>NW_017257203.1:117414-183171 GCF_001594055.1 Mycetomoellerius zeteki
TGCCACGTACACTTAAACCACACTGACAATTACACCGAGTGTTCTGAAAAAAGTGGGGGAAATAATTGCAGGTCTTTTTCAATTAGTTGAGAGTCACTTTTTGTTCGAATTCTGGATGGCTACATATAAATTTTGTCGGTGCCTACCTATTTCTTTAAAAACTCTTTATATCTTTATGTGTTTATTTTTATAATATGCAATATTTATTATGCATATTATTCATCCATTTTATAATACTTTTAATAATGATTGATACGAATAATTCTTTTTTTACTTAATAATATATATTTCTTAAATCATAATTCTGAGCGATTTTGTAGCTCTTACGAAATACGTAGTTGAAAAATATATATATATATATTCATTAGTCAATAGATTTCATGACTTTCTTTCAAGACGCTCGCTGTCAAGAATACATGCTGTAACGAGAAGACATTCGAAAGCTAAGCTCTGAATTAAAAACAAAACGGCTCTTAGACGCTCAATATTTTATTGTGCATTTATCTTATATGTAATATTATTACTTTAACAGTTTAAACAATTCAAAATAAACAATCTGGTGATTCAATATAGACTTTGTATCAATAATATTGTACTATATCAAAAAGTATTTCAATATTTTATTATTAAATAGATTTTACAATTAGATTTTTAACATTCTTGCGATATAAATTTAAAAATCATACGTACAATATTTTGAAAGAAAATTGAATTTTAATTTAAATGGATTGAATATGAATTTAATTAAATTAATTTTAACGGATCTATTATTAACAAAATTTAGTGCACTCATAGCACGTGTATTCATCCACACGGAGATACCGCGACTGATAGTTTTCACTTAGCACACGTTATCAACTTAATTGTTGCTTCTGAGACACACGCGCCTACATCGTTTTCACGTCGTGTCCTCGAGGAAGAACGTCGTTACACGAAGTGCGTAGATATGGGCAATTTCCACGGTAAACATTTCCAGTCACTTTTTCGCGGCGTAATACTCACTTTACGTGATGTTTCAGCAAGATGATCGTGTACGCGCGACGCCGCAAGGGAAAACGCCAACGAGATTACGAGATTCATTAGTCAATAGACTTCACGACTTTCTTTCAAGACGCTCGCTGTCAAGAATACATGCTGTAACGAGAAGACTAAGTATTCGAAAGCTAAGCTCTGAATTAAAAAAAAACGGCTCTTAGACGCTCAATATTTTATTGTGCATTTATTTTATATGTAATATTATTACTTTAACAGTTTAAACAATTCAAAATAAACAATCTGATGGTTCAATATAGACTTTGTATCAATAATATTGTACTATATCGAATATTGTGCAATAATATTGATCCTTTTAAGAAGAACAAGTTTTATTACGATTTTTTGTTTCTCAGATGAAGTAAGTCGATATCTTTAAAGGAAAAAAACTATATGCGGTTTATAGGATCTATTATCGCAAAAATGTATCCGACGGTTACGACGTTTCTTTGTATTCAGCATAAATCGTAAGAAAATTCACGCGTACCTTATCACATAGTCTATTGCTCCACTTTCTGATTCTTCGCTTCGCGATGAATCAGAAAAAATATGACATGATGAGAGAAATCGCGATACTCACGCATCTCATCTATCGGCCGTACGAATGTGTATGGTAATTACGCGAGCTCTTCTAATCGGTCAATGTCGTCGTGGGTTATTAATAAAGACGCAAACCGTGCTTACTATCCGTCCGAGTTGCTATCCCATTTACGACAGGATCAGGACCGACGCCGATGTCTGCGCGCGGGTTTCATCCAGTCATAATCATTCATTCGGACATTAATATACGATCGCATTAATTAATTCGGCTTCATCACCGGTAGCGTTCGCTGCGACGGTGTTCCTCGGCAACGGAGACGTTTCCTTCGTGGGAGAAATATCCGGCGATACATTTGTGTATCAAGTATGCGACGTCGTAACAAACACGACAAAAACTCGTTGACACTCCATTGCTACCGTACGATTTTTCGTGTCTTTTTTTTTATTCAAATGTATTACCGTGCGACTTTTTATCCGACGGATCGGCAAGGAGAAATCTCATTAAGCGCAGCACGATTAAATCTAACATGGCAGGTGTCATGCCAAGGATCGGCGACTCCTTGTCTTTTTTTCCGAGGCCCGTCAGAGTCTCGGGATCCGCGAAATGACGCTCGGAATTGTGACCGTGTATAATGTAGATCCTTACGTACTTGCCGCGTCGCAAATTCAATTCCATTAGCGTCAAAGAAACGAACCAGCCAAAAGAACGACGCTAATTTCCTGTCGTTAAGAGCGATACTTTGCGAAGTGACACGAGATACCTCGCGTTACCAACGACGGGGCGACAGTTGGCGAGAATTCGGTCGACGGGGAAAAAGGACCGGTGCAGCGGAAATGTTTAGTAAACGGTACTCGCAGTAACGATTACGTAATTTGAACGTTAAATTAAAACTAAACCGACGCGACTCGGACGATTGCTGAATTAAAGAGGTAATTCGTTCGGTTGGATGTGTAACGATGAAAGAAGTCGTTTGCGATTAAACAGCCATGTTAAAAATGGGTAGCCTGAGTGAAAACTTGTCCGTACTAAGTCGTGAATAAATTCATGAAGATACAATCACACAGGGTCGGAACTATATGGAAATTAATGAAATTGTTATCTTTTCTATACGAAAAAAAATCAGAAGACAAAGTTATTGCGATTGGTACAAATCCTGTATTAAAATGATAGTCGATAATAGAATTTATCTTTGAAAATTATACTTCATAATATTATTAACAATAGAAATCCAAAATTAAAAGTTTTAGTCCACATATACTATATGCGTATCGTAAGAGTTTAGGTTCACCTATTGGAAGACTAGACTGATTCTTTTAAGAAACATTATCTTTATGCAAAAAATCACAATCCGTCCCTGCGTAAACGCCGAACATTCCTGAAGACGGGATTCAAGGATGAAGGCGGAAAAGTTGTAGGAGTTGCTAATTAGAAGATTCTGCCTTGGACATTGTCGCGACAACGAAGGACATATTTCAAGGCTGTGTGTTTCGATAACAAGCTTCTTAATAATCGAAGTGTAACTTTGTTAAATTATCCCTTCGAGGTTTAATTAAAATTTATATACTGTCATCCTTTTCAGCTGTTTTAATATTATTCCTGGACGAACTTCCCTTCGTAATGGTGTTTAAATTACAGTAATTTCCACGCTGGAAATAAACTTCTGAATATGTTTTATTTGTAGTAGTTAATATCGTTAGTTTAATTACTCTTTGTTTTAATTTAAAAACATGGTACAATGTAAAAAAAAGAGAATATCCATTGCAAAAACATATAATTACAAACACGAGATATCATTCTTTTAAATAGAATTAGTATTATAATATCACTCAAAAGTCAAACGGTTCTTTATGCTATTTCAGGTACGATGTAAATTACTCATAATCAATGTAATTTAATAACCAGTCTATCATGCGTTGAACCCTCAATACTTACAAACAAGAGTGTCAGGTCAAAGGAGCCATCTGTGTTTCGCGTGCCCTCTGGGAAGTTTGCGGGCTTGTGGGATCATCTCAGCGGTGTTTCCGGCTTACTTTTCCTCGCGCTAATCGGCCCCACGCTGTGCCTCAACCGCGAATGGTGTAAAGTCGCGGGGTCGTCGTAAATTTTTCTTTTTAGCCTTTCTGATCTCCCGAGCGCGCGACTTCACGCGGCGACGCTATACGGTTTTCCACGGCTGACAAATCGACACCGACCGGCATTTCCATCGGCGTTTTTTGCCCGAACCCGCCGTGGCATGGGTGGTCTCAACCTTCTCCGCGGGACCCCTCGAACTCCTTCGTCGTTCGCGTTCGCGTGAGCGAGGCCTCCTCGTAACCCGCCCTTGCCGCCCGCGCGCGCGCGCGTTCATTACGATTTTATGCCAGTCGGTCGCGGGACGGAGGGAGACGAAGGAGGGCGTAAAGGGTGCCTGTCACAGCGCCGGGAGAATCGTTTATGGGAGATTATGAGACACCGCGTTGCGGAGGGGTTGGAGAAGAGATTTTATCCCGCCTTTAAGCGAGGGCAACAAATGCCGTGGCACGTTCGATCAACCGACGCCTCACGCCGCGCCGCCGGTCTCCGCTCGCCGACGCGGTACGACACGACCGCGACGACTCAGACTCGGAAATTTGCATTTCCGAGCCCCGAGATGATCGCCGAATAACATTGCGGATAGGACCGTTAAGCAGGAAGTTAAGCTCAAGGTTGGATACACACCATACCTTTATTTATCCAAAACATGCGCGCAATCGCATGAGTAATTAGCTATACAATTAAGCATGAGTAATTTGTTTATCTTTCGATATGACACTAAGATGATATGTACCAAAAGATTTAATGGGCTTTCTACAATAAGCTATTAATAACTAAACTTTAAGTCTTAAGCTGTAAGAAATTAACTAATCGCAGTCGAATGTGAGAAAAATAATCGACTTACGTTATAACCTTTATCAAATTCTAAGTATATAAGCAGCATTTTGTTAATGCTTCACCTTTTGGGATGCTGCGCTAAAATTATATCGTGTCTCTTGTCTGTAAACTTATGTTCTTTGGCATGTCAATAAAGCTTAATATTATTATTATTATTGTAGAAAACCTATAAGATTCCGTGGGCCAGATTATCATTTAACTTGCTATGTTAGCAAACGACTCCTAATTGCCGAATACGCGAGCTTTCTGACGAATATCACGTCGTCGTGGCGATAATAAATTTCGCGCGAACATCACGGTCGCTCAGGCTAAACAAACTTTCATTCTCTCGTCAACATTTAACTTAATTAAATGGCGTACCATTACGGGCAGTACTGCGCAAGAAACGCAACTCGACAGACGTGCCTTTCCACGAAACTCTCGCTCGGAGAAAGAATCGAATAACTTGAACTCTTCCTCTGCTCATCAGAGAAGAGATCCCCCAGCGGGGAGAAGGATGCATTGGCATTTTTGAGAATTCGAGTACTAAATAAAACATCACTCGGTAATGCCTCCGGTTGCCTCCTCCCTTTTACCTTCTCCCTGACCAAAGGGCCAGTCGTTAGTACATGCGATGTATACGTCTCGCGGTAGACACGATCTGGTTCTCGTGTTTACCGCACCCCCCGCCTCGTCTTGTCCTACCTGTCGCTGTCGTGATCTTCTTCTTCTTCTTCGTCGTCTTCGGCCGCCATCGCATCGTCTCTCCGCGCCGGTGATAGAGAAGCAAACCGCAAGAACGTCCATCACTGTCGTCGGTTACGATCAGGGCGACACGCAGTGCGCGCCCTCGCCGACGAGAAAAATCCCGCGAACGACGGAGAAGAAAGGGGAGGACAACGAAAGGATCGACCGGAGAGGGCGGCGCGAGACGGTACCGTGAGATGCGCCTCGCATTCCGCGGCCTTGTCTCGCCCGTGTTTACAGAGGTAAACGCGAGCGCACGTGCGCACTGACGTGAATCGAATATTGCGGTGCGCGGCTCGAGAAAGGGTCATAAGTTAGACGGATGCGTTAATTGACACTTTTGCGAAATAACAATGCTGGCAACAATATCAATGATGTAAGAAAGAAAAAGAGAGAACGATGGATTTTGCGCAATTCTATTTGCACACTTCTTTGTATGGAAAGTTAAAAAACTCAATTGTTTAAAAATATCAAAGGAGCAATGATAACCCAATCCTTTTAGAGTTAAATAACGTTTTGTTATTTTTATATCTTCCATGTATGTCAAAATGTAAATCATTTCTCTAATTAATTTCATCTATATTAATGTTATTTAATTACGTATGTACTTAGCAAATAATAAACTTTTGAGTCAAATTTAATATATTTTCCTGAGTTAAATTGTTTAGTTAAATTAATGATATTCAACAGCAGCACAGTGGCGACTTATAAAAATGATTATAAGTAACTGAAATTGGGTATAATTTGGCATTATGAATTTAACAGTTTCAGTATAAGCACAAAAAAAATTGATGGGACTGTTGACCAAATAATTAAAGTTTTCAAAAAGACAGAAACTTTAACAAGAGAGAATGAGGAAAGAAAATTCATAGTTTATTTCTTCGATAAAATGATTGTCATACAAAGTCGAGTACGATTGTACAACAAATGATCGATTGTCCCTCAATGCGGCTTCCTTTCCATTTCACCATCGATAGAATCTATCGATTGAACATATAAGTATACGGTATAATGCCAACTTAGATCGGCGGTTCGGTTCGATCCGGTATATCGTCACGGCAAAAATAGCCGCGCCAGATGGGTCGAACCGATATCGGAAAAGATATCGCGCACGGTTCGCTCTGATCTGATTTGAATAACAAAACGCTACACGTCTTTGCGGCTGTCACGTATCTCGAGAAGGAGGTATGCGACGCGTTAACGGAGAAACGATCCTTCCGCTAGTCGGAAAGTCTATCGAGATCTTACAGTTGTTATAGTTAGGGGAAAAAAAAAATGTAAATTCCATCGTAAAAGAATGCATAATGAATCCAATCCAACGCTATTAATATAGATAATAATTAATTTTTAATATAATGATCATTCTTGTAAAAATTTCTTGATATAGTAATTATGAAGATCTAGATTCTACGTTTGTAAATTTTACAAAGTAATGGATAATTGTATAATTTTATAACAGGTTTTAATTATTATCTGATAACTGATTTTACGTAAAATGGAACATTAATTTTTTCTTTCTGAACTGTCAGAATAATTTATAATAGATTTACTTTTTTTTACATTGTCAATAAGCATCGTTATGAATTTTAGTTTTAATTTTGCGGTTGTCAACCTAATTCTACGTTTGCAGGAACAAATCGTTTCACGCAAAATGTGCATTGTAAATACGAGTCTGAGGCGTTGAACAGTACAAAGTGGTTGGAAGTGATTTAAGGTGAATGTGGGTAACAAGTAGAGTGAGAGCGGGGCATCACCATGGGAACCGATATCGATTGTCGAGAGGGGCAAACGGCGCCGATAAATGCGAACGATGCGAAATCGCGTTTCTTTTTTTTTATTTTTCAATCTCTCTTTAAAACAGCAATATCAAGTAATTCAATCCGCCGAACGTCACTCCGATCCAATTACGCGCTGACGTGTACTCGTACTGAACATTTTTTTCCGACCCGAGATAAAGCAGATTCTCGTAGCAGAAACTTCCGTCCGTAAAATCGATCGACTTTGATGTTGATGTTTGGTTACGTATTTTGTAATTCGCCATCGGCATAGCAGTCGAGTGTTTATTCAACGTACAATTAATTATCTACGAAATAGTCGGTTGCGTGCGAATACCAGAATGTGAATACTAGATGTACAAAATATGTAATTTCTGAAGTGCAATATGTCACTTATAATTTAAGCACACGTCGGATAGCCGTCGGGCAGCATATACTCTCTTGCACTCTCTTTCCGCACTTGTATACTCAAATCAAATAAAGTGGGAGAGAGTGAAGTGGCGCGATGTTATCGCGCACACCGTGGCGAACCAATTACCGGCGTGCTCCTTAATTTACGATCGTTAAATTAACCAGCGAGCTCTACCCGATAACGACGACGGATCGTTCATCCATCGCGATGCGAACAATTCCGCCCTGCTTCCTCCCTTCCGGACGCTTGAATTTCATCGTCATAAAAGGGGGTGGAAAGCACGATTCATTACGTTTCCGTGGAGCACCTTTGGCCTATGTGCCTCGCCCCGCTCCAAGAAAATCAATTCAACACTCACAATCAGAATAAAAGATAAGGGGAAAGGGCAGGCACTAGGCTAATGTATCAATCATTCTGTTTACGTAACCTCTGACACGTGTTCGTCGACGCAGAGAAGGACTCTGTCTGTGTGCGTATGAGTCCGTGTACAGTCTGCGCGCGCGTGTTGCATGAGAGAGAACCGGAAGAGCCGTGTTGTAAGCCACACTAACTCCGCGGAATCAATAAGCCTATGCTCTCTCACGCCTTTCCCTCCCTGGCCCTTCTACCTTCTCTCTCCTCGTTTGACCCTCCCTTTAACCCCTCTTAGTGTCCCCCGCGACTCCACGCGGCGCCCATCTTTCCGCGCCTTTTCACAAACCAAGTCGTTTTCTCTTTCCCCGGCCGTCCTTCCGCCCCATCGCCCCCACGATAGTCGAATCAGTTTCTCCCTCCCCTCTCCGACCCCCTCGCGAATCCGCATCGCGACCCTTCGACACTTCCATGGCTGACGGCGGCTTTCCAGATACTTTTGAGAAGGGGAACCGAAGAGCGTATCTGTGAAAACGATTCCTGAGGAATTTCGCAACGCTGACAAAATTCGTGTCGCAAATTCGATACGCTCGCGGCGAGTAAGCGATTACCGAAATAAATCGAATTTTAAATTATTTTCTAATTGCTTCTAAAAGTTTTAGTTTCAACATAAAAAAGTACACACAAATGAGTAATGAAGCTACACCAGTTGAAGCGAGTTTTTGATGTCTAATAACATTTTGTATGAATTTTACAATGTTCAGTTAAAAAAAGTAACTATTCTTTAAACTACATATTTTTTAAAATTAATCGCAAAAATATGTTTCGACTCTTGGATCAACTTTATGCCTAAATTCTAAGCAGAATCGTAAGACTCGTAACATATTCCTGTAAGATTTGTAAGAATTTTTAAGTGCTTATACTTTTATACAATATTTTTGCAGACAGCTTCTTACTAGCCATAAAATTTACAAGAAATCGTAGATATTTACGAATAATCGTACGTCTTACATACGCGATACATACGCATAAAACTTATTAGAATTAGAATACTAGTCATAAGTTCTTATATATACAAGTTTTACGAGAACACATTACGAGTCTTACGATTCTGCTTAGAATTGATCCATAAGTTTTAGGGCGGCATAGTCCGTTCTTATTTTAAGACCATTTTAAGTAATGTCTTAAGATGCTAATACGGCCCTCTGATTGGTTCACGACATCTTAGGATTGTACTTAAGACGATTTTAAATATAAGATCCGACTATGAATTCCGGCCTTAGGGAAGAAAGATATACATTTTGATGATATTTATCTACATATATATTAAGTTTACTTTATTTACTTGAATTTTGTTTCTTATCGAGTCTTGCTTTCTTTCCACGTTAAACGTTTAAATATTTACGGAAGCGTAAGGTGAGATAATCTAGCAGAAGCAAAACGTAAAGACTCCGCACAACAGTGAAGTTCCGGCGAGATCGACGAGATCAAGTCTATCGTTCATCTCTTCCCTCATAATGAGAGGCAACGGCAGCGCGCGATGCAAGGATCGTTCAATCTCCGCGAAAGCGCGGGAGTCCGCACTCCCTTTCGTCAAGTTTCGTCGAAAAAACGAACCGAGCGAACATTCACCGATGCGGACCGATCGGACAAACCGATATGGCGGAATGTGTTTTCGTTTGGTTCTCGATTCCCAAGGGCCGAGGGCGAGCCGCGTTCTCTATTCATTAAGGCCGCGCGCGGCGCTTATCGGATCTCTCTTACCGCAATGAAGGCGCTTTCGCCTCGGCAGCGCCGAGGTGTTACGGTTCACGTTTAATTAGGAGCAACGTGCTGGAATGAATAAGTTAATTAAATGGCGACGACGCCGAGTGGGACGCGGAAGAAAAAGGACGCGTGGAGTGCGCGGCGTTGTCTCGCTGATGGGGGAAAGAAGTTTGCAATTTAAAGCCAAACGTCTCTTAATCGCTTCGTGCGAGATTTTACTGCCAAGATAAACACGCGATTTCATCACAGTGCTTATGAGGTAAGTATCGTCTGGCATTTTTATCTCCGATTGTCGTATAATATTTTATTGTTTCGTTTTGTTAAGATAACATCATCTTTGAATTCGCGCAGTGAATCTAGCGTTATAGACGTAGAGATCGTGATGATTTCTTTGAATCGATAGCTTATATGTATAGTATATATGTATATATATATATAATTCATATTGAATTATTTAAAGCATTAAAGATCTAGCTTCGCGCGACCGGTATAGGCTTGAATTTCTATTATTAATTATGTTTCTCACATTATACGGTCTAAAAATAAGATTCTTAAAATTATTTTGGTCCAACACCTATCCAATAAAATTATTTTCAGATCTGTATGTAGCTAAATTTTTAGATACTACAGTAAAACCGTTCTTTCCGTGTATAAAATAATAATGATAAATTATATGATAGACTTTTGAATGTATATGATGAAGATCATCAAATTGTTATATGTTCGCGACTTATAAAATCGTTTAGGAAAATGTTATGCGGCGTGCAATAAATATCGCGATAAAATCTTTGTGTACGATCATATCGCGGGATTTCGTTTCGCCAGCTGCCGTGGCGAGCCGAATCATCTCGACGCGATGCAGCGACGCGATCGCCTTGCGATTCCCTCCCACGGACCGCATCCAAGAGCAACGCGAGTTCTTCGCGAGCGCTTTTCTGCACGCCTCACGTGTGTGCGATCGCTCGCGTGACTCTTTCTCAGTCTTCCTCGCGCCCTACCAGCCCACCACCCTCATTATTACCCTCTGCCTCCGTCGCTCGCTCCGTAATCCGTTGGCCCGCGCCGCCGATCGAAATAACGAGCGAACGACCGCGCCGATCGTAACCCCGTAGTCAAGTGCGCGGTAACGTGTCCGATCGCGTAGCCGTGTCTGTGGAAACGGCGTCACGAAAATGCGCGCAAATACGCCGGCGGGGAAACATGGCGGAATTAATTGCGTATTACGGCCGGCTTTTGCGCGAACCTGCACTTACGCCGCGCCGGTCGATCAAGGCGCAACGAGACGTTCGTCTGGTAAGCCGTATATTAATGCCGTCGAGAATACACGTCTTTATGATAGAAAATTCTGCACTCTTATTGTCGAACGTACCGTCAGACAGGAACATATTTATTCGACTTTATGTAGTATAACAAAAATTTCACTAAAAGATTCGAAGATAAATTTAACATATCAAATGCACGACAATTGAGCGATATATATCTTCACCGGAAAAAGAAGTTGCATTAATTAGAATTCTAAGTACATGGAAAATGGATAAATCAGAATTTTAAATCTATTATAATTCTAGTCGAGGTAATCGGATATTCAATTACTTACGATGACCGGAATTTTGATTGATATATGATTAGAATCTACTGATTCGTTCATTTTCGATCAGTTCTCAGTATTGATTCACAACGATATATTTTTGAAAAATAAAAACGCAAACTAGAAAAGAAACGCAAACTGAAAAATTTTAATGAATTAAATTTAAACTTTAATTAAATAACATTGCATGTTTCCGCTCATATCAAGCGAATTAATAATTTTATTTTAATGGAGAATTAATGGAGTAAATGAAAATTTATTATAGGTGAGAGAATCGTTTGATTTAACTATTCCAGTAATCAGTTAGCGACACTCAAGATGTTGCTATCGTTATGGGAAAGGTATTTTCTCAGATAACGTGCTAACGAATCATAATCGCGAGGAATTTACATGGATCTATGCGCAAACTGGTTAGGCCTGCAATTACGCACACAAATGAACGGACGTACGCGCTATTACACTTATAACTGATATTATTTACGGCGTGCTCGAGATCGCGAATTAATCCGCAGAAATAGCGTCACGGAAATCTATAAGTATATAGAATGCCGCTTTCAATTACGATTGTAATTAAAAGATCATCACGAGAATTAATCAACGCGCGTATTAAACGACTATATTCTTCACACGGTAAATTATTTCTTATCGCGGGTAGCATGTCTATATACGTTAAGAAAGCACTGCTGTTTCCTTGTGGCATACTTTATTTGTAATTGCGAGAGATACTTATATGTGTCAGCATTGTGATTGATGCGAATATTTTTTCGCTTTTTTTACTGATACATTTTTTGTTGCTAATTTTGTGACAGTGTCACATGCATATAAATAAAACATATAATATACGTACACAGAAAGAACGATTTTAATAAAATATCTAAAAATTAATTAGATATAGATTAGATACAGAAAATAACTTTGTTGGACTATCAAAATAATTACATAGAAATCTCAAACATAATGGACAATGCAGAAAATAGTTTTGACAACCATAGTTCTAGCAATCAGTTTGAGCGTCCTACATAGTTATTGTGATGGTCGAACAAAATTATTTTCAGATCTGACTAAATTTTTAGATACTTCAGTAAAACTGTTCTTCTTTCCATGTACGTCTATCCATTTGGGTTCATTGTGTCCCGTGCCAATACTGTAAAAAACAAAATATTAAAAAATTGATATCTAGAAATGAGAAGTTTGATACATATTTAATTATTTATTGTATTATCTTGAAAAATATTTAATACGGTTTGCAAGTTATTAATTATTAGAGAATAAAGTTTATAAGTACACAGTGATAAATAATTACTTTTGGTGTAATGCCAAACTGACAATTTATTTTTAGAGTTTTTCCTAAAAAGTTATGACATGTTAAATCGCAAGTTTTTGATACTTTAATGATCGGTTGGTTAGTAAACTACGTGGCTTTTCATGAAAGGCCTTTATTACGATGCAGTACGTTAAAAGATTCGTTAAAAAAATCTCAAATTCTACAACGTACAGTCGTGTTGTGATTTTTCACGAGCTTATCGATTTTTCTTATTCTTCGTGGTGATCCCATCTCCTTCCCTCTTCTTCCTAGGCTTTCACGGGTTGGTCGTAAAAAGCGAAACGAAAGAATCTGCTTGGTTGGTGAGAGCTGCCGGTGCGAGCCGAGAAGCGCGAAATAGGCTCCGAGAGTTCCTCTTGGCAGTGACGGCTTGACAAATCAAGCTGAAAATTGAATTCTGGGGGCGCCCATGGCCTTGTACACGCACACGCGGTGTACAAGCGTGCACGCGCGTGTAGAGCGTGCCAGTGAGGGCTTCCCATCGCGTTTGTTTCTCACCACCACGCGCTGGGCGAAATCGCTAATCCAGGCGAACAACGAAGGTGCGAACAAAATAAAATTCCACGAAGCAGTTTAATCCTGCCTTTGTATAATTACTTAAATTCAATGTGAAATTTCTCCTGTCTAAGTTATAAGACACATGACGAATCGTCTTGCGAGAATTTTGATAATTGAAAGAAGCGTATAGTTTAAAACTTTAAGAAAGAACAAACGTGCACATGTATTCTACTTTTGGATCAGTCGATGTGTTTGTAATTTTAAGAAAATCTTTATAAAATTTTAATATGTAAATCTAAAGAGAGACAGAGAGAGATAGAAAACTAATTGCAAAAAGTAATATACATGGAAACAGTATAATACAATTTTGTTAAAGTATTTCAAAATTTTGTTAGATACAGATCACAAAATAATTTTATTGGTCCATCAAAATAATTATGTAGAACGTTCAAGATAGATGTCAAAATTTTTTGCAATATTGCTTACTTTGCTTTAGCGTCCTATGTAACTATTTTAATAATCATAGTTATTTTAAAATCTACGACTGTATACATTCTTTTCAGTAAAATTGTTCTTTCCGTGTATTAATATAAAATTTTACAAAATATCGAAACAAGATAGTTTAATGCTCAAAGCAGTTATTAAATCACTTAAAGTAGTCATTAAAATCGAAATTGTAGTTTTTGGAGAAACTTGTATATTATCGGAAAGTTGAGAAATCATTGTTGAAGTCTTGACAAGTTTCGCAAAAAAAAAAAAAAGATTTACTAAATATACCGCTCGATACTCAATGACAGGTTATTTAGATGAGGCGCGTACACAGATTATAAAGTATCAATGGCTGCCTCTTTCTCTCTTTCTCTCTTTCTCTCTCTGTCTCTTTCTTTCTGTTCGCTCGTATATTAATCATATATAACTGTATCATACGTAAGGTACTCCGACATGACACGTGTACTTAAGGAACTGCCAACCCGAGGCGATGCTGTCGACAAGGGGTCGCTCTATGAAAACCATAATCGGCCCGGCGACATGGCTTATCTCGGTAAGCTGTCTCTTGGTTTATATCACGCGACACCCTAACAAATTTTCAACCCCTCTTACATAAATAGGCACCTACTACGAATCGGGATCATGTCGTTGCCCGGATATTGGATGCGAAAGTGCGTAATGCTATAGAAATTTATTTATATATATTCTTGTTCTTTCATTTTGGGCAATAAATATGCGTGGAAGATTCTGGCTCGTATTCAGAACGTGCTTTTAATATAAACTATAATATATGTTAAATGCGCGCTAACGTTGTTCTGTAAGCACATTCCGAATACGAGCTTCTATCTCTATCAATAATAAAAGATAATTATAATTGTTTTTAGAATATTTTTTAACTTATCTGCGATTTCTAGACGCTCTCAGCTATGATAAGTGGATTAATATTACTCTGCATTATTTCCTCACTTTTTAGGAGCTCCTATAGGAGTAGTATAACGTAGGGTAATATTAATCCACTTATCATAGCCGAGAGCGTCTAGAAATCGCAGGGGCAAAGGGAGCTCAAAATTGGTTAATTCGAGTCGCGTGCTTGTTCCGTTTTCGCAAGTCAGGAGAATACGCGAATGCCATTGCTTTTGCGTTTTAAAATATTCCGCGATGTCAGCGTTGGGTATAACCACTGCACGGTTTCCCCCCGTGGCCACCACGGTCCACCATAATTATGCGGGCGAACTCGCTCGCATACTTCGTATTAAGCGGTGCGGCGTCGCTACCGGAATTTCAAACCGCGCAAGAAGACGCGAAAAATCGGCCGCCTATTCTAATAGTATCTCATTAGGTTCTTTTAATCACTGACATTACAGCAATCCGGATAATTGCCGTTGCTCCGGGCACCGCCGCCTGCCGCGCGTTTATTACGAATATAATGAGCCACAGAGCAACCGAGCTTGCTCTGCGGCTCGGGGTTGAGGGGTGAGCGGGACCACCTGAAGTTCCGAAAAAATCCTCACTCTGACAGGTACCATTTTTTTTCGGGCTTCCAGACTGGGCCATATCCGATCGATACTCGGCCCTGAATTTTTCATTTTGAAATGAACTTATGGATCGCGTACTCCTGGCGATTCGCTTGATGGATAAGTTTGGATAGGGGGTGAAAGATCGATGGAAAAGCATTTCGGCGGAATTTACGTGGCTTGGCGTTACACTAATTATGAGATGATAATTTATAGAATCTTAAATTTGTCGAGTTAGAATTTTAAAATAACAAAAAGATATAAGTTCCGAGAATAGACAAAATAATGTGAACCCTGAGGAACGTACTGTCTTGTTTTTTTATTAATAAGAAATTGGCCTACCTTTGTCTTTAAATACAAGTGCTGTCCTTGTATTTAAAGACAAAAGTCTAATATTATTAATATAAGCAGTTGAAAGATGTTCTATTAAAAGAATAGCATAACATTTCAAAGGTAATTATTTAAGCATTAAGTGACTATTTCAACAAGGATAGAATGTGTATTATAAAAGCAAATTATAATTTTTCCAGCCTCTATACATGTGTGATTTTTAAAAAATATTCTTTGCACTCTTTATTAGCTTTATACTTAAATTAAAACAAAAAAGTCAGACAATGATCTTACACTGCCAATAAAAATAAGTAAATTCAAATTATTGTCGATTGAGATACGCAATTTACTGTATTTCGCATCTTTATTTGTCGCGAGAAATAAAATGTGTTCCGTTTAATTATGACTTTAATGTGATGGGAACATTCGAGCGGAGACACGAATTCAATTTGATTTTAGGGTGATACGATGACAAATATTTTCGTCGTTTTGGTGCGCTACGAGAGAGCCACTTAGACGTTTTACATAAGGGTGCGACCTACGAAGGGTCTGGTATGCCAGACACGCGCCGTGATTTGTTTTCCCTTTCCACAACGACCGGTCCCCTCGCAGCAACTGTCCGGGAAAATATTAACTCGATCCACACCTCTAGTACTGGTGATTGCAAATGCTCCGACCACGATTTCACGTTCTGGTATCGACGTGTTCTCCCAATTCGCATTGTTTGTTACGCCCCGTCATCCGGTCATTCAATTTATTCGATTTCGTTTTTCGCAAAATATCGAAATTGCATTTTTTACATAATATGCCATTTTACATGAAAAAAAAAAAACGGAAGATGTGGAATAGATTATTTTCGTGAATGCACATTGCCTTATGGTAATTTGTGTATCATTATTGATAGTTTTTCAAATTTTAAATCAGTATAATAGAATAAGTTCACGCGGATCTGATTGTGAGTGCAGCATTTGTAGTATGTGCTTACGGGTTAAAAATCTCTCAAAAGTGAAAAATAACAGAAGCAAGAGCGCGTATTCGCTCTAATAAGGCCGGCTGCGTCCTCGAACGAGCGGATGTACGCTCATGTTTTGACGTTCGGGCTCGCTGTTGCTGATCCATGCAAACGAGCGGTTAATTATGTTGCGAGCCCGTAAAAACTACACCTTGTTACGCCACAGTAGCGTGACGTAACAACAGGCAAACGAATTCGCGCAAAGGGAGAGAAAGGAGTTGGTGGGAGATTGGCGGGAGATGCGGATCCTGTCCGTATGCGTTGTGCTTGTCTCGAACGATTTTTTCACTGATAACCACAGGAATTCGTGAGGAGATAGAGGGGATATGAAATTTCATTTTGATTTATTATTGCAATATCCGGAATATCTTTTTATCTTATTATTATGGATCTTGATGTCTTCTGCAAACATTTAGTATTCCGATAATCTAATATATTTCATTATTGCAATATCCTAGATAACAATAACTGCGTTCAACAGAAAAAGCAATTTTGCAACTATTGTAAAATTCTTTAATATGATTCGTCTTATCTTCAGTCCGTTACTATATCTAAATGCAATAAACTAATATCATATTAAAGAATTTTACGATAGTTGCAAAACTGTTTTTTTTTTCGACGCCAATATATCTGCAATACAGCACAGCACAAGGTTAATACATCTTATCTCCATCATTTATATATTCAGATATTCTGACATAACACGTCCACAAAAGTATTGTGATATCACAATGCCCTGATATGTATTTCCCTCGCAAAAATTGCAACGTATTTTTTTCCAATCAGGATCGTACGATTTGTAATAACGTGACAAAATCGGCGTGGTGCTAGTTGGCCGCGCGTTTACGGCGAACGTTCCGAGAAGGCGAAACAAGATATGCTACGCACCCGTCAGCCACGATCGCTTCGCTCGGGCAGCTAATTATTTTCTTCGGCACCATTTCAGTATCCAGAAAACACTCTCCGGTGCTAGCTTGTGCGTTGGATTAGCAATCCAGAAGCCGGTCTCGTCCGAAGCGCGCGCGGCGTAGATACGAGACGATGCGAGAGCACCTGAGCGTACAAACGAAGCGAGGCTAACGAGAGGAAGGAGGACGGTATTAGACGAGCTGGTAATAAGCCGAGCCAATGGGAGGGCTAGAGAGGGTAGCATGTCCTCCGTGAGGTATCGGAGGAGGACACGGCGAGGCCTCCTAAAGTAGATTCGTGCCGAGCGGCGGTGTATAATGACGCGCTCGCACTCGCTTGCCCGCTCGCGCGCGCGCACGCGAGACGAGGCGGCGAGCGAAGGACGAGGGAAAAAAGGAAGGCAGGGCACAAAGGAGGGAAAAGGACCTCATGTCGTTCGCGCCGCGGGGTGAAGCGAGATGCCACGAGGGCAGAAAGGGTGGAAGAGCGAGGTTAACAATGAAGGAGAAGAGAAAACGAGAAAAAAAGATACGACGAGGAAGAAAGAAGAGGAAGAAGCTGGAGAAGAAGAAGAAGAAGAAGACGACGACGACGACTAAAGAAGAGGGGGAAGCTTCGAGTGTCGGCACCTCGCCGCCAGAACGGACCACACACGTCGTCGAGTGGCTCTCAACTTGAGGATATCCGCTTTGGATTGCAGCCCGAAAGGATCGTCAAATTTATGATTTTCGTCGGAGCTCGGGATTATTTTTCTTACACGTTTATCTGTCGCCATCTCTATTCTTTCACGCATAGAAAATGTAACGTCTCTCGATTTTAAAAGGTAAATTAATCTTAAAGTGAACGTTAATTGTAAATATAATTTATAATAATAATGGAAGCACACACTAGGTACGTATCAAATAATATTTTTATCACAAAATGGAAAGAAAATATAATTATGATATAAAAAACTGATACGATTTGTTGATCTACAAAAGTTCAGCGTTACAAATAATACGAAAGCTCGCTTTCGGTTCATTTCGCAAGAAAATCGAAAAAAATCTTTCGATTAATCAGATATTTCGAAGAATCGCGTATTCGGGCGTGAGAACTTGGAGCCGCTATCGCGCCGTCGTATCGGGAATGATACGTTACTTTGTATGAAGGATGTTTCTGCGCAGCCCTTGTTGCGAGAAGAAAGCGATAATCTCGATGGCGTGACAGGTGAAATCACGACGAAGTGGTTCTCGCTCTATTTCCGTAGGGAGGATATTCGGGCTCGGTTTTGGCATGGCAATTTCGTTGGGCCCTGTCTGCGGATGAGCTCGCTCGTGGACAGAATTACAAAGTTGTATATAGGCAATAACACCCCTCGATCCGTGCGGCTGCATTCGAAACATGGATAATGCGCGAGAAATCGGACGCAGAAATTATTTCTCGCGGGTAGAGAAGCGAATATCGGCTCCATTCGTCAACAACGTATAATGCGCTTAATATACATCGCAGCGATATTAATCGATTCGATCTCGGTCGTGTTAACGTTACGAATTTCCAGCTATTGTTCCATTGGCGCTGTGTGGCGCATAGCGTTGCGCGCATAGCGCATTAAAATTTCCAATTAAATAAGCACGTTGGTCGCAAAACGGCAAAACAATGTTGCAGGTACTATCATGCCACGCGGAACTTTATAATAATGAGATGAGATGTACGTTAGAACGGCACGCCCGCGAATTATAACCCGAGCCCGAGGAATAACGACGTTAAAGCGTGGCATGACGGGTGAAATCTCAACGAGCAGCCGATTCGCCGTGCGTCTCTCGCTGCAGTCCGTGGATGATTTTGCGCTGCCGTCGACACAATGATATAAAAAGTTTCTCCGGTTGATTAAAACGGAGAGAAATGTCATCCCCGCAATTACTGGCTCTTTCCCGTGCGGTCATCGGTATGCGCGGAGCGCATGCACGAAGGACACGCACAATCGTGCCAATGGCCATCGATCTCGGTCAATCTAACAGATGTCGTCGAATTACCATCCTTCCCCGGACATCTTTCATCGTTCTCACGGCAATTTAAAACTTTATATAGCACGAGCTGCAATGAGACCGAACCGATTTTTGCCGTACCGATTTTACTTTATGCAATACGAGCAATTTACGCGTCAATTTAAGGCTCCTCATTGCGCTAATTAACGCGAGTGTCTCATGGTCGCTCATCTGAACTGATATACTGATTATTTCTGAATAAAATAATCATTTGAAAAAATGCCACACTACGATGCGACAGTATTAACACCTTGAATGGCGAGAGACGACAGTCATTTTACGAGTCGCGACCTTCGAATTTCTTACGATGATGCTTGTCGAGTCTTCGCGTCAATCGCACGATTTCCAAGATCCCCGTCAGTGATCCCCGATTCCTTTTATGCGTATGAATTTCGAACGAATGCCCGCCGACTTCTTTGACCCTTTCATAGCCGCGAGCCACGTCGGGAGGCTGAGAATATCGTTGACGACGCACTGGCTGCCACATTCACATGCAAATCGCCATTGAGTGGCAACGTTCTCAAATATTTGATCTCTTCGGTGCAATAAAGGAATCTGGTTTCGATTGAGAACGGAAACTTTGACTTTCGTCTCGGCGATATAAACATTGCGGAGCACAATTTACATCTCGCCTTAATTGTAAATTTATACTTAAGGCAAATCTGATTAATTATGGACATGACAAAAAAATATTCTGCAGATCGTGATTATCGTGAACGGAGGTCAGGCGAATTAACAAGTTTCATCTGAAACTTTCAATCTTTACGCGACTTATCAATTTCTTCTTGCATTATACGTATGCTACAATATTTTTAATTAAATCGAGAATACCACAAAATATTTTGCTCGCGCTCACGTGCTACTTTGTAGTGTTAATTAAATCTTATATTTATTTGAATTCGCCATACATAACGACTCAACCTATGTATACTTATAGCAAATATAATAGTGCAAGTTTCAGTTCTTCCCATTTCCTTTTTCTTTGATCGTTTTTCTCGCTTCCATCTGCTACGAGGACTTTCCATTTTGCTCTTTCAATTTTTCCCGTCCGTAGCTTCGCTCTTTTCACCTTTTTTTGCCCCATACTTCGATAAAAGCCGCACGCTAATACATTCCGTGTTAGCGGCAAAAACGCTTCACGGGCGCGTTTGATGGCGCGTTTTCGAGCGTGTCGTTTCCAGCGGATTCGCCACGCTCGTGGTACCGGCGAAAATGGAAATCTGGAGAGTCTCACCTGGTGAAGCGATAATGTCGAACCCTGCCGATTTTTTGTGCCTGGAGAGAAACTGGTGTTCCCGATTATATATTACTCGTCGTCATATATCTATACACATAGTGAATTTTAATAATAATTGAATAACGTAGTTGATTTTAATATCAAAGTAAACGATAAATTTGACTAAAAAACATTTCTTCGAGAATTCTTGTAACGTATAGTACATTTCTATCTACTAATGTTGCTTATTAAGATGATATGTTATTAGCCACGCTAGGTATCGTGAGCAATTCTCAGTAAATATGGAAGATAACTTGGCAATAAAGTAACATTTTATCTTTAATTGTTGTAAAATATCTTTTATGGTCATTACGTTGAGCAAAACACGCGAGTATAAAGTCATGTTAATTTAACTTTAGGAACTAAAAGAAATGCAGGAATTACAGAAATTCTTGGATTTGTTTTTTCATAAAATTTGTTCTAATTGCAGTTTTTAAAATCTAACACAATAAATTTAAAAAATCCATTATCTGACTTGATAATCGCACAAGTCGCGAGAATGAAAGAATCACGATGAAATTCGTATACCTTGCCACGAGTTAATCGTTAAATCCTATTTGTGTTGGGTTAACCCGCTTTCGATACGCCCGCCGTAGTCGAGCAGGTATAAACGTGTGTTTGCGTTTTTCTTTTCACGCCATGTCACTCTTCTGAATGTCAAATGTCAAAACAGGTTGACAGACTATGTTCCTTGGTAAAGATGACTAGGTGAATAGATCAAATTTTCCATGTTTGCAGCGCTTTTTCAGGATTTTGTAAAGATCCAGAAAACGATTTTACTATATCGCAAAATTTTGTGTCCAAATCTAAAACTTTACAACATAACAACGAGCAAACAAATATTAATAATTTTTTTTGGCCGGTACAGTATGTTCATATAGTTAAGACTATTTTAAATACAGTCATAAAAGTTGAATTGTAATAGCATCTTAGAGTATTACTTGATCTTGAAAAAAGAACAGACTGAATATTAACCTATGTATTTAAAATATTATTTTGTTCTTAACATATTTATTTAAGATAACTAAACGTTAAGCATTCTTTAATCCTTTCAACACTCACGCATACACATACATGTAAGTTAAGTACACTGATTCTAACACTGCTGGCAAAAGAAAAACGAACAATATATTCACTACATAGTGTTCCTGTTATTTTAGAATTTTTTTCTTTGTCTGTCTACCTATCTATCCATCTGTATGTAATTGTTACGGATTTAAATAAATTTGAATAAAATTAAACAAAAGATAAAATCATTTTTTCTAATTTAAAAAAATGTGTGCTTAAAGAAGTTAAATTAATTAATGATTGTTATTATAAATTTCTCGTAGAATTATAGATAAATTATTAAATATATTTTGCATAAAGCATGATGTCGAGAAGAAATGATACTACAATAAATTTTCTTGCGTCATTACGATTGATTTCTTAGGAAAAAAAAAAAATATGACTTACGATTTTTAAGAGGATTAGACCCGCACAATAAATAACTTCAATGTCTCTAATGTCAGTTTGATACAAGATTTATCTGTTATTTACAGATGTAAAATTTAACATATAATGAAAATTTATGAAAATAAAATATAATTTGCATTTTAGGAGTAATATAATAGAAAACGCTCCTTCGAGACTAATCATGACCATTTTTCCTAAGGGAATCGTACCTCCTGCTGAGTTGGACTGTCAAATATGACATAGTTTTGATGTCTTAGTCACGATTCGATGCGAAAAATCCGATTATTTCTAGAAAGTGTCAAAATCCTGCACTTATGTTGTTAGTAAACACATGTATCCGTCTAGAAGTATTTTCTAACAAAAGGCGTTATTCTTCGCTAGGGGACGAGAAATAATCCTTTCTACCTTATGGAAAGTTGACACCAAATTGAAGAAAATTCTTATAATATGCAATATGTATTAAATAAGTTATTAGAAAGAAATATGATAATGAGAAATGTAAATAGGAAGAATGTGATATGCATGCAATATCTTTTTATATGCGCGTTTTTAAATCTAAAAAAAAAAGATAAGAGGATAGACTGGAGACTTTTATTATAATAAAATATTAATTATCATTATACACATACACAAATATATTTTTTGTAATATAAATACATTTGGTAATAAATAAGTAGTTTTGAGAACATTTCCAGTAGATGTAACGCTTTTTGCAGATGTAACTTTATTCGATAGTTTTCAAAGGAAAAAAAATAAAGATATGATTCATGAAAGAAAAGTGCGACACAATTGGACACAGCAGCAAACAATGTGACCTTTCATCGCTGTCCTTCAAATTGTAATTATTTTATATATCTTCCTTGAAAGAGTCCTTCATTTCGAATTAAGCCTGACTGTAATATATATTATGATCTCTTTTGTCACATCTAAGCATTTCCTGAAACTGAAAGGGATATATTTAAAAGCTATCTTGTATCGCCACGTGAGATTTTTGTCGGTACATAAAAAGAAATATCCGGATTTTTCGCTCATCTTTTGAACTACGGCATCGTTTTACGCTTCATCAGAATTAGACTTTGGAGAAACCTTGTCAAGATGAGACAGGAATGACTTATTCATGCGAAGAGAAAAAGTTAATTGGAAAAGTGCATTATCTGCCAACGTAATATCACGTTAATGGCAAGTATAATTTATCGTCGCATATGCATGTCGTATATGCATAAATACGAGGAACTACGTGAATAAGGAAGTTTGTAACTGTTATCATATTTGGAGACAAGAACGATAACCTCCAAGATGGAAAAGAATTTCTTCTTTTATATGCAACAGTCATTTTTTATAATAAAGTTTTCTTAAGACATTGTGCATGGCCATGAAAGAGAATACATCTATTAGAAATTTGAAATAGAAATGCAGAAAGCCGCAAAAAAAGTTGTATTCGAAGAATGTAACTTTATGTTCTAAAACCTGAGTTACTTTCAGAGTGAAACGGATCACTGTGAAATTTTGAAAAGTTCCTACCTTTATCATTGTTGCCTATTTACCTCTTTCTCTAATAACCATCAAAATGGAACGAATATTTGAAAGATGAATGTATTGACGAATGAACGTATTCACGAATTATCGCGTGGATAGTGTCATGAGAGAAATTTGACGATACCTGGCATTTTTCTTTTGAAGAACTAATTTGATTTATAACTTGATGCTAACTCTTTAAGAATACAAAGCTACTTAGTTTTTCTACAAGTTGTAACATAATTGATGGTAACTAATTCATTTATATGGAAAGGACAGTTTTGCTGAAGTATCTAGAAATTTAGCTAGATATAAATCTGAAAATAGATTTGTTTGAACCATTAAGATTATATAGAACGTTCAAACTGTTTGTTAAAATATTAAAACTTTTTGCAGCGTTGTGAACGCTTAAGCATTCAACATAATTATTTTAATGATCCAATAAAATTATTTTTAGATCTGTATTTAGCTAAATTTTGAGATACTTTGGCAAAAACTCTTTCCATGTATAATTCTACTTATAATGATTATATTGTAAATAATAAGCTCTAGACTTTAGATAAAATATCAGTGAATCTGCATAAATTGTGTTATTAAATACTTATATAAATAAAATAATAATGAGAAATACAAAATATATATAGAGAGAAATTATTTTTAACTACTTGTGAAAGAAAAGGGGAGAAAGAGAGAGAGAGAGAGAGAGAGAGAAAAGGGAGAATTTGGTATTGTAATTGCAATAATATATTAAATATGTTAAAAGAAGTAATAAATTATTTATGATATTCTGATTAACTAAGTGTTAATCTTTCTCTTCAAAGATTTATGACATTATTCGTAATTGTTAGTTTAAAACAGATTTTCATAGAGATTCAATCAAGATGCATTGCACTTTTTTCTGCGTGGCAGAACAGCATGTTGAAAACACGCATGCCTGACTAGAGTATGTTGTACCTCCTTTATAAATTACTACCCTTCGGCGTATAAAACGATAAAGCATGATTAATGGCGGTATACTAGAACCTCATTGAATTTATGGTCGCGTCGCTCAGCTGAGACAATCAATATATGGAACCAGAGTCTCGCGGAATTGAATTTACGCGTCTCTTCTTCTACCATTGACGACATATGTGCAAGCGGATAGATAAATGACATATCTACTTAAAGTTGTAAGAATACTCTAGAAAACTTTAATGATAAATATTAAGCTTCAGAAACGTCACATAAGACATAAAATTTAAACATTTTATAATATTAAAAATTATACTTCTCTAATTAACTCAGCATTGTGAAAAAGTGAAAATTCTACTTTGATAAAAACAATAAAAGGATACAGCAATGTAATAGAAACATTATTGTACACAATGTTGTAAATTTCGCTAAATTGTTGCGGATTCCTTTTGGTATTTGGAATCCTAAACGACTGTTTAGGATACTTATCGAAAGATTCGCCACTGGAAAACTTCCATCGTTTTCAAACTGTTGCCGATATAGTATCATTACGCGTTTTGTAAGCTCGGCATCTCCGAGCGGCCGAATATGGCGCTGCGTTGGATCTTCTCTGATCCGGTGATCGTGAACCATGTCCGAGAGCAGAAGGTAACGACCATCGTTTGACCACGTAAGCTGGCAACGGGTTAAGTAGAGGAGACGATCGCCCGCGTCTCTCTTTCACGGCAAAAACCATCGAGTGCGGGACGATCATCCTGTTTCGCGTGTATGTGCGAGTGCGCGTGTGCGAGTCAGAATGTACGGCTTACATCTATTTTCCGCGACGTTCGTCGTGTATACGACAAACGAAAGTTTACGGCGCACGAGAATTGGCTTGTAGCAAATGAATTCGTCGTAAGCCTTTCGCATAGAGATACACGAGTATTAAATGGGACGTTAATTTTTCAACGTATCCTCCACTTCGTTGCAGAAGTTGGCGACTACTGTCGGCTCGAGACAAGTTATTATTTGGTCGAAGTTTATTTCATACATCGAATCATGAAAGAAGGATTGTGTCATTTAAATTACGTTAACTACGACGTTCTTAAGTAAAGAAAGTATAAGTGCATTCCGTTTTACGCTTACGGTGCTTGCAAACATCATTTGTCCTTGTTTAATATTTGATAGACAACAAGACTAATGCTTATAGCGTGTGAGCTTGAAAACGGAACGTACCCTATATCTCTAGTTTGTTTATTACATGATGTACAGCGAGAATAAACCGCCTGAGAACCCTTCAGCTAGTCCCCTAATTTCGCCGTGATAGAAGCATTTGGTAATCGTCGGATATCGTCATTCTCTCGGATGTTCACAGGCACTCGTGCAATCCGAGGATGATAGAGCACAAACTGGTGGCTGCGGGGCACGCTTTCACGGAACAGTTGGCGGGACAGTTTCCGCGGCGGACTGAACGCGAGTGTGGCCCGACAAGATGAACTCGCCTCGTTTATCACCTCCCCGCCGATAAATCAGTACGCATGGAATGCTTTGCGGTTCCCCATCGTGTTAGAACGGTTCATAAGCAGCGGGGCATCCCTGGGGTGCGGTTATCTTCGCATGTACCGGGTGTACATTATCTCAACCGGCCCTCTCGCGCTGCCATATCAAATAGTGCTCCCCGTCCGCGGAAAACGCCGTTGAACATTGTCGAGGGTGGAACGAGCGAGAGTGGGTGTGGTCCCGGTGTGTTTATAAACTAGATTAAGGGGAATCGGCAACTCGATGTTCCGCTGTGCCATTTATTCAGCACTCACGCTCGTCCGTCACCCGGCCGTCGGACGCTCGCTCGTTCGTCGATCATTCCGATTGATCGTGTATTTAGCACGAATGATACCGCTTGCGTGTGGACCTTATTATTACCCTATTATTGAGGACTATGCTCGTCTGGCGTGATGATTTGCTACGAGAATGTACGAAAGGGTGGGCAATCGATGCGTGCTAGATATATCGTTAGAATCATTGTCTTAATTTGATTCTTGTTTGTCCAATAACTTGCGTTTTTATTGAACAATATAGATAAATGAAAATAATTTTCAACGGTTTTTGTAATGAGTAAGGTTTTTGTAACAAGTGTGCAATTTTTTAATTATGTATTAGCATTGAATTAGATGCTAAAGAATTTAGAGTAATTTGAAATAGATGTAATAGGATTTCACAAGCTTCTCTTATATGTATACTTTCCAATGTGCAATTTACACAAAGCACACGATTAAAATAAATTTTCGATATCATTAAGTGCACCGATTTTTAACAGCAAAACCATTTTTACTTGTTTAGTTGTTAAAGCTTCACAACAGAAAGTACACGTGTATGTTTCAGCCCAAGTTTGTGCCACGATTGTTCTAAAAGTTCAACTTCACGAACCACACAGACAAAGGATGAGAAACAGCTTTGCGCAATATTCTTTCTCGCGCGCGCATGATTACGCGTAGGATTCTGCGTTGCTCCAGAAAATATCGTTCAGCTCCGAAAAAAGCACCGTGGACGAAGTCGCGACGGAAAGAGAAGAGGGGAGTTGCAAAGGCTAGAGTCCCTTGGTTGCGGCTGCACGCGAAGTTGCATGCGAGGCTCTTCTGAGGGGCGGGTACTTGAGTCTGATCCCGCCCATCGCTTCCCCTCTAACAAACGAGTGGTAGGATATCCATCGCGCGGATTGGCCGCGGACCGGTTCACGAGGTCGTACCCGCATTAATTATTCTAAATAAGTCGTCGCCCCTGCGGCGGCTGATTATAGAGTTTGCAGTGCCATAAATAGAACCCGTTTACAAATCGCGCTCGGGGAATAATGATCGCCGCGCGCTAGGTCCGCGTGTCTCGTTGCTCGCTTTTTGGGAAGGGGGACGACTCGCGAGACGAAAAACCCAATCAATCCCTGACGTCCCAGAGCGGCGATTGGTCTCGCCGTAGGCGTTTTCTCTCGACAGACTTCGCGGACTCGTTCGCGGCACCGCGAGCGTTCTAACGAGGGGATTAAGGTTTGCATTTTGGTGATTTGCCTCTGCCTCAATGTATATAACAAGCAATGGGCTGGCAGTTCGAATAGAAGCGTTTTTAATAATCTATGTCTGAACCATTGATGACGAGACCAACAATCTTGTGAATTATAATTTATGATTGAATGACATATGGTACAACAATGATTGAAGATTTCTTTGTAGTCACGCTACATTTGTGTCAATTTTCAAAGTGTGTTTGATATGAACATACCGATTAATAAAGAATATTAGATATAAATAATTTTAAAGTTTTTTCATAAATTTTGATGAAAGAATTTTAAGATTATAAATAGTTATTAAGAATAAAGTAGAATTATAAAAGTGCAATGTACCGTTAAATATAAAAGTATATATCTTTACCAATGAAAATAACGCATCATAAACATCATAAAAGGTCATTATGATTATACGATTATATCTTGTTGCATTTTTCCTGGTAACATAATTTTTCATTAAACACCTTTCTTCGTCAATTATTGATGACATACTTTATACTTTAGAAAATAAAAGAGAAATTTTTCAGTGGGATAAGCCAGTACATACAATTGATCCTCACATTAGCTCGATAATCTCATATGGAAATACTTGAAACTTAACTTGGCTTGGCTAGACGCTATTGATAGATGGACACGTTGTAGGTATTTATGGTTGCTATCTTTATTATTGTCTCTACACGAGGCGATCTTATACGGGCTAATGATTGCCCTGCGGCTCACGTGGCAGCTGGTGTCTCTGTAGGTGTGGCCATTAATAAAACCGTCGGCTGTAACAACGATTTTACGTTCTCTTTTGCAGACTTTGCGACAAGAGGAAACAAAGGAAATTGCCTTCTGTCGGGTCAAAAAACCGAGCCGACAGAAGCCAGTCATCGACATCGACAAGGATACGAAGGGCGCGCGTCGTTCACGCGGCAAAAAGGTATTTGCTATCCAAAGTCGGTCGCGCGTCCGTCACAGGGAATTGTATATTCTCTTTCTTGGAATTTTGGGTCTTTACGCGAAAGGACGAGAGAACGTAAAACGGGCGGACGCACAATTCTCCAACATTATAGTCTACATTGTGGCGACTGAGGACGCCAGTTCTTGAGACGGGTATAAAAGGTACACCTCGGGGGAGCCACGTCAGTTGCAGCGGCGCGGACGATAATCACAGAGAATTGCGGTACCTTCTCTCTTACCCTGTTCATTGCTTAAAAAGAAATTTATAATTTTCCCTCAGCTTTAAGCGTACCTTAATGTAATGAGTCTGATATGATGGAAGTAATCGTATATTCGAGTTTGACAGGTACGCGAAAGTGAAGCAAAGAAAATTAAGTAATAAATATGTAAGAAAATAATAAACATGTAAGTAATAAATATGCAAAAATATGTAAACAAATATATGTGTGCATATCTTTTAATTTTACTCTCTATTGTCAGACATTTATTAGTAGGCATTTTATCATTTTCATGTTTGTGTAATCGAAAAATGTAAATGCACTTGTTTTTTTTTGTTAATAAATAACATTTATTTTAAGTCAATGTCACATGATGTATTGCTATGTTACGTTGATTGACGAGTGATTTAATTATTTCAAAACTGTAGGATCAGCAGCAGAAGTAATTAAATGAGACGAGCGGTATGTTAATGGAAAAAGATATAAATAATAACGTCGTTCACACCAGTGGCTGGTAAATTATTCGAAGGCCATCGAGATATAGGCAATAATTGGCGTAAAAAATCGCTCTTATAATTTATGACATTCTACGTAAGGCGAAACCCAAGCGAGCGATGATCGCTGATAAAAATGTTGGTTTGTTGAGCACGAGTACACTTATGACTTCCATTTAAAAGCTTACTTTAGTACATCACACACTCTTTGCTACACATTATTCTATCAACTTGACACATTTGGTACAAAATAGTTAAAGTTGATTACTTCGCAGGTATTTTGAATTTCTTAAATGATGCATAACTTGCTAAATTATCGCATGGATAGCATCGGATGACAATCTTTTCATAGAAAAAGTTGTAAAAATATGCACTTGATATGGCATTTCATGAAAAAGAAGCATTTTTCAATTCTTAACTAATATGCTGAAGTAGGTATTATTTTTTTATTATGTGTCTCTTATATCCAACAAAAATATTTTCTCTCTTTCTCCATTGAAATGTCACTTCATATCTAATTAATTAATAAAATAAGCAGTTTTATACTTTTTAATTTTTCTAAATACCTTGATTTTAAATATTTCTAAACTTACCTTTTACTGGTTTTTTACTTTAGCTGTAACGCATATACGGAGTTTCATTAAATTTGCAAATTGTTCACGTCTTCTGGATGCTTCCACAAGTTTCATTTTTGCGTCGTTGCATCGACTGAGCGTGTTCTTCTAGGCGTGAACGGCGAGTCGACTGTCTCCGCCAATTACCGCGCGAAACACCTGACTTATTGCGTGCGACCTTTACATCGCCAGGCGAATTTCGTTACGGGCTTTAATTGCAGCCGTTTTAACGACGAGTCCTTATACATATATATTGCGTGTTTCTAATGCGTAGTCTCGCTGCTTTCATGACAAGACTGAATAACACTTCGAAGGAAGAACATCCGATACGCGATTAGACGTTAAAGAGCTAATGACCGTAATTTTGTTCCGTTGATTAACAGACGAGAGTATCGTTATTCCACGTGATGATCGCACTATGAGCAAAAAACAGCTCGACGAACAAAAAGTCTCAAACGTCGATTTAGTCTGGTTTTTGATAATCGCGCAATCGTATAAGAGAATTAAATTATGATCTCGGAAAACACATCAGATAATACACTCAAAAAAGTGATCTTGGAGTTATAGAGAAAATTATCTAAGTACGAAAAATAGCTAAAATAGATAAATTTCTAGCAAGTACTGCAATATTGGATATGTATTGCACCTAATCATATAGATGACAGAGATAGAATTTAGATTTGTGCTATAAATTCTATGCGTATGATACATAATTTTCTATCAGATACAAAAAACAGCTATAATTCTAGCTGGAGCAGCAAAATATTTTTTTGCGTGTAGATAATCCACTTGTTTTACATTTGTCGTGTTAACAGTTTCCGCTTTTACACAAATATAGGAGATACTTTAAGATCTCACACATTCTGATAAAGTATTCTGAAGGTGCTCTTTGAATTTTTAAATATTCAAATGCGATGCGTGCTAAGATTTACGAAGCAGAACTGATTGCGGAAGGTACATTACACGGTAGCTGCATCGTAAAGCCACGTAAAGCACCAAACAAAAGACTCGACATTACGCCAGCTCTCTCTTTCCAGTTGTCTCTCTCTGAAGCGTCAGTACGATTAAGCGATCTAGGAATAAGTTACGCTGATTGTGAGATATATAGAAAGAAAAAACTATACGCATACACAGATGTAGAATGAAAGATAAAGAACAATGGAAAAGGAAAAGGGGGACAGCATCTGTCATAGGGTGGATAATACATTTGTTCGTTAACTGTCGCAAAGCCGTCGAGACTAGAAAAAAGGAGAATAATAGAGGATCATGGTGTTCGTGCAAATTTTTGTATGAAGCGATTCCGACGCGCGACGATAAAATCCATGTCTGGGATGAAAAGGGAAGAGTCGGGAGAAAAAGAAGGAGAGCGTTCTTCGGCTTGAAGAAACGAATTAGTCGACTTCAACCGGGTTGACCGGGTCGACAACACTGCCGCAGTGGGGAGGAACAAAAGTATGGAGTAGTGGGTAGAACACAGTGGGAGGGGTGGCAAAGTAGGCGTGGTATGCTAGAGGAGGGGCAAGGACGTGGGCGAGACCTGCAAGTTGGACTGGTGGGGAAAACTCAAATGGGGCGGAGAGAAGTGGGTATTCTCGTTATTGTTCGCAGTGGCGCGGATATTCGTATATTCCAAGTATGTACAATGTTAAATGGATTGTAAATCTTTGTAAACAAAATTTTGTACAGAGTATTTTACAGCAGCTGTTTATTTGTTTTTGTAGCAATTTCTTAAATAGAAGTTGATATAAATCTAAAAATAATTTTATTTAAAATGCTTATATTTCTATATACAAATGAGATTTATATAGCTTCGTTAATGTAGCTTCGTTCTAATATAATAACATATGACAAAGATTTTATATGATACAATTGATACCTTCTAATATCATGTTATATTAAAAAGCATGTGTTTTCTTTTTCTTTTTTTTTCACATAGATATTGTTGTGATGTCGTGTGTCAAAATTAAATTATACATCATATAAATAATGCAGTTCAGCTTCTTAATAATTAATCTGCGCGTTAAATGTAACCTACATAAATATAATAAATAGAATCTTTGACTCATATCAATGAACGACTAAATTCCACTAGTCTATTAATTGACTGGTTATAGCAAAAGTGTGAAATTAAAGAGAGATGAATCTCATTCCGGAACTGGGAGCTTGGAGGAAGGTGTTTGTAACATTGATCCGCAGGAAATTCGCGAGCGTAGTCCCCTACTACCCGTACCACTGGCGGTGGGGATGACGACAAGCGGAAGGGAGTACGGTACACCTTACCGTCAGTGGGCGGAGCCTTTGACCGAAGAGTTAATAGAGATACAATCGAGGGTGTCTAGTGCACTGCACTCCGGACTGCGGCGTAGGAGGAGTGAAGGGACAGGGGTGAGGAGGGATAGGCGGTAAGTAGGGACCCCAAGTCCCCTAGTTTAGACATCACTGAGCGACGGATGGACAGCCAGTCAGACCCGTCACAGCACACGTTGGAGTACTCGGAAACCTCGGGAAAAGCCGATAGCAGAAGTCCTCGACTTGGACCGGCTCCAAAGACGAGCCGATAATTAACCAGCCGAGCACCAGACCATATTGGACGCATAAATATTTCTGAAAACTTCTACGTCGTCCTTTTTGCAATATGTTTAAGACATGTTCGAAACTATTATAATGAATTCGTCAATTTTTAAGGATTGATTGAACGTTGAACAGTGAATTACAAGAACGTGTAATCACGAAGGGATTCGTGCTAGCTTTCGAGGGATCCAGCGCATGGAATACTCGGCACGATATTGGTGACACGTGAATAGTGTATATACGAGAGACTTTCGCGTTAAAATTAATTCAGAGATTTGCAATCGTGACAATGACAGATTTTTAATCAATGCGACAGAGCGGCTCATTGACAGCAGTGCATAGTGAAAACATGTGTTTTCTTCTATATACAGCCGCAACAGTATAGTGTTACTGTAACTTTTTGTTTTATTTTATAGGACAAAAATATTTTGATATATATTAAAATGAGTGTGGCACTTGTGTCCATGGAATCGACGTATGGTCTGCGACTGGGACAGCGACTCGCCAGTCACCATCATCATCATCATCATCATCGTCATCATGTGTTATCGCCAGAGAGCCATGTAGTACCGCATCAGCCGGATCATCCGCCGGATCGCCAGCAAGAAACCGAGGCACCATTGCGCTTCAGCGTTGTTAACATTCTCAGGCCAGATTTCGGTCGCAAGGCCATTCTGAATGAGAAACAACCTGTTTCTACCATATCGATACAATTACCAAGAAGCAGCCCGGTTTCACTTCCACGTGACCTCAGCCTGTCGTCCCGATTGTCACCGCAGTCAATTCACAAAGAAAAGGACAATTTCCCGTCTCACAATGGTTTTACGTCACCCTTGCTCAGGCAAAATGGATTGAGTAGAAGCGGCAGTCTCGAAAGTCTCGCGTCCAGCAGAAGCTCGGTCACCAGTAGCACGGTAACCGGCCCAGCCTCCTTGTGTTCCACGTCATCCACAATCGGCAGCGAATCTCTAAACGGCGACAACACATCCGGTGGCGGAGTCAGTAATACTTCGACAAATCAACAAAACGGCACTAATGGCCAGTTGTGGCCTGCTTGGGTGTACTGTACTAGATATTCAGATAGACCATCGTCAGGTTAGACATCTTCCTTATTATTTATTAACATAAAAAATCAATAAGTAAATACACAGAAGGAACAATTTTGTCGAAATATTTAAAAATTTAGATAAATGTAGATCTGAAAATAATTTTGTTAGACTGTTCAACAACTTGAGCAAAAACACAAATATTTTGAATTAAAAAAAACAATTATTTTAATGAATTAATAAAATTATTTTGAGATCTGTATTTAACTAAATTTTTATATATTTCAGCAAATACTTTTCGTGTAATTACGGAATAAATAGTCGATACAATGAAAAATTTCATCTTATTTTTAATACTAGAAAGAGATCGTGTTTAACTTTATTTATAACACCTTATCGCAGGTATCAACTTCGAGTTTGATTACTGAACCAGTACGTCTAACGATGCACGTGAAAAAGCAAACAAAGTTAGAAATTCATCAGATTTTCCGTGCGCATGGTACGTGACTTTGCGTTTAGTTTTGCACATGCAAGAAGAACTTGCGTGGTCGCAACGTCGGAAATGTCTATCAAGATGTTTTGTTCACTTATGCACTCCATAATGCGCTCCAGTTACAAAATCCGACCGTTAATTAAAATCCTTACAGAAACGTTTGAAAAATAATGCGGCATGAAGATAAGTAAAAATCTTTTCACAAGCAAAACACGTGGCTTTCGTCTGGGCTTATCGCTAGCTATGTACCTGGAAATCACGGATCGAGGAAAAAGTCACTCCGCGCATTTCTGCGATTAACGGTGGTTTGAGTGTAATTTTCGCTTTTTACATATATACATATATGAATCGCGGTCCTTTTGCATGAATTATACTTTCTCGGTTTAGCGACTCTATTCATTTTGATGAAAAAAAGAAAAAAAAGGGAAAATATAAAATAATAGACCCCGAAGCTTACGAATGCGGCGCATGGAGAACGCGATGCTTAATGGTACGAGTACACGAGATAAGGAGGGCGCGATGTAGCCGAGATCATGATCGTAACCGGAGCGATCGCGTATCGATGAACTTATTTAAATGATTAATCGCTCGCGCGAACTCCACGCCAACGGCGTCCAACTCGTGCGGACGCGAGTCGTGATTATCCGCGACGCCTCGTCGACAAATTGCGGTGATCTCTGCCTTGAGAGTATCTAATTACGCGTTCGTGTTAGATAACAGTTTGCTCCACAAATAAATTATGTGATGGCCAACATACGGGCCTAATGTCTATCCCGCCGTTCGATATTACCGCAATAAGTTATTACGCTCTGTGCAGGAGATCATGGAACTTTATACGAAAGGATCGCTACATCTAATTGCAAGAATAGCTAGGTGAAGCTAACGTACGGCCTGATGCCACCTGCGCTCGTTCGCAGAACTTAATTGTATAGAAACCTACATTCTACAAACCTACCCTCTGCAATCACTGCCCCACATACGACGCTGCCATTCTTCTGCTTTCTTTGTCGCTTTCTTTTTTTTCCGAACGGCTCTTCGTTTATTTCTCTTTCTCTGTCAGCTAAATACTCATCGGCCTTTCTTATACTCGGGGTGGTCCGTGAGTTTCGATCCGATAATCTTGTTACTAATTGTCGAGGATCGCCCACTTATCTTCCTCGAGTCTCTTCATCGTCGAGCGTTAATCCCTGAGTGCGGTTTCATGTAACATTTTGTACCATTTAGTGATAGTAGAAAAAAGAGAGAAACAAATATATATCTTGTATGAATCAATAGATATATTACTTCAGCAAATTCATTTAATTTTCAGAAAAGATGTTATAGTAGATACAAATTTAATATAATTGCAAATTACACAATTAAAAAATTCAATGTCACTGTACTCACTTTTTTTGTGAACAATCGGCGTATTTATAAGAACGGAGGCTTTTACAGCGTTTTTACTTTGGTATCAAACTTTCTGATCAAGACACTCGTATATTGCTGAGACAAAGCGAAAGGCGAGCTGATTAAAAATCATTATTTGCATTATTATTTGCAATTCAAGCTCCTCGACAACTTGTTGATTTTATGATCGTGAAGGTTTCCAAATATTTAAAAAAATCGGGAGTATAAAATCTTTCGTTCCTATTTCAGTCGCTATCAGTTAATTATCACGCTCTCACGTCACAGAATTCCAAGCATTAACAAATTGTTTGCGTTGTCAGCAGTTGAGTATTAAGTTGTTTGCTTGATGTGTCACACAGTATTTTCGCGAACTCTTGATGGAAGATATATATATATCTTTTTATAGATTGTAAATATATTTCGTTTCATTAATAACTCGGGGAGTTTGTTCGATCAGACCCTTTTCGCATCTCCCGCTGTGTTTTCGTCGCGCCGCAAATAGTAAGAGTTCGCGTTTAAATGAGAAATTTCTTGGAAAAATACGTAAGACAAAAGATTGAAAACCAATAGATTAGAAATTATCATATATATAGATCAATAATGGAACGCCATTCATTATTTATGATTAAAACTGAAGCGATGATTGCGGTAAAAAGAGCACGGCGTTTTCTTGCAGTGAGTTATAATGTCTGGTATTTTTAAGACGATGATAATGTTAGCAAACATTAACGATCGGTATGTGAAACGATCAGATATCTTTTTTAAATTACTAAGTATTGGAACATATGACTTTTTCAGAAGTAATGATAATGCCTATAATTATATGTATTTTACACACTATCGATAATAATTATGTCTTATATCGTGGAGATATATTTTACGCTACAAACAGCTGAAACGATGGGTTAACGGTTTACCCGATAATAATAACATCGCATTGGCGATAACTGCAATGTGTGCAGAAGCATGCGGATGTGTTCCAATTCTACATAGCTGCGTTATCTATCTGAAATAAAAATCAAAAACGTGTAACGCTAATGCTCAGGATACTCGGTGATGAACCGGGTTACCTTCGATGAGAAGCTGCGCAGGGTGATTGAAGTACTCATTATCGCGATTAAAAGCATGCGTTGCAAAATTTCGATCATTAACGCGAGAAAGGACACGACTTGATCCTTGACTTTTTAATTAACAATGTAACCGTATTTTATATTATGTCGTACGAGAACTGTAAACGATAGATATTAGCAGTCGCGTAAAATTATATTTCACATGCGAATACAGGTGTCATTTTTAAATACACGCCGCGATTATACGGTCAGACGAACTATTTCCGCCTTCGCTAAATTCCAAAGCGGTTGCTCAGATATAGTTATCCCCCAAGTGTCCTTCTTACAAGGCGAACGAGCGCACGTTCTCTCATCGTCGCGAAAACGCTGAATCACGGTGGTGTGTGGACAAATTGATGAGAACGCCCACTTTCCCCGCGATAATACCGCCTGCCTCGCCGTCTCGAACTTCAGTCACAAAAGTCCGCGCGTGAAGATTAATGCGAGCTTTCTTTTGTCATTTCAGGACCGCGCACGAGACGAGTGAAACGTTCGCCGAGCAGCAAGAACAACCCGCCGGAAGAGAAGAGGCCCAGGACGGCCTTCAGCGCGGAACAACTGGCTAGGCTGAAGCGAGAATTCACGGAGAATCGATATTTGACAGAGAGAAGAAGGCAGCAGCTCTCGCGGGAACTGAGTCTGAATGAGGCGCAGATCAAGATCTGGTTTCAGAATAAGCGGGCGAAGATAAAGAAGGCGAGCGGACAGAAAAATCCATTGGCCCTCCAGCTAATGGCGCAAGGTCTTTACAATCATTCCACCGTGCCGGTGGATGAGGACGGAGATGAGATTGTGACCGGAGAGAATCATTGAAACTCGCATAAATAGCAGTAACGAAACGAAGAGTTGGAGACTAGAATAACATGTGACTACATGCGTTTAGAAGCCGTCGTCAGCGTTGAGCGCAGTCGACAAAGAGAAAGTCGATAAAATATTATTTATGAAGAAATGCCGAATATATAATAATCATGATTGAATAAAGACTGAGGACAGGACGGGAGGAAAAATGAAATCAAGAATGAAATCTGCTTTTATAGTGCAATTGAACAGTATAACTGATGATAGCTAAGTAAATCAATATGCTTAATGATAAATAGGATGTTTTTATATAAAAAATTTTTATAAATTATCTTAGAAAATTATTTGGCTTTAACATTTTCATATTTAAACTAAATAAGTATTTACTGAATTCAAATAATTTTGAGTAAACGAAATTATATTTACTTTATAAAAGTATGCTTAAAACACAAAGTGCTTAAGAAAAAATTAACAATTAAAAACGAACAATTTTTCGATATTTTTTTAATAATTCGACAAATATTTTATTCTCATAGAGAATTTTGCGATAGTTTTTATCTATTACCTATTGTCAATTTCTAACGAAAGAAAATGCATTTGTGTACGACGTACGTACTTTGACATTTTTAAACATAAATCAAGAGATTGCTTTGGTTGTATAAAGAAAACTATCCTAGCCTATAAATTGAATTGGAAATTAAATCTAATGAGTGCTTATTATTAATTTTGATCTTGTATTTGTTCCCTAGTAGCAATAAATTTATTGGCGATACATTTGTTAAGCATTGAGAATATATCGAGCCAATATTTGGTCAACATTATGCTATTAGGGTTAGCTATAACTATATAAATACGTAGTCATATAAGATCCTCAGTTAGTTTGCGAAAAAAGTTTCCTGTCAATTTAAGTGTAAGTTATTTATTTGTATATAGTGTGTAAATATAGTAATAATTTGTGCTCTTGTTTATATGTAAGATATACATTAGAGATTAGATGGCGATTATTATATCACTGCATGAAACGATCTCACATTGTATATTCCTCATTCTTATATACAAGTCTAGATACATATGTTATACATATTTAGCTTAGATAGAGAAAGTACGTATAACGTATATATCCCAGTGTTTTCCGCAATATGTGATTATAATATTCCATGTAATCCGCTTATACTTCGTCGCCAATTAAATCGAAGTAAAAAATCTTTTACTCTCGACATTCGCATTCTCTTCCACCTTTTCCTTATGTCTCAGAACTTATTGGTATTAATAATAAGTACCAAAGGAACGAGTACTAGAATTAATACTGATAGAAAATATCTCACAATAATTGCCCAGATAGCCAAGTTTGCAGAAAGCAGGTTTTTTAAATGTCTGCTACACTATGCTAACAAAATAGCAACAGAATTGTTACAGAATGAGATGTACATAATACTATTGACAGACTGCTAGAAAAAAACATAACAGAATCAGATAATGTCGGCAAGATCTGCTCAGTTTCTGCCAATAATTTGCCTTCACTATATCGTCGATAGGCGATGTTAACAGAACACAAGACTAATGCGGACGCAATTGATGGCAGACTGCCGTCATTTTCTGTTCGAATCTGTTGACAGTCTGTTAGAAGACTGCAGACATTTTGCTATCTGGGTGTATTAATAAATCAGCAAAGTCTAAGCTTTCACACTGCATTGCAATATTAACAAATATAACAACAATGTTAATGGTTATCTTTTATCCATTGAATTTTGGCTTTGCAACGTTTATATGAAAGAAAAAAATATAAAATACGTTCCTATAAAAAAAATTATCAGATCATTTTGAAAATTAATGACAAAAATAACAGAATATGAATTTATGTTATTTCGTGAAATTGCTCACATATCCACATATACTTAATGACATGATTATTATTAATTAAACAAGTGACACAATCATCGATCAAGAATGGCTGCGTTCAGCAGAAAAAACAGCTTTGCAATTTTCGTTGTAAAATCGTTTAAAATACGATATTGATCTTACTCTTAGCTCCTCATTGGATCTAAATGTATAAACCAATTATGTTAAAAAATTTTATAATAGTTGCAAAGCTGTTTTTTCTGCTGAACGCAGCCAATGTGTGTGTTTCAAGTAGTAATAAATTATGAAAGATTAAAAAGAACAGCTAATAAAAAAAATGGCTGTATAACTTTTAACGATAAATTATAAAAATAACGATAATGATCAATTAAGATAGAGTACAATTATTTTAAAGAAATTTATTCTCCTATCATTGCACTTACGCGAAAGTAACAGAAATAAAAGCAATAACAATATAATGGTTCAATTGCCAATTAAACGTTCAGCAATTACGTCGTCGAGAGACGTTAATATCGCCATGCTGCTGCGGTATAAGCACTCAACTAAAATTATCTTCGTGTTAATTAGCATCATTACCATACCGACGTTCTCTACGGTCTTCACGTATGCGCGCGTACATGCAACAAAGTCACGTTTTTGGAAAGGCGTTCTGTTTCATCAGGAAAACTCTCAAAGTTCCCATTTTCGGTGACGCCTCACGACGTACTAATTGATCCCGAACTAACGAGTCGTTTGGTATCTCGAGTAGGGCCGGTGAGATACTCAAGTGGAAGTCTGGTCAATGAGACATGTGATCCCCGTTACCGCTATTATATAATTTTGTTCCATTTTAGCGTGTTGAATTTATTGGCGTATTATTCATATTCGGATTACAAATTCAAGTATTATGCATTTTAATGATATATGTAAAATTTCAGTAGATATAATTTACGAAATAAATGCTATATTTAAAATGTGTTTACGTACATATTTAATAAATCAATACTGTTATTATTTTACAAATTTTCGTTTGTAATTTATTGGAGCAAAGTCTGACTGCTATACAATTATTTGTTGGTGCGTTATTCTACATCATATATTTTCTTTTCAGAGCTTTATTTGTTATTAAATATATTTTTTCTTTTTAATTAAAGGCAGGTTTGATTTTCCTAAAAGAATGGCGAATCGGTAAATGTCGACTTTGAAGTATTTCTAACGGAATTCAACCGAGGATGACAGTAGGTACGTCAATATTCGAACGTGTTCGCACGCGGACTTGTGGCGATCGACGCGAGATAAGCGATGTAGGTGCGCACCTGTTAGACGATATTGCGTGCACACGTATGCGTTTACGTGCTCACAGAGATCGGATTTACGAGCGCGTTTTTTTTTCTGGTATCGTGTATAGCAAAGCTACCGATAGTTGCGAAAGGATTATGATCGTCAGAAATAGATAGAAGATATCGCACACATGTGTTGCTTAATTCTGACGTATCAAAAATAAAAAACAAATATTTGCAAAAATGTGAATATAAAGATAATAAAAAATGAAGTGATATTTTTAAAAATCACAATAATATTTTTATAGGGATGAAAGTAAGTAATTATTGCGCATGTAGACTTAAAGCAATTTTGAGATTAAAAAAAAGTTAAATTTTTTCTTTTTTTTACACACAACACAATGCGCGGAAAGATGTAATTTCTTAATCGCAGTATCATCTTTACTGTTATTTATTTGATTTGCGCTAAAAGTATGATTTTTTAAAAACCATTATATAAGATATGAATAACATGCAAATATAAGAAATTCTTAAATCTCACAACTTTCTTCGAGTTTTTACATACATATTTGTACATTTTTTGCACGACTGAAGTTGTTCAAAGTATTGCAAATAATTGCAGAATTTATCAAATTGTGATGCATTATGAATATATCGTTCCCTTACTTTAAAACTGACCAATTCAAGAAACTAAGTTTTCCAGGCAAGGCGGAAAACTATTTTTCAACAGAAAATTATTGACCAATTAAAGAATATCAGTAAAGAGAATAGATTCTTAACATGATTAAATATCATTTTTGTTATTTTTGTTTCACCACTTTTAAAAAAACTTTTCTTAATATTGTAACAATTTCGATGATTTTTCTTAAAATTTCCTTTTTAAATTGTGATGATTTCAATGATTTTTAAATGTAATTTCATAAAAACTTAACTTAGTTTATTTTTGATGATTAAAAAGCGTAATGTTTATTTAAAATTTAAATCATTCGATATAACTAAAAAAATCACGTTTTGAGTTGTCACTTTTCGAATAAGAAAACGATGTGTTAAAGATAGATAAGTGTTTAATGGGATAAGAAAAATTCTACATGAGGTTCGTGTAATAGAAATAAGACAATAATTATCCGTACAAGGGCATTAATTGTTAGCTGTTATTAGGAGTAAAAGAGCATTGTGACTATTAATGATCATGAGAACGCAACAAATCGTGTTATAAATTTCTATTTTTCGGAACGTCTTGTTATCGTGTTTTATTAACATTAAAGTAATTAGAGACTTTAATACCTTAAGCATCGATCGTCCATTTGCTAATCAACATTCTTTAACGACTCATACATCAATTAATTACGACGAAAAGTTAGTAACGTGTGAGCTCGTAAGACTCGCGCGAGCTCGTAAGACTTGCAAATTCGCGTGTTCGGCTTTTATCGACGCACGTTTTAAATATATGCGCGTCTGCGTGTGTCGTCTATGCGTATAATATATTATTAATCATCATAAACTTGAATGTCGAAGAAACAAGACTGAATAACGACGATCCCTGTCATTAGAGATTCATGGGTGCGCCATGATGGAATAATTTAGAGAACCATTGATTATCGCCCGTAATATAGTGGTGATTCACAATTGACAATTGATATATGTATATATATGGACTGAACGCGTTTATACTACAGCTAAATGTAGATTTAATTTTTAAACAATGATTATTCGTGTGTTATCAGACATCTATGTTAATTTTCTAAACGAGAAACAATTTGGTAGACGTGATATTTTTTGTATAATCCACTGATAATCACCCGGTCCGTATTTTACGTCCACCAGCATTATTACTTATCATTAATTTAAACGTGGCGAACGCTGGATGGGGTCGAATGGTCGCGGAACGCGCGCGCGGAAAGGGCAACGACGACCTCCACCGTCGTTGGAAACAAACGCACGGGCGGTGGCCCAAACCGGGGATAAATTACAGAGTCGTTGTCCTGGCCATTGTATTTAACTGCGGCGATGCGTAATTGCTGGAACGCCGTTGCATACGCGGGTGGGGTAGGAGGAGGGGTCGGTGAGGGAGAAGGGATCCGATAGGAAGTGAGAAGGAGTGACAAAGGGGTGGTTGGCGGGACGAAGAACGAGTTAGAAACGTGTAAGGGACGCAGCGTGAGGGACTATGCTCGCCGAGAGAACTTGGAGAACGGGACCGAAAGGGGATTGCCACTGTGGTCGAGAACCATAGTCATCGGAATGGCCATTAGAGGTCTGTACGTTCCCACCAGTGGCTCACTAAATTTCGCCTTCTTATGCCCCCGCGGACCACCATCGCCTTGCGCGATCCACGTGAATTAATGGCTGCGGTGCCCTCGCGCACACCGTTTATTACAATATCAGCCGCTGCGGCAGTACCGTGTTTCGCGTGAACTCGCGCGTTGCGCGACCAACTAGTTTTCGGTTACGGCTGGAAATGTCCATCGTTAATTGCACGCTCAGAAATATACGGAGCTTATGATCCCGGTCTCCTACGATGGAGATCGGAATCATAATAATTCGAGCCCAGAGTTAATATTTTACGGAACGTCGGAATTACACGCGGTTTATTTATTGAAGATAAATTAACGCTACCATGATGATCGTGTAACCCAAATTTTCAATTGTAATTTTCAGTTATAATGTACAATTCGTTTAGCCTTCAACAGTTCAATGCGACATGATTCGAGTCACATGTGAAGCTCTGATCGGAATTTAAATCAATGATAAAGTTTTGTGAATTGTTTTGCAATTCAAGTAGAGTTTAAAAATATACTGTCTTTTGTTTTCAATATATCAATATTATCAATTACAAGCTGCACTGTTAAATTTACATAATGCTATAAATACCTTATTTGAATTATTTTTAATCATTTCTATCGATTGTTACTGCTTCTATTCCAATTTAATGAAAACTATAGTTTTAAAAAAGCCGCTTTTTCCAAATTGCTGGAAAAAAAACCGGAAAAATTTCGGTTTTTTTCCGAAAAATTGTTTTTTTGGAAAAATCGCTGTTTTTGCTATGTAAAAGACATATTAAGTAACTTCTAAATTCCTTTATAAAATTAATTGCGATCTATGAAATTAGGTAGCATTATTTTTATTAAAAATTTTTTTAGTTATCCTTCTATTTTTATAGTTAAACCTAATCTAACCTTCCTTTAATACATGACAAAGTTTAAGTAGACAAATTTTTAACTCTAGTTTGTCACACTCCGGTCTAATGAACTCCTGAAGTGTCTCTTTGTAGTTTATCTTTTTCAAATATTTTGTTACGAATTTATTTTAAATCCAAATTATTTTCTAGACCTACTATTATCATATAAACATGATGTTTGGACTCTATATTTTTAATTCTTACATTAATGATGCAATAGTGTATGTTTTGTATGTTTTATTGAATACATTATACGACCTCAATCTTTTATACAATTTCAAAATTTTTGTGAACTTATCCCGCTGTGTACCCTATACGCAATTATTTTCTTTACGGAAAGAACCGAGAAGCAAACGTGGTTTTACGAGCACGCGTGAATTTTTTCAAAATGAATTTTTCTATCCTTGGGAAAAAAATCGAAAAATTCCGCGGAAAAATTGGAAAAATTGGGTTTCTTCTCGATCCTTTAAAACTACAATGAAAACAATACAATAAAATAATTTAACTCAAGAAATATATTAAATTTGAAAAATAAACTAAAAAATTTAGTTTATTTACAAATTGTAAGTGTATATGTATAATATGAACATTTTAGTTTATTTCGAAACTAATAATTTATCACAGAAATGGATTACTTTACATTTTGACACATATGTTAAGAATAAAACAAAATGTTACCACATTGCTTCTTTGATGTGTTTATATTAAAAATATAATTCGTTTTCACACACACACACAATGCATGCATGCTTATAGGTATATACGTTTAGATGTTGATCTTCGCGATGCATGATTAAGAACAACCGTTCCATCTTAAAAGCTTTTTCTCGGTATCATAAAAAAAGACTCGCGGATCGTTCTACGCTTTTCCCCGCTGTGTTTTCGTTCCTTCTTCTCCGTTTGTCGCTAACGAGTGTAACGAGGTTCCGGCCCGTCAAATTAAAGGCGGATGGCACGAGCGGCGAACCGAAATTTATTGTCGCGCTTTCGAGAACCAAAGTCGGGTAAAGGCCACTTAGCTGCCCGTAAATGCGTCGTCCCTATGACGACGCGCGGCCAGATGGTTCGCCAATAGATCACTTCGTGCGAGGAAAAGCAAGCCGCAGGACCACGTCACGAGACGCCGCAAGAAATTCGAGACTGCTCGCTTGCCGCACGACTCTTTGCCGGCCTCAAAAGATGTCACGTTCTCGCGATTTAATTTGCGAGTCGATGCATTAGAAAAAGCATAAGTCGCTTTAAACCCTTTATAATAAAATTTATATCTATTATCAGAAATTTCCAAGGAAATTTCAAAGGTAGAATGATCCAACGTCTCTAATTTAAATTTAATTAATTTGTACCTATTTTTATATTGTGCTTTTATTAAAAAATAAACATTTTTCAACAGAACGCATGCAATAATTTTGTTGGATCATCAAAATGATTACCTAGGCAGAAAGTTCAAGCATGACGAGCAATGCTGTAAAAAGTTTTTAGATATTCTAGCAACTAGTTTGTGTGTGTGAGCATTCTACATAAAATTGTTCTGATGGTCCAACAAAATTGTTTTCAGATCTAATTAAATTTTTAGCATAAATTTATATTTTAGCATTAATATTTTAACAAAATCGTTCTTTTCATGCATATTAAAAATATCAAGTATATATTTCTATATATATTATTTTCTAAAACGTACGCTCGGGGAAGTCAAAAAAGTTTTCTATTTTAAATGTGTTAAATATCAGAAATGTCATGAATACAGATTTGACGAAAATCAAGCTTGCTCCCAAGTCGATTCTCGTAATCGATGTAAATCGTGTGGAACAGAGCGACAACAGATGTTCGCGTCGAGCGCTACGACTTGGGCTATGAGGAAATGCCGAAAATAGAAAAATTCCAGCGAAATGTAAATTCTGGTTAATAAGCGGATCCTTTTGAGCGCGCCCTCAAATCGTAGCCGCGAATGTGCCGAAAGATGCGTGTCTCAAGCCGTAACCGCGTAATTGGCCAGATCGCGAATGCGACATTAGATCCTCGTTATCCTAACGAGCTGAAATAGCGAGAACGCAATTGCGGAGAGGAAAGATCGGACGAAAATCCCGCGTGGCTCGTGTGGAAAGATATGGGGAGAGTAGCGCCTGAAGGCTGCAACGCCGACATGTGGTTGCTTTATTTTCGCACGCGGCGTGGAACGTGACAGCGTTTTCACAACTTTGAGATATTCGAGGGTAATTTGTTAGGGAGGTTGGATTTATCGCAGACTGTTCGCGAGCCATGAGCTCATCCGTAGAGAGCGAACCATTCGTCAACAAATTGTTACGAATACGTTGAAGAGGCAATGACGATGATGATGATAGCGGAGAAGATAGAAACTGTCTCAAATACTCTAATTACAGTATTTTATTTTATGTTAACGGAATAATTTTATATCAACATCTTCGCAGTTTTGCATTGTGATTCGTTAAAGGGTAAATTTTATTCATTATCGGTGACGGTTGCATCGGATAGATCGCAATACTTGAGTAAAATGAACGAGATTTTAATTTTATTATGATGGCATTCAATTTTTATTCTTTTAATTTCTATGACCCTGTTTTGAATTTTATTGCACTGACTCCATAATGTTATCTGTTTTAGTTCTATTTTAGTTCTATTACGTTATGTTATGTTATTTAGTACAATCGTGTAAATTACTAACAAATTATATATTAAATATTAGCTCGTTTTTGGCCTATTACCACTTTATATATTTATCCATTTATATATCTGATTAATAAAAATAAAAGTTTCACAAAAGAAATTAAAATCACACTAAAAAAGTGACTGTAGTAAAAAACGATTAGCCTTAGCAAAGAAACTCCTAACTTTGGTATGCAAATAGGTAGTGTAAGACTCAAGAAGATCACCAGAAGGCTGATGCATGCGAGAAAAGTCGTAATGTATCGTTCAAGATCACCAAGTCGAAACGATTCGATTCGGTACGTGGATAATCATAGGAGGTGAAGGCGGATCGAAAGGACGTGGAGCATAGCGTGCGAAACGCAAAGACTTACAACGACTGGGCGTTATCACATTGGTAACAATGAATAGATACGCCTTTATTACAGTAGTACAAGAAAGCTACTGCAGAACTGAAAGAGCTTCCCAAATCACAAAATCAACAAATGCAAGATTAAACAAACATACAGAAAATATATGGACAGATGAACAAATTAATAATACGATAATACTATCTTTCATCATTTTTATCTTTTTAAATTTATCTTTTAGTTACTTTATGACTTATATTCTTAAAATTATTTATTCGATAAAATGTTTTAAGATTTTTCTTTATTTGCATTTTTAGTTTGTAAATATAATATCTTATTATCGTATTGCTAGTTTTATCTACGACACATCAGCTTTAGTTGATTTGTAACCAATAACATAACAGAATGTTATATAAAATATTCGTGGTGTATACGTATTTTTCGATTTGTCAAGTGATTATGTATAAATTATCTGACAAAGCTTGATGTTGATGCGAGTCAATCCATTTAGGGTTCGCCAAAGGTACATATCGTTCGTTATCGCGACGTTTCAATACCAAGCACTCCTCGAGGCTGACAGAACAAATCGAAGGTAGCGTTAGGCAAGGCTCCGTCTTACTTCCTCGTTCCTTTTCCGGTTCGCGAAGCACGCATACGCTAACAGTGTTTCCCGGCGGCCTCCCACGTGCGCGCGTTTTCCCGTGTGCTTCTCGCGCTCGAGCTCGTTGCGGTGTATAAGGGCATAAAGGTTTGCTCTCGGTTCGTTCGTCGTCGTGAAGGCCCCGAACACGGTAGAACGTGTGCACGTCTCCCGGCTATATGGGACCAGAGGAGTCGGTAAAAGTAGAGAGACCACCCAACGCGATCGCGCGAGACTTCTGGTGAGAGGGTGGAGAGAGAGGATCAGAGAGAAGGAAAAGAGAAAAGGAGGGAAGCAGGAGCGAATACAACGAAGGGGGAAAGAGAGAGAGAGAGATAGAGAGAAACAGAAAGAAAGAGAGAAAGAAAGATTGCCGGGGGACGAAACGGGAGAGCGCTGTGGAAGGAGGAGGCATGGGCATCTGGGCAAGGAATGCTTGTCGGGTCATTAATGCGCCTTGCTATGCACGCTCCTTATGGATCTGACCAAATCAGTGACCGATTGCCCTCACCTCCTGCGTCCCTCTATGTTCCCCCTTCTGTTCTCCCCCCTCCCTCTATGGAACAGCAAAGTGGACCGCGGCTGGATCGCTGGGTCTGTCGGTGTATCCGTGATGTTGGACGCTCCCGGGCTACAAAGTTCATCCGATGTTTGATGCCGGTGGTGATGTTCGTTTTGATGCGCTCGCAGATCGGCTAATTTTTATCGGATTGAGAGCGAGAACCGTAAAAGCGGATGAACGCGCGAAAATAAATTCTGAGAACGAGGTATAATTGTAACGTGAGTGGGACAGAGTACAGAACTGTCTTCGCGTGACTAAATCAATCGTTTTTTTGGCATGGCAGAATAAACGTTTTGTTGGAACTTCTGGTTACGTTGAAAGAAACTGAGGAGATGATTATCACAAAGTAGGAGCGACAATTACGACTTATACTTACTGTCTTAACGAAATGAAAGACGACGATTGCTGTGTTATTATGACTAAGATGATCAATAAGATTACTTACACACTCACATATGTAAGATTCCGAAAAAAATCGGAAGATGCGTTTACTAATAACAGAATCGCATAAAGAAGATGTAGTCAATTATAGTGTCGACCCTATAATAGAGTTTGGCCACAAGCAATTTTGTCAAAATTCTATGAAAAAAGAAAGATATATATTCTGTCTTTTGTACACATACTATCTTACTCTGACTTATATTGTTTCACTCAATAATCTTAACTAAGGTTACAGTATAAGATAGTATATAAATTAAAGTGAGATAGATATATACAAGGAGATAATATATACATATTTTTCCCTCGTAAGATTTTAACAAAATTGCTCGTGGCTATAGACTCTATTATAAGTGATCTCTAATCGAGACAAATTGAAATCTAAACGTAGACTAGAAACGTAGACGTCAGCGTATCGCTTACGTCAGTTTAATGATCAATAGCCGGTCGACGCGCCAGGTTGACATGAGAAAGGATGGCAGGGTGCACGAATAGTAACGCGGGTAATGCAGGGTCCCCTAATAAAGCTTTATATCGTATCTATTTCATGCGTAATTGCAGCGCCAATGGCGGGAGGTACCGTCGGTAGCGACGCGGGATACCTGCCATACGCGCCGGTAATTAAATTCTTTGAGAGAACGATCGCGGAATGTACAGGCTGGGGCATGCAATTAAAAGGGAAACGTTTCGTTTCGTGGCCCCAAAGGACGCCGATAATTAAAAGAATACGGCCTCGGTAATCGAGCTCGAATCCTTCGACGCTTTTTTCTTCTTTCTTCCTTCGACTTCTTTCTCCCCCTCTCCCCTTTCTCCACCCCTTTTTCTCACCCTGACTTCTTTTCTTCCTGCTTCCACCGTTCTGCTCCTTAAACTGCGAGAAGTCGCGTCCTTAAGAGAATCGCGTAGGCGGGGATCTCGACCGGCATGCTAATATTCTTTTTCACCCCATCTTTAACCGACCACCCCCGTCTTCCACCCTCGCTTTTAAAAGGCGTGACGTTTTTATGAGCAGCCGTCGGTACCACCCCCTCCGATTGAAATAGTTCCGGGCAATTATCACGCGGGAACGACCCCATCCATGTCAGAGTTACACCCTTATCAAACGTCGCCCAGCGGCTTTCTCCCCCTCCGTCTGACCAATGGCGCGAGAGAAAGTCATTGCCCGCGTGTAAGATCATATTTTCTTGCGCGGAAAAAAGGATCGCATTCCTAGTCCCGATAATATTTTTCACGCCGACGAGTCGATCTGCGCGTCGTAGATTTTTTATTAGGTTTTCGCTTTATTGATCGAGCTCTCCGAGCGAGTTTATGGATAAGAGTGGCTTTCTAGATAACGATATTCATTCGCGAGGAGAAATGCAGCTTGGGAAGAGAGCAACGGAAGACCACCGAAAGCATAATCCGATGCAGCATGCCTTCGAGACATTTGCCTATAACTTTTAGATTCAGGCATGCCTCTGTTATAACTTTGGATGTATCTTTATTGCAATACTTTAATAGGACTCCTGACACGCGAGGCGTATAATAACCGACGACGAGTCATTTAAGCGTCGGCGTGCGGCCGCGCGAAACGTCGCCGTTCGCATTACAATTTCAAATCGGCCTTCCCGACGCGCAAGCAAACAAGTATCGGAGAAAAATCAGCCGTGAGATTCGAAACGCGAGACACGTTTATGTCGGAGGGGTGCCATAAACGGCACGACGATGGGACGTGGAACGAGGGCCCGAGGAACGGAGACGGAGAGTTCTTTCGAGTTTTATTGCCCCGGCGTGGCTGATTCGGCACGCTTTCAGGCGCCGCTCAAAAATTCGACTTGATTAAATTTTTGATCAAATTACTTCGAGTTAAATAAACATCCAGCCGTGCGGCACGGGTCAGCTCTCGTCTCTCCCTTCGAAGCCGGAAAGGGGCGGAAGAACAACCCCCTTGCGCGCGAATTCCACGCGTTCGTTTGTTCTTTCGGGACAATGTGAAACGTTTGACAAATCTCTCCTTCGAGATAACGTAATTGCGCGATCGTGGTTAATTTACATAACGATTCTCGAACGACGACTTACTGCATTAATAAAATTTTTTTATTGGTGACACTGAATCTATAATATTCTAATAAATAATATTTTACTTGAAAAGTACAACTGCTCTTTTAACAATTTACTATAGTTTTATATATTCAGAAGCAGTCGTGTATATAATACATTGCAAATTTTAAACAAATTGATTATATTCTGAACAAGACAAGTAACTGCGTTCATAAAAAAGTGGCAAGTAAAAAATTAGCATTGTAGGGCTGTAGTGTTCAAATTTTGGAAACTTATGATATGAAGTTTTTAAGAATATATCAAATATATGTAACTGAAAGATAGAAGGAAAATGAGGTTATGTGTATTTATTATCTTAATTAAAACGTTGTTCCAATTCAGATAAAATGTTCTATTGAACAGTTGCTAATTTTGAGATGTGTCACTTTTCTCTCAACGCAGCGATATGTATTATACAGCGAATGTAAACAACGTTTTCTATAGTCATATCTCGCACTTTTACGAGTGTATATATACTTTATAATACTATTGTTTCGTTCGTGTCCAAGGACAAGATATGCCTAACAACTATCGGAAGGCGGACAGAACTTGAAGGCGTCTCGCACGAGCTGAATTTCGGGGGCGTCACGATCGCGCCCTCGGATCCTTTAATTAATCGTGGGGCTAATGGCCTGCAAGAATAAAGTTCCTGCCCGAGTTCGCGGTATCACGAGAAACGAAGAAGAAGAGAAGCGAGAACGAAAAAAGTGCGACGAGAGGCTGCGTTTCTTCGCCGACGCTCTTATTCGCGCTCGGTGTCGAGGGTAGAGCGTAACACCGGGTAATATAACCGGCTGTTGTCGTTCTCTACCCCAAGAAGGATATTTGCGTTGTCTAACCCCTTTCAGGGATGGCCGACGATGGGGCTAATAAACACGTACAAGTCGTAAAAAGCGCTTTTTCAGGTCCGTAAAGTTAAATGCGAGAAAGCTCATGAATGGAAAGCGTGAAGCTTCATCTAAAGGTACACATTCACACATGTATCTAAGTCTATTGAAGAGAAGAAAAGAGAGAGAGAGGATATTTCTTTATAAACATATGTTAAATGTACTATCTTCTCTTTTTTAGACTGGCAGACTCGCTGTTATTGCGTTGCAAAATTACGGGGGGGACAGTGTTTCTTTAAACTCTCTTTTTCCCTTAGAGTAACCGACAATTCGCTTGGTAATTTCGTAAATGACGTACGAATATCTTATAAATGACTTACAGTTAACGAAAAATTACTTTCGCGTTCCCGAAGACGTTTTCTTGAAATGAAGCTCAGAGAATATGCTACGTCATCCTCATAAAGGTGAAAGTCTGCTGAAGAATAAGAATTTACTGGTGGTGGAGAGAGAAGTCTTTCACGAGAACACGGAGATAATTCTACCCTCGAGCGTCTCGTCTCAATGAGGGTCGACGCTCACAGTTAATTAAAAAGCAACGAAGTCGAATTATTTTCTTCGAGACGAAAACAAGTGGAAAAAGTTTCACACGGAAGATGGTGTAACTTTGTATGTAATCAACGGCATGATACGAAAATCTTCATTGTGACTGATCATCGCTCAAAGTATTTTCTCGGAATGAAGCTTCTCTTTGCAGAATCCATTTCATTTATTTTCTGAGCAAAGCAATATTATGGTGGTAAAAATAATCCCACATTTGTGTGTGTAAAAATAATCGGCTAATGTTTTTATTTCCTGATTAGATTACTTACAAAAATTCAGTTTCAAAAATTAATTAATTAGTTCTCTGCGCAAAATTTCTTTATTTTATATATTATAACAATTACTTTATTTTATAGCTTGATGCAATTTAGTTATTAAGAAGATTAAACCTTTTTACATGTAATATTACGTGTGTATCGCACGTCTTTCCAAGCTTTGTTATTCCATTGACATATGGCGACTCGCACTTTATCCTATTCGGAGCCAATAAAATATTCAGCCGAGAGAATCACATTCCAAAGAAGCGGGTGTCCGGTATCTCGTGTTTTCACGACGTTTCTCATTGTGATGCACCCCCGTCGGCCGAAACACAAGTCATGCACTTCATCGCCCGTTTCAATTCATCGGTGCGGTTATTTAATCAAACATCTCTCCCGGCGCTGGTGTCAAACATCGGAGGGTGCGACCCTTTTCGAGCGGTGCGATGCGGCTGCGAGAGGGAGCGGCGACGAAAACCATTTCGTCCGCAGAATCCAACCTTCGTGCTATCGGCACTTCGCACCCCCGCGCGTTGTAGAATAGGATAACCCTAAGCCCGAAACGGCCCGACAACGTTGGATCACGATACAACACTTACTTTTCTGGCCATTTGTCGGGATTTGCTCCAGGGGGACCCCAGTATCTTTGCGTATTCATCTCGATGCTACGATACAATATGCCGTCGATCTACTCGCAAGAGGGTTCCTTCTTGTTTCCCTTGTTTGTATTCATCGTTTGTAATCGTCACAAAGTGAAATCCCTCGTTCAATTGATGATCTCACACGAAATGACGAAGTAGCTTACGCATTCATTACCGCGACTACTGGAATTACGGTAATGTAATCGAAGAATCAACCAGGAGAAACTCTTTACACAGAAAACTATAAAAATTTGATTATCTTATTTAAATCTTATAGATCAAATTATAATCTATTTTTATTATAAGTATTTTATTCATTACAGTTTTTATTTTTAACAGTTAAAAGCTAAAGCGGTGCTTAGACGCTCAATGTTATTATATAATTATTTTGTGCAATATTATTAATGCCCCCTTTCAATTCAAAACATACAATCTCAATATAGCCTCCAGACGATTAATAATATTATGCAATAATCGTTTAGACCGCTTGAGATATTCACGAGGAAATAAAAATCTAAAATTTCACACTTTGAATTCTCAGAATTCACACATCTATCACAACTATCTCAAAATTCACAACTATCTCTCTTTCACAATATATTTTTTTCAATTTAATATTTTATCTTTGAAAACAAATAATTGCGATGAAATATGCGTTTTACTGGTTTGCAAAATACTCATATCCTATTTTAAAACTGAAACGTATTTGCGAGTGGTGGGTATATTTTGATGGCACTCGAGTCGCGAGACGTCAACTCGTCTATAACGACATTTCGGCAAGTTTCGTAAATACGTTGACAAATGCGAGAAACGGATCGCTTGAGACGCAAGCGGAGGAATGCGTCGTGTCTTGAGGTGAGAGTTTAATGTGTACCTGTCAACGAGCCTTTGAAGGTGGATCACGTGGGGCTTCGCGCTATCTTTTAACGATCGCGGACCACCTTGGCACTCGTGTCAGAATCCACCAGGAAGTCGGCCTCACTTGTCGAATCGTTCGTTACCAGTCATTAGCTATGCTCATAAATGTATATAGGCATCAATAAGAAGACGCCGTCAGCAGCGCGATCATTTCTCATAGCGGATCGGAGCATAAATATCGGGCTGCAGTGATCAGCGATCACATTAATCGTGCGCTCTCGTTCTCGCGGTACAGAATTATAACGATTACCGGCTTAATAAGATCAATGCGCGGATAATGATTCTGTTAGCTGTGAAACATTCAATATTCGAATACACTAGACGCAAAAGGCTCGTAGAGCGGATGCCGTTTGCGGATAAATGTATCATGTAATCAGCATTGTAAAACGATTTAGATATAAAATTTTATGTCAATTTTATCACTTAGAACAGTGCTGTCCAAGATTTGTAATTGTGGGCATTGGCTTGATGTATATCGATGTTCATATCTATTACCTTCTTTTTTTAATGAAGATAGAGAAAAGAAGGCAAAAGCGTCAACATTGACACACATCAAGTCAGTGCCAATTATAAATCTTGAAAACAAAAATCTTTAGAAATTAAAAAAAATCTTCTTAAATAAAAATATAAAGTCTGATCTTCAGAAATCTTTCGATTTCTATTTGAAATTTCAAATACAAATTTTCAGAAAATTTCAAAAATCTTCATAAATTTTCGAAATTACAAATTTTGGATAGCACTAACTAAAACGAAGTACTTTCACTCTACTTTATTATTTTATTATTACTAAAACAGTGTTTTCACCTCTTTTTATAATTAAATAACAAATAGCTGAGGTACAATAGAATTTCCAACAATTAACATGAATCACGACGTCATAAGTTTATTTAAATTAAATTTAGTTTAACATGATAATAATGCTATAGCCACGATGAATGAGGATTAATGACTTCGGGATAAAATAGATACAAGCGAATCGGGTGTGATTGTAAGATGTATCGGCGGGACCCACATCGAGAACTTCTAAGGCAGACCTGGGGATATTCAGGGTCGAACGAAGTCGTGTGTAATATAATCGACGCGTTCTCAAAGGGTACGTCGCAGCGAAACCATTAAAGTGCTTGGATTTGAATACACAAGCTATCGGCGAGCTCTCGGCGCGAGTTGAGACGAGATTCGCGTTCCTCGAGGTCGTGCAAAACCAGCGCGATTTCCGTCGATAATTTATGGCGATTATTATTTTCATGCGCGCCCGCGCGCGCAATGACTCGCGCGGGGGGGTAAGGAAGACCCGGGAATCAGATTTATCGCCGGTTTCTCTGAATTATAAGGCGGTATATAGGAACTGAATCTAAGGCTCGTAAGTCATGCCGACGTATCGTACACGTACACGTCGTACATGAGTGTGCACGCGTCTTTACCGCGGGGAAACGACGACAGAGGATTCGCAGCGGAGGCAAGGAACCCTTTGTTCCTGATTGCTGACTGTCGTGTTTATAATTGGTAACGGGTCGCGAGTTTGTGAGCATAGCCCTCTTCATACGTATCAACATTGCGTACGCAAACAGGAACGTATACATCCTTGTGACATCCCTCCTAATGAATTAAAGCTTCATTCTCTCTCAAGTGATTGTGTAGAATAATCACACAATTTAAAAATATTTGATAACTTTTCTAATTTTCTTGTTATATGTATATGGCAGACGCGATTTCGTTCGGTTTCTTAAAATCTTGCATTGAACTTGACGATCAAGGGTAAAGCATCGGGAAGTTTCGAAAGACAAAGATCGAAGGAAACCCGAGACACACGCTGCGTACTACGCTCGTGCCGTGAGAAATTGTAGATAATTACTCAACGAAAGAAAGGTATAGTATTACGCAACAAAGCGTTCATTTCTCCTCAAAAATACGCACGTACTTCCACACAAACAAATTACTGCGGAAGCTGTCGACTTGCCTTGGGCGAAGCAGACGAAGATCAAACGAAGACAAGAATTTTCCTTTTAGAGAAAAATAGGATTACGAGAAAGTTGCAGCAGGCAAACCTAAGAGAGAAAGAGAGAGAATGAGAGGGGGGGCGAGAGGGAGAGAGAGAGAGAGAGAGAGAGAGAGTGTGACGAAGGAAGAGAAGTTGGGTGGCGCACATCGCGGTTGAGAAATCGCAGAGCAGATGAAGAGGAGGAGAAGTCTAGCTTTACGAGTCGGCGAAGTGTAAGTTATTGTTTATGGGTGCGACCGGGATGATCTATCGCGATGGTTGCCGGGCCACGATAGCGCCCAGCGCAAAACGTAACCGCCGCGACCTGCCGCGCTTAACCCCATTACAGAGTCACCGATGCCGGGACACGATCTCAAATACACACTCCTGAGGGCTGCTTCTTATCAGGAGAAGAACAGTCGTACACACTAGGAACCTTGTCATTAATCAGCAGGAAATATCGTACTTTTTACCGTCGACGAAGACTTGATGTAAGACGCGGGTGTATCCGTCGAGTTTTACACATTTTACAGAACACATTATTTTGCTATCGAAATCATATCGATAAAATACACAACTAATAGAAAATAAAGCCCCTAACGGTCGAAGCTGATTGTTTAACAATTGATATGACTGCTTAAACAATTTGGTATGGGTCGATCTTCTTCTTTAGACTATTAATTTTTTTTCAGTCCGCACGATGCACACTAAAACAAACTAGTCCTAATATCGGGAGGATATTAAGATTAGTTGATCGGTCGGAACAAAGAGGTTTCTTTAAACTAGCGAGGCCCCGAAAAAGACAGGGACGCTCGAATCAGTGAAACTTTAAAGACGCAAACAATAGCATTTTTTTCTTTTTCTAATTTAAGAAAGTTAAAATTGCGTTTTTTAGCCCTGATATACAATATGTATGTAACCTTTTAGTTTAAGTTCTCAACTGTGACATTTTTTTTTTACAAAAGCGTTTCTGGCTTTTAAGCCATAACCTCTAATCGAGAAATTACGAAGAGGAAATTTAAGCAAGCTAACTATCCTAAAGTTATAAAGATTAGAGCTTATGTATAGAGCGAATTAACGTCACAGCTCAGATTAGAGTAAAGGCTGACTACACTTATTATAGATCGACTTAATATTTTTCTTTCTTTTCGCACAAACCCTTCTGTTATTTCACGCGGAATGTAACAGTTCATTGTGAATCGAATATACCTCTGTAATAAAGAACGATCTCATCTCATCCGTTTTAAAGTAAAAGTCGTTAACCGCGTCAGATGAAAATGGCTTCGGCGAAGAACAATTGAGGCCACCGCGGAGTATGGATTTCTTTTAAACTCGCGGGGACCCGAAAAAGACAGGGGACGATGTAATGCTGTCGGTACGCACAATGCACACAGACGGTGATCGAAGCGCAGGATCGAGCAACACTCGTAATCCCGGTTTTCGAGGACACTTCTTGTTCGCAGGATTCACTGTTCCCCGGATGACAGCCGAACGCTTTTATTACCCGTAATCGGCAGTACTTAAAGCTCGTTCACTTGCACGATAACGTGCGGCGCCTTGAAAGAAATGCCAACCTCCCTAATTCATGTCCGCTTGAAAAGGACGACCGCTCTGGTCGCGTTCCTCACCCGGCCATTAATTCCGCGCGATGCTGTGCGATGACGTCGTTACACGGTAATGATTGTCAGCAAGAAAATCAATATATTTTACAAATACTAATTTATTGGAATAGTCGTTGGCTGTTGAACAATTTTTATAAAATTATTATAAATCTTCATTGGATACTTTTTGGTGAACAGTTAGTCTCTCTTATTATATTTTCTAGACAGCAATTAATTTGGTAGAAGTTGTAGGTAGCACTTTCTGATCTTTGAAGCAATAAAACAGAGAAAAATTTTGTATACATGGAGAGAAAGGTTTTGTTGAAGTATCTAAAATTTTAATTAGATACAAATTAGAAAATAATTTCGTTGGATCATTAAAATAATTATATACCATAGATAGGTAGACGTTCACATACTGGTTATTGGAATATCAAAACTTTTTACAGTATTGTGTGTGTTCATCATGCTTGAAATTTCTACAAAATTATTTTCAGATTGGTATTTAACTAATTTTTTAAATACTTGATTAAAACCATTTTTTCTATGTATATCCTATATTTATTTCAAATTATTATCTCTCCGCAAGGCTAGAAGAGAATAACGTCTACCGTGTCTACCCGCACTTAAAAAATTCGTAGGATATACTCGCAGATAAAGGACTCACGCTCTCGACAAATATCGCAGGCAGCGGCTTTTCGTGGGGGAGGGAAAAGGGGAGTGCGGGATGCCACGCGTTCTCACGAAGATCTAACGGGTGGCGCGACGGATCGCGCATTCCTGAGGGGGAGAGGGTACATAACGGAATGAGATTTCGCGTGTAGCAATATTTAATAAGGTCCTTAGCGAGGAAGCCACCGAGGGGTATAATAGCGAGAGATGGGTGTTGTGAACGCGTCAGCGGAATGGGACCACCCAACTGGGCCCCGTGCCAGAGGCCCCGCATACACGCGTGCGCGTACGTACACAAACGCGGTCGGCGGTAACCCGTGGAACCCATGGGGTCCCATGGATCACTTTGCGTCCTTTCTCTTTATCTCTTTTCTTCTTTTTTCTCTCTTTCCCGTCCAATCCCCGCCCTGGGGAATGTCACTGAAGTCACCTAAGTCGGTAGCCGAATTGTTTCCATGCAAACGAACGGGCGGCGATTAAGAAAGTGTCTGACTACGGGCCCCGGAATGCTGGGCGGCTTGAGCGGAAAGGGACTTATCGAGGTGTCCATCTTCGTTCTCTTTTTGTGCCTTCGTTCGTTTTGTAGAGCAAAATTTACACGGTGCTCGCACCGGGAACCACGTCAGCGTGAAGCTTTCGTGTGGAAAATTTGAATATTGCTAATAAATATAAAATTCGAACATGAAATTTATTTGTTTAGCGAAAAGCATTAGGCCTGTTCTTTTTAGCTGAACTTCTTGCACGGTTCATCTTTTCTCTTTTTCTCTCCAAGATAAAGAGAAAAGGAAAAAAGAACCGTGCAAGAACTTTAGCTAAAAAGAACAGACCTATAATCTCTTCTCATCACATTTATCTCTTTTAGCATTATTTTTTTATTAGCAGCCATAATTATAGTGATCATGATCGTAATTATAAATAAGTATTTAGAATCCTGTAAGTTATATAAAGATCCTTGTTCCTGCAAATTTAAAAACTTAAGTTTTATTACTTACTATAATATAAATATTATACATTAAGACTTAACAGGTATCCGTACTATTTTGATGCGTAAGTTAGAATGCGCGGTCGTTAACTCATGTATCATTTGTGTAGATTGAATTTTACAGGAGCTAGAGAGAGAGAACTCGCTTTCGCCGTTTACATACCGCTTGAGGAACGTTTATAGCTATCGTTAACGCGAATGATTATAAATACATCGCAAAATGCAAGTGGACATCTTTATTTGACTTGCAAATGCGTTTATTCAATCTTAATCTCCGCAGCGTGGCGATTAGACATGAGAAATGTGATCACTGCATAACAACTAATTTATCGGGTGAATAAATAACGTATCGATGGATATTTATTGTGCGAATCTTATATACATTTCGTTATTACAAACAAATTCTGTATCTTAAAAGCTTTATTATTACAAAAGACTGCGTTAATTGCGACATAAAGCTTTAGCATTTGCAAGTTTTCGGATTTCGTTACGGAATGTCGAGAATTATACTGTAAATACCGAATATTATATTTATTTTTTTATAAAAACGCAATTCATATATGGTTTTTCTGAAGTATTTAAAAATTTAGATACACACACACAGAAGTGAAAATAATTTTGTTAGCCCATCAAATTAATTAGGTAGAATCTTTAAATGTTGATAATAATGCTGCACAAAAAGTTTTAACATTCTAGCAATCAATTTAAACAGGTTACATAATTATTTTGATAGTCCAAACAAAATTATTTTCAGATCCTTATTAGATACTTCAATAAAATCGTTCTTTTCATTTCGGTTACTTTATTCTAACAATTTTGACGTAACTTGCGGTACACCGCGTATAGGACGTCGTAAAAGTTTTACATATAATCTACCGGGTTATCCTAAGCATCTCATGTTGCAGCTTTTTAAAGAATGCGTATAAAAGTATCCGGTTCTCTCTTTTCTTCTCTCTATTTCTCTCTGTAACAGGTTGTCACGTAAAATCATGGCCAGCGACGATCGAATTCGAAAGTCTAAATCCGCCATACAGTTATGCTTTCAACTGCTTGCAATTAAAGATCGATAGTACGACGAGTAAGACATTACTGTGTCGAAGACGAATTCTATCCGCGTGGTTTCAGTCCGATAACTTTAACGACACCGAAATCTCCGAGCAGAACGTGTCTGTCTCTTAGGAACGTTTCTCGGCAGCGCATGCCGCATGCCGATAATTAAACAGAAAATAGACGTTAATAAATTCTCATGCACGCCAACCGGTCAGATCCGCTGTCGTAAAATGCACCGTGGGAAGAGGGATGCACTTTCTTTCTCGGTGATACTCTTTAAACCGTTTGTGTGTGCGATTAAATTTTTATCGCGTGCATGAATTATCTTGCGCGCAATGATCTTTTCCATAAATTATATATATATATGTATATATATATATATAATTTGCATCTAAAAATATATGTTACAGCCTGCGTTTTAGTTTAGAGGTCTGTTTTTTATTCCTATATTAGACTACACAAAAACTCTCTCTCTCTCTCTCTCTTTCTCTCTCTCTCCCATTTTCTTGTTTTCGCCAAATCAAATACCTATCTCACTGTAAGTTTCACAAGTGTACACTAATTCAGTCACAAATCTCATGAGATGTCAAACTAGAATGTCGAACTTGATTGATTGTATGTAAGAAGTGTTATTTGCGAAATTAAACGTCTACAAGTCTACATAATTGGTCAGAGATGGAAATTAATTGATATCATGTAATAATTTTGATAAATAGTAAAAAAGCTTGTTCTGATGTAAGTAAATTAGAGTTTTAGTAAATGATATTACATTGGAACCACTTATGAGATATTCAGTACGAAGAACATGCACCGTAGCAAAGTTTCCGAGAAAAATAATATAACATTTGACGTTCCAAGTTTTTTTCATTGTAAAAAAAAAATACAAAAATATATTTTTTAATAATTAACTCTATAGCATCGCCTATTTTATGTTTATTATTAAAACTTCGGCTTTATAATTGCTGTAATAATAATAATTGTAATGTAGAAACTATGAGATAATAATTGTAGAATTATTCGGATTTTGAGTTAACTTTCCAAGCATAAATTGGGTTGAGAAGCACTGCGCTAGATGAGACGACGCTATCGTTAAATTTATGCAAGAATGTTGTGCGAGAAACGTAATGACGAAGGCGTTTTTAGGCTGCACGGTTCGAAAACTATCTGTATCACGGAATTTCGCTTTTTCTACGTTTTTATACCGATCGAACTGTGGGGAAAGTGTTGTGCATTTACACTGTACGTTCATTATACGTCTAATAGGTCCAATCGAAAATGTAAATGAGATCGAATTAACAATTAGACACGGAATTGGGCGACCGACCGCGCAACGAAAAATGATCGGCAACTACTGCCGTGATAAATCAGTGGTTATGGTATCGTTGCGTGTTCTACGTACGTCCGTAATAATTAAGCGATGAAGAGAAGACTGACTACCTGATTACTACGCGCTGTTTACTGAAGATGGTGCGATCGATCGTCGGCCCGGATTGGCAAACGATAGTAAAGATCCTCGATTACAATATCAAATGTAAATTCAAATTGTTAATCATGTTGCATGTAATGGAAACAAATCAACAGCTTGAAAATATGTTATTGTTTTTGCCAAGTGGCACGTAATAATTCGCGAAAGCGCAAAACATTGTGTTTATGAAAAAGTGTGCAGAATTATTTATGATGTAAAGTTGTAAAAGTTCTGCGGAAAGTCGACAAAAATCTCAAATTTCTACCGTTTCTGTATTTAATTTATGACATCCACGACTATCTGTCGATTTACGATAATTCAAGTGCAATAACCATACAATGCGTATAATTATAATCTAAATGGAATCAATACGATCTTGAAATTCTTTTCAACAATACTTTTTGGAGAAAGAAGATCAAGCGTCTGATATTACACACCGAGTGACTTATAAGTATCAACGGCCGATCCCGAGGGGGTTGAGAGTGACACGGTGATCGGGTGGATAGGAAGAAAAAGGGAAGCGGCGGAGGAGGATCGTAAGATCGTCGCGGCGGCGACGATCTGTCGAGCAAAGACGTTCGCCGGTCCTCGAGTTACGGAGTTAGATTCATCGAGTTCTGGCCCGCTCTCGCGAGGTAATGGCCGATTTTTTGCTCGATCCGGAGACACAGGCCGAACCGGGGGCTTTTATTGGGGCTTAAGCTGCCGGGAAAAGAAGGTGGCTCCATGATAGATGCGAGCGAACAACGGCTACATGGGTGGCCTGCACCGTCACAAGCGGCGTACTAGCCACCCCGAAGACATTCGCCGCGGCTGTGATACCAAATCGTGCATCGCGCTTATATTCGATATGGAGAACGCCGCAACGGGCGCGAATCTTGTCCTCGGCACTCACGAAGGCGCCGGCGCCTCGCCTTACAATGTTGCGTAACATCCGAAAGATATCGATAGGTCTGTAACACTGATTTTATTAAAATTAGCTAAAATTTATTAGCTATTTACCAATTTGGATGTCATTATTTAGCAACATTGTAAATGAGCTTTAATATAAGAAACACGAGTCCTCATAATTTTACGTAATTGTAAATTGCATAATTGCTAAATAAATACAATTTACATAAGTTTAAACGTAAATTTAAATGCAAATTTAGCATTATATGTATATATTTAATTGTTCCTCTTTATTTTAAATGACTCTTTATTTAAAAATGACAATTAAAAAAATACGATTTTTTTAATTATTACTCTATAAATAGGTTAAATACTTTATCTTTATTAATTATCATATATTAATCATCAAAAGTGAAATAATTTAATTTTATTTAAAAACTCGTTGAAAATGTTACAACTCGAAAAGAGTAATTAAAAAAACCATTACAATTCAAGAAGAGGTTTTTAAAAATTGAAATGAAAAATGACATTTGATCATGTTAAGAATATATTCTTTTTCGATGTTATTATTTGATTAGTCAATAAACTTTCTGTCAAGTTGAAGAACAGATTTCCCCTTTTTTGAGAATCTTAATTTTTTTTAATTGTGTCATTTTTTAAGTAAGGAAATTACTGTCTTTGCATATCGAGAATGATCCGCGACACTCGTTCGCGATTTAACGATGAAGATAACGGTGACGGTCGCGCGACGAATTGCTAAACTCCGTGATTTTTCTCGCGAGTTTCTAATTCCGTTAAGGGATTTTTGTTACGTTTAAGCGAAAATGTGTTGACACGGGGACCAAGCGTGAAATTTAATGAGTCGAAAACCACCAGTTATACTGGGAATTCGAATACAGAGCTCGCTTAAACACCGTGACCACGTTTCGTGAGACGGCCACAAAAGCAAAGTATCGCGCTAACTGCACTTGAAACGCGTGAAAATGTCTGCAGCCGCTATGTTTACGATTACCGCCTTCCGTTTATTGCTCCCTTGAGAAGACACTTAACCCCGTGTGCCGTGGAGAAAATTGTAAACTGTAAACCGGAGGTCTGTAAAAACTGCGCTCATCCGCGGTGTGCTACAACGAATTTATAAACTGTCGTTTCGTCACATTATCACTCGTCTTTATTTTGATGTTTTATCTTTATTCTTGAAATATTTAATAAACATGATAGATGATTTAAATAGATACTGTATGTATCAAAGTTATTAGTATTAGTAAACGTAATCGGTTCATGTAAATCTCTTCTGTCTGTTTCCATCAATATAGGGCTAACTTTTCATCCTTTTTTAATCTTAGAATTAGAAAAAAATGAAGAGTATAATATAAATTCAGATTAATTGGAAGAAACAAGCATTAGTGCCTGAAAACTTTTTACATTTTTAATAGTATGGTAAATTAATTATATAACAAATAAGTAAAGAAGACCATATTTGGTCAAAGCAGATTTTAGTGCTTAATAAGATTTTTGGATGAATTTTATAATTTCCAATTAAAGCAAACTGTACATCGATCATTTATCGGCTTGAAACGTAATCTTAAACTGAAGTTGGAGTATATAATATCACAAATTAAATTTACAAGAAATTTAATATGACTGATGCTATCAGATCGAGCATCTTAAAAAAAACTCTTAAAAATTTATTGCAAAAAGTATCACCTCGCAGCCTGAATTCGAACTTGAATCTCCTTCATTCAGTGTATATGTCATATCAAGTTGATCACCAAGGTTTGTGATGATAATAATCATCATATAATTTTATTATTATTTCTTAAATAATCAAAAATGGGAGCCAATCTCGTTTAATTAGAAAACGTTTTGCACATCTTGTATTACGGATAATAATTTTATTTAATACGGATGCTTTTATTTACATAAAATTGCCGTCTTATCCATCCTTGAATTATCACTGCCTTATTTATCGGCTTGCAGCTTGTCAATCATTCAATACTCATGCGTCCATTCTTATTTTCTCAATTGAGATAAGTATCGAGTATATATTATATAGTTAATGACAGTAATAAAATAACAAGTCACGTATGCACGCGTTTTTAAAAAACCGTCTTCGGTAAAATAATTTGTGCGTAATATGAAAATATCGATTCGACAGCATTACGCGATATCACTCACGCGATCGTTATATTTTTTTTCCTCTTCCTCGCAATGCAAACGCCATTTAATCGCTGAAACAGCCTTTGAAAATACAAGATGTGTATAATTATTACGTTTACGTTACATATGTATGTACTTTAAAAATTTACGACGATTCCTATATGGTACAGCATAGGCCTCCAAGGGATCTCCTAAAGACGGCTAGAGGACGTCCCTATGTACTTTGATCGTTCTGAGGATATTTCTCAGATAAAATGTGTTTTATGGGATTAACATGATTACTTCGCTTATTTAATGCATCGGCACCATTTATATCGAACAGTCGAAATTTTATCGCAATTTTTGACGTATCTATTCTGTATCATTGTATATTGTAATTGATTATATTATCTTATCCCGACCGATGTCGACTTCGTTCATTTCGTTCCACGTGTGGGGCACACAGGCCACCCGCGAATCGTGGTGATACAGAAGGACGAAGGGCGAGCAAGGACGCGTATCGAGGAATCCTTTCCTTCGACTGCCCGCGGCGTGATTTTGTCGCATCATTATCGTGGCCGACATCGCCATAGGACTATATACGACAGTCAACGGACCCGCTAACGATTTCCGAGTGACTCTTGCCTTTCCTGCTATTTCGCTTTTAGATCGTTCGACTGCGATGCGCTCGATTACGCCGATCTATTACAGATTATTAGGGAGAATATTGTGGAGCCGCGATTGATTCGGATATTTATTTTATTTTACATGAGTCAGATTTGCCCGACGAAAAGGATCCATTAGATTCGCGTCGCTTTAAATTTGTGCGTATGCCCTTACAGAAATTTAATAGATAGTGGATAATTACTTATTTTGAGTATTAAAAGCACTGTCATTCGGAAATCCAATTTAATACTGGCATTACTAGCCGATTTAATACTGTAAGGTAGTGATTAATTACTTATTTTGAATATTAAAAAAAAACACCGTAGTTTTTTTAAAAACGTAAAATACACCTGGTGCTAATTCGAACTAGGTGTCTTTAATGCTTTATATCTTCTGAAAGTTAAAAGCGAAATTAAAATAAGCCTATATTTTTCAATGTAAAATTTTTTACCAATTTAAATTGGTAATATTGAATTGGTAATATTAAATAAAAAAACAAAACGTTATTTATTCAAAACTACGTGTAAAGCAAAATCAATTTTCTCAAATACCCATAAGTTGGAAATTCTATTGGTGTGAATTCAGGCTCAGGTGTTAATTACGGTTAAATTGGCCAATTATTAAATTGAGTTTTTGTAAGGCTGTTATCCTTGGATTCAATTGGTGTCGCTATCTGCAGCTTATATTATGCAAATAGATTTAGAAAACTTTGATTTTCAAAAAATATTTTGTTTTGATTATGATTATAAAGTATGCAAGTTGTAAGTTTTATTATGTAAATGAATTTTTATTATTTGTAATATAAAATTTACATGTAAAATCTAAAAGAATAATAAAACATAACGTCACATATGCTAGCAAAATTCAGTAATAAATTTATTATTTCTCTCTTCTTCTCGGTGGCATTATGTAAGCCTATTAGGAGGACACGAGATATTCGTGAAA
>NW_017257203.1:183186-183876 GCF_001594055.1 Mycetomoellerius zeteki
CCGAAAGCGAGGAGAACAGGGAGGTCAACCAGCGGTGGAGCAAAGAAGGGAAGCCAGAAGCTCGATGAGATCCTGGTTTTAATTAGTTGAAACCGACATGCCGAACTATCGACAGAATTGATGATGTTACAGATATGAACGTGCTTCTCTCTCCTGCAACTTCGTTTAGTTCCAAATACCCTTGTCAGTTTATATCATGTCTTCATATGCAATAACCATTTGCAGTATGTGAATATGTTGTATGTTTACACTGTATGTCTATACAATGGAATTATATAGCATATAATTATCGATTATAAAGAATTTAATTCTTTTTACAAACATTTTTAGTAAAAAAATATATCTATGTACGCGATACAAAATATTCAATATTATAATAAGCTAATCATTCTAATGCAATTAATCTTAATTATTGGATTGATAATATATTGTTATGTAAATATATAATGTAAATATATTTTGCAATATGGGAAATGTGTATATTGCATTTTTTGTAAAATTAAATACATCAAAACTGTCATAAGAAACGTGTTGTGACAGTTTTCTTTTTGATCTGAGCAATTTGTGTAGGAGGTATTATGTGGCAGGCGGATAATCGGGGGCGAGTAAACAACCATGGATGAGAGCCACTGGGTCGTTTACAATTAAGCAATGTAACCGAGTCGCAGACGCGTGGAGCGGCGTGTGTGG
>NW_017257203.1:183887-290407 GCF_001594055.1 Mycetomoellerius zeteki
CTCCACGGCGGTGTCCCCACCACTTAGAGGTTCTCTTCGGCTGCTCGTTTTCTCCTTTTTGCTCTCTTTACCCCTTTACTTCCCCTGCACACCGCGACTCTTTACGTTCTACGCTCGACCCGAAGATGGTGACTCATCCACCTATTGGCTACCACGATCGTTCGGGAATTCCGCGTCGTTGATCGTTCCCGACTGTCATAACTGAAACTTTTCCAAAGAGGACAACACGTCCGTCGCGTCGAACTTTGATAAAAAATTCTTTACGAAGTCACTCTCGTTGAAAGTAAAGTAGCGATAGAACTTGTCGATGGAAAAGCAGCAACATGTATGAACTGTATAAAGTCATGGTCAATGTATTGAGCCGTTGAACGGAATGGTGATAGCAGTCACTTCTTTTAGTTTAATAGACAAGAGAGAAGTTTTATAAAATTTACTTTTCTAACGTAAAACGATTATTTCATATAATTCTTCGCCGTTTTACCTTTATAAAGAAAACAGTATGAATGTTTTAGAATAACGGACATATATTTCTACATTTATGAAAATACCCTACCTTTGCTGCAGAATATCATTTCTATTAATAGAGATATGTCATTATGTTTATCTTACATTCATAGTTTACAAATATTTCATAAGACTCAAAGAGGGTACCAACAGGTTGGATAGAGCTGTGAAGTCTAAAGGAGTTTACGAAGAGACGTGTTTGGAGTTTGGACTCGTCCGAAGGCGCGGATGCGTTAAGCTGGACATGACACTATGAAACTAAATACGGATCGTCGGGCCCATCGTGATTCTCCGCGATTCAAAAAGTGTCACAAACCATCCTATGTCATAAGACCCTCTCACTTAATTTTCGTTAAGGTCGCTCTTACGGATCGGATCAATAGCAAGACAATATCGCTTTACGGACTTTCTTTTCTATCCACAATATCAGATTGCGATCAATTAAATTGCGATGAGATAGATTTCTATTGATTTTAATGAAAAATGGAACGAATAAATGGAGCAGCACATAATATTTCTTTTATTTTTTTTATTGTGTAACAAGTAGATTAAATGTAGGATTGCGATAAAATTTCTAGTAATTGACAGTTGAAATTATTCATTGTGTCAAGAACACAAAGTAGATATTGTAGCTAGATGAATTGCAGGAAATAAGTGGTATTAAAGTAAGAGAGTCTTGTTAGCATTGCCATAGCTCTGACGATGAGAATGATATAATAGATCTTTTGCAAATTCTTATTAAAGTCAATGAAAGTCCATTCAAAATCAATATTAATGATATGTAAGCAAAGAAGTAATATTGTTGATTGAATAGCACCACAATGAAATATTGTTGGCAAACTATATATTGATATTGTCTTATCACACATACGCAAACTGTTGATTCATATAGACACTAAATTATTTCCACAGTTTCAATATTTATACTACCTAATAACATATTGTTTGATTAATATTTTTTTACGAACTGAACGAAGTCGGTTTACTAGACAAACATTTTAATTAGTGTCCTTAAAAAATTACATAAATTTTAATTATTTTTAATTATTTAAAAGTTTCCCTGTAGCGTTATCTTTTCGTGCATAGGCGAGTATCATCGTTTCAAAACAAAATATCAATTTTACGTTGACGGTTTTGTGAATTGTATCCTTTGCACCCTTTGCGCGCATTCCCTGTAATGTTCTGCACGGTTAATGAAGAGTTCGCCGTGTCTCGGGATAGCAGCTGACGTTGCATTCATGCATGAGAGCGGCGCGTCCCAGTCATTTGGCCACTTGTGCGTCTAAAAACAAGGCAAACGCGCAAGTTTTGTCCCGTCGATGTCGGGGTAATGCGCCTTCCATGGGAACTTGGGCCAGAAGAGAAGAAAATTTTGTAGGGGGAACCGCGCGACCGTTGGCCCACACATCGTGTTGTCGGAACATGCGGATTGAGCCATTAAAGCCTGGTTGAGGCCTTTTTCGGGGAAATTCGCGAGACAGAGAGTTCGTTATTATCGCCGCGGCGCGTCTGGAATTGCGCGTTAAGCAGTCTAGACTGGGATATCAGGGCAACAAAAAAATCGTAGCAGTATTTTTTAAATGATAGGAACGGTTTTTTATAATGCTGTAATATAACACTAGAACATTGTCGATTTTTTTTTCTTGTAATTAGAATATTCGCGATCTTATAAATATACGTTTTCAATTTCTCCATAATTTTAATTGTATTATATTAGATTACATTATTGCTAGAATTATTATCTCATTTAATTACTGTGAGATAGATTTGTTGAAGTATCCGAAAATTTAGACAATGATCTGAAAACAATTTTATTGGACTATCAAAATATAATTATGTAAGACTAGTTGCTAGAATGTTCAAACTTTTTGAAAAGTTGATCATCATACTTGAGTTTCCTGTATAATTATTTTGATGGTTCAACAAAGTTATTTTCAGATTAAAATCTATCTAAATTTTTAGGTATTTTAGCAAAATTGTTCCATGTGATCTATATTATTTGTAATATTATTCTTTTTTAAATAATATCTTATAAAGAGAGAAATGTAATCCTTATATAATATGACTGCCAAAAATAAAGTCGTATAATTTTCTCTTATCACATCAGATATATCGATAATCGTCGTTGACGTAGTCATTTTGTATCTACCTTTCAATCGAACACCAATACTAAGAGATGCGAAAGATAAGCGGCGCGAGAAGATCGACCATCACGCGCGAAACCCTCCCCCTCCCTCTTCGAGGGTAATAATTTATTGGTCAATCAAAATGACGCATGGAGGTATAAGGTGACACGTCAGCGTACACGGCTGACCATTAATTTTAATACTCGTCAGCATCAGATCTTCCAACGTTGCTTTCCACGGTTCCCTCATCTCGCTCTCTTCCCACCCACCGACAGTGAGTGCGTATCCATCGGCATCGGCTACCGTACGACTAATGCCTCGTTCGCCAACGACAATCATCCTCGGAGATCTCTCCGGTCTCGCTCCGATCTCTCACGGTCGCCACGAATTATTATCCTTCTCTTAATCCCGGATCGCCAAGCGTGAACGCCAAGCCGCGCCGCACCGCGCTGCGCCGAGCCGACCAGGTGAGGTATAATGCCGGGAAAAAGAACCATGCCACGTGGAGATACGATCGGTTTCGAGGTTGCCGTGATCGGTCAACGCGCGGATATATCGGCGCGATGCGCTAAGAACGCGTCGAGAGGAATGCGAGTACGAGCGCGGCGTGTCGATTGATAGCGCGACGTTCTTATCGGCGTATCTACCATTACACATTAGCCGCTCGTTCATGGAGATCGGTCGATCCGCTGTAGATTTTACCATGGTCTGTCTGACGATACGGCTTCTATCGTTCAGTTAATGGTTATTGGCGTGTCAGTAGGTGTACGTGTAATCGATACCGGATATTACAATAATTAATATAGAACCACCCATCGTTTTACACTCTATCGTTTAAATCCATATAAATTTTCGGATAAGTCATATTCTTTTGAGATAACCAGCTATTAAATAGCTAAATTAATTAATTAAGTAATCTTTAATCATCATCTCGAGAATATTGCACCTTCCACAGTCGCCTTATTGAGTACAGGAAAGCAATGAAACTTGTTTACTACTTTCGTAAGAGAAATAAATCCGTTAACGCCTTCAATTTCTCGTTCATCAATTCTAAGAAGGCTAACTACTTTCATATACAAGCGGCAGGAAATGCGGTGATATTTAAATAATGATGTTAGCGTTTTCTTATCAGTTGCGTAACCGGGTTAAAAAATACTGCCATTGCTGCGGCTGCACCGGAAACGATTTCGGTTTATCGTTTCATAGACGCGACTGAATATATTAAAATATATAAATTGTCGTCTACACAGTGAGCAAAACAAACGCAATAGTTTTCTATGTGTAACAATACGCGATTTAATAATTTTTTTAATCTTTCACTATTTTTAGTGTGGCATACTGGAAGTATTTATTTTACTTTGCTATGCTATAACTCTTTTATTAACGAAGATACATACATTTGCTTGCTACCGATATATTCCTTGATGTCTTGATATTTTGACTGAAAAAAATTTATTATTATACATACAATAGTATGTTCATTTATTTTTACGCGATATTTTTCACAATACCTAGATATGTAACAATACAATATGGAGTGACACCGAAAAGTTAATAATTAAAAAATTCAACAAATAAACTGTTACGACGTCAAGAGATTCTTTGATACAGGAGGAACTCGTTGATCATTCATTGATCTAATTCTTAGTCCGAGCCGACGTTGCATTAAATGTGGATATGCTTATCTTCGGCTAATATCGTCTTGTCGAGTATTCGAGAAATAACGAGAGCACGTCGAACGAATCACGAAGCAAAGACCAATGAGACGGATGCATAATATGAACCTGGGTTCCTCTCTCCCGTTCACGAGGAATATACGCGATTCTCCGAGAATGCCGAACAGGTCGGCTGGGGTTAATGCCTGCGTACCCCCTCACGTGCATCCGCTTTTCTCTTGGTTGTATCTCATTTGTAAAGATTCCGGGACAAAGGAGTAGGAACGATCGTCTTTATGGATCTGGCGTAGCGTTTGACCCCCCAATGCCCAAAGAGGCATCGCCGGACGTACGGACAGACAGAAGCGCGAGTCTGTCAAGTACCGCGATTCTAATCTGACAGGGACGTATTGGGCCCCGCTGACCACTGGCGGGATCCGAGGGGTCGGCCCGATCGGTCGTCGTATATACCTTGGCTATTATTAATCCTAACCGACCAGCATGGATTTCCATACATTCCCGAGCGCCGAAACGCGGTCGATTTCGGCATTTTATCATGAAATCCGAACGTATACGTCGGAGATCTACTTAAAAGGAAATCAGATCTGACGATATATTCGGCGACGACTAAATTATGCATATCTTTCTTTGATTATTTATTATAAAGCTCTCGTATGAGAGAACTGCTTGTAAAAAGAACTTTGACACGAAACATTTTTCTTCATGTAAACATGAACGAACAAAAACGAAATTAATGATACTGCCACATGTAGTTGAACATGATAAAAAGTATACTCATTTATTTTTCAAGATAAATTATGCTTTAGCAACGTTGCGCGCGCGCACGTGGAACTGCGCTAATCATTAGTCATGTAACTTGCAAGTTTTAGCGACTTTGTTTATTTCGGAGTTAATAATGACTGAGCATTTGTATCCTGCAATTTAAGGAAACCTTATTGGGTCAAGACAGTATCGATACACCTAATCGTTATAGCGTTAAAGATAGCTATTTCTTCTCGTGGACACGAGGGTATAACGGAAGTCTATAGTCGAAAGTGACTATCGTCGATTATTCGTCATGTCAGTCCTTCGACTCTGCCGTAGCTTGTACGTTAATGTTACCTATTACTTACCAGGCATCCCTTTTGACAGCGACGTTCGAGTTTCGATGTTCCCTCGGATATCTTTAGTTTTCGACCTTTGAATTTCGACGACAAAAAACACTCAATTAGAATTCCGCGAAGAATTTTAAAGTTTATTTGATTTTATTTCAAATACGAAAGTATACATTTCTTTTTCCTTTCGATTCAAAATTGGAAACTCTCTCACTGCTCTCGAAATGATGGCATATTGCAGAAGATTATTATCATTATTATTATCATTATTATTATTATTAGATGATTGTATATGTGAGATGTTCGATTCCTCAGAACTGATTTGCCAAAATTTGCAATATTTACTGGCTTTATAAGACCCTTACTATTTAATTCATGTTAATTAAAAAGCGTTAATTAATCAAGGAACCAAACTGGCATAATTCATGTAAAAAGGAACAAATACTAAATATATTTTAATAGGAATAATCTAAATTTGTAAATATAACATAAAAAAAATTGAATTGTTCAATATTTTTGACAAAAAGATTGAACAATTCAATTTTTTTTATGTTATATTTACAAATTTAGATTATTCCTATTAAAATAATTTAAATGGATCTAATAATTTAAGTGGATCTAATAATTATGTTTTTAAACTATATATATGTATATTCTAAAGATACCGGAAAACAGACTTGTTATTTAAGAGTTACGCGTTTACTGAAAAAATCCAATATCCCCTATAAACAATGTAATAAAGTAGTACGACAAGGAACGCGGAGACAGTACGTACTTTTGCGTGGACAGCGATAGTAGGGTTAAATGAAGTATGACGCGCGTTAACCGACACCACTCGCGATCAGCGTAACGCAACACACGCAACGCGTTTACGGTATAACGTAGGCGTGGCTGGCTTGATATCAACGATGGCCACCTTTCGACTGTAAATCAATCGATATCTCGCCTGCAGGAGGGGCTTTTCATGGGGCTTGTACGATGCCTGAAACGAGTCGGGGGTGGAAGCATGCGCCAAATGCTGAATGCGAATCGACCTGCCCCGCCCGCGCCGCTTTCATCCGCATAGAGATCGTCTCGACCATCATTCTCGCTTTTCTTTGAGACGTGCTGAAAGTGTTTAAAAAAAGATCTGTTTTTCTTCTTTTATTTTATTTTCATCGCTACGAATTATTCATAAAACAAATAGGATACACAATCTGTAAAAATTGATATCGTAACTGTAAATTTTACGTATAATAATTATTTTCTTGCGTTATGAATGAAATAAAAGTCCAAAAATAAATTATTTTGAAGTTATGTTTATTATAATTTTAATAAAAAAATAGTTTTATATAAAAAATTTGCATGTATGTTAATTTTCTAGTTATGTTTCTTTTATTACAAATAAACTTTTAGATATAAAAATTTAAAAAAAATTGTAGTAAGTTTAATATTATTCAAATGTAATTTATTTCTCTCTCGTTACAATGATGTAATGACTTATTTACCTGTTATGGCCATTGATCGTGACATATCTCGCGGATGACATGTCGCCATGTCATAATTCATTAATCGGGTTTTCGATTCCATACACAGCTGTCGACGTGTGTCACAGGCTATATACTTTACTCGAACAAACATTCACTGGGAGGTAGGTGTTGACGAAATAAATCATTGCTGATTGGCTTGATAATGGGAATATTTAATTCGAATTTAAATAATCTTACAAGTATCAGTTGTCGCGTGATCTTTCGTATGCGCTCGCTACGCTTCATATATCATACGTAAATAAATAGCTAAGTTACATTTTAAACAGTCTATCGGGACAACGCCGTCGCTAAATGGTAAATTATGTACACGTCGCTCCGCGCGAAATTACATATACAACACACCTATACATAGTTCGTCTCTATTTACTTCTCTCTCTATTATGTATAATCTTCTATTGCACGTCGCAATCACTCCAGTGTTTCGCGATATATAATATCTTACATTTTTACAATAAATTAACGAAAACTCTTATTCCCCCTACTTTTATTCGTCCAATCCCGATTTTTCCTCGTCACCAGATGGTTCTCTAAGATTTCGTGTAAACAATCTTACCGAAAAAATTGCAAAAAATGGCACTTGTTAATCTCCTCCATAACAAACTAATCGCTACATGCCATCGCACGATACATTAATCGAATGTATTTTATTTCTTCGACAACTCCATCAATTTTGCGAGAAAAAATTATCTATATAATAATATAAATAATCCCTTGTTATATAAAAAAAATCCATTTCTTTTTCTTCCAACAATATAAAATATTATTAACTAGTTATCTTTTTTCTCTTATCTTTGCACAGCAATATTCTATACAGAGCATTCTCAGGAAATTCGTTTGTTTTCTGAGACACCTTGTATCGCCGATTACTTTTCTCCTACAAAATCTGATCCAATTGTACTGCTGTCTAGAAACATATGTCGTAACGTTTATTTCATCTTTTCTCAAAGCGATGGCAAGGAACGGCGATTGTTACTTATTCGCATATCCATTTCAGTAGAACTAACTTCCTGCTCACGATTATTTTAAACGAGAGCAAGCGATATTTACCAAACTGTTGTTCTATCGGAAGCTCTAATTATAAGACAAGAATTCTTCGAGTTGACTCTGTCTAATGAGTTGTACTAATACGTCTAGCGAAATAAATACTCCAGTCTTTCATTTTAAGGAAGAGAAATGACAGACCGTGTCGACTTTGGTCCGCTCTACAAGTTTTGTTTAATTAGCTTTTTGGCCTGATACAACTTTCTTTAAAGTAATACATTATATATTTATTTTTTTTAAATAATATATATGAAGATTTACATCGCGCTTTGGTTGATTTATTTTTAAAAACCTGCAAAATTAACAAAGTATTTTTTGGTAAGAAATGTTTTAATTTTTTTGCAGAAGAAAAATTATTAGTTCCAAAAAGAATTGTTTCATGAAATTTTGACATCGAAATTTTTTCCGATCGTATTGGAAGAATTTTTCACGCTAATCTGATATCTCCAAGTTCTATTCATCCTTTGAAATTTTTCTAAAATATCTTGCTCAAAGAATTAAAATCGAATAGAAGATTCGACTTTCGCTTATGGCTCCTTTAAGGTCAGATACGAAATTCAGGGGATCAAAGTTGCAACGTTAGATTTTTCCGAGCGTTTAAATTTGCAGTCGTCATTTCGCTTGAAGTTCCGCGGCCTGTTCCTCTTCCTCTTTAGTAAGCGGTACCGTCGAGTGATTATAGAGCCCCTGTGCCATTAGCTGAAGCGCCAGAGGATTTTTCTGGCCGCTGGCCTTCTTGATTTTCGCTCGCTTGTTCTGGAACCAGATCTTGATTTGCGCCTCGTTCAGACCTAAATCCCTCGAGAGTTGTTGCCTCCGTCTTTCCGTCAGGTATCGGTTCTCCGCGAATTCCCTTTTCAGTCTCGCTAATTGTTCACCACTGAATGCGGTCCTGGGACGTTTCTCTTCGGGGGTGCCACCGCCGCGTCCGTCTGTCCTCTTCACTCTTCTCGTGCGTGGACCTGAAACACGAGATGGTTCTAGCGTTAACTCGTATCTGTCAATATGTCCGTCCAATGACATCTCTGGAACAATGCGTACAAAAATATCATGTTGAAATAACATAAAAAAATAAACTTCTTCAAACGAACTTATTCATTTTACAAAAATATATGTAAATATAAGTATTCAATATTGTTTTGTTATAAAGATATATTATAAATAAGCAATTATATGTATCTTCATTCAGATTAAATTTTTTCGAAATGTATTCTTTTCTCTCATAAAGTTTTCATTCTTTTTAACGTTACTTTCTCAATCGTTGTTGAGGAATAGATTCTCATAGATGACTACATACAAGACATCAGGTTTTAAACAATGCTTCGCAATACGACTTTACAAGCAGACATTGATTCAGCAAGTTTACACGCCGATAAATCTAAGAAATTAACGAACCACCGGTCGGCAAGTTTTACGGCAATTTTTATTGTCTAGACTTGTCTTAAGTGTTTTTCTGTCCGGTGCGCCAGGTCTAAGTCCGGTTATGCGCGTGTGTCTTCTATAACAAGCTAGTTACTTGGGAGGAACCGCGAGGTCGGAAAGTTCGTCGATGGAATAAACGTCCGACTGAAAGGATCGTCCTGCCGACGAAGTAAATCCTTCCGTCTCGATCCTACCTGCCTTATCACGCTTGCGGATGCGTTCGCGCGGAATCACCGTGACGTCGGACGGACCAGGCAGCGGTGGCTTTATCGTAAATCAAACGCATTATTATTGCAGCCATGTTGCGCATCTTGTGCTGACGCAACGTCACTATTCGCGCGTTTACGTTGCGTCAGTGCAAGCGCTTGAGATCCGATCGACTTCGTGCGAGATTTCGACAAAGAAATCCCAAGATAAGTCTTCCCAAGATTGAGATAATTAATAGAGAGTGAGGATATGATAAATATTGGATAATGCAACAAGTATATTCGGTTATTTTTATACGAAAGATAATTTGAATTTTGAAATATAAAGAAATATCCTGAATTTGTGATATTTGAAGTGCTTGTTACAATGAGCTAATTTTAATTTTGTAAAAACCTCTATAGTGTTCTGTCATTTATCCATTTCTAGAAATCCTGTAACAAGAGTTTGACAAAGTCATTTGCTTTTTCTCTCTTATAACTATCTCTTTTCTTTTTCTTTCACTTTCTTTCACTTTCTCAAAATATACGAAGTTTCGTATATGGAGAATCAATCAAAAAATTACATTTATTTCCACTTTAGTCAGACTCTTATCACAGGATCTCTCCATTTCTATCAATATCACGTGTTTTATCAATGTTGTTGGTTAGCCGATTGCAGGATTGACAAGTAACGCGTTACTTGTCAATCCTGCAATCGGCTAACCAACAACATTGACAAAACTCGTGATATATATGCGTGATATATATATATATGTATATATACGTGATATATATATATATATGTACATATACTTGTAATGCCGTGGTATTTTGTTGATCGTTACCTTGTTATAATAACGATTTGGTAATGACATTGTGAATTTTTTATGATAATGCTAACATCAGAGTTAAAAAAGTCAATCGTTATTTGTAATGGATTGAAAAACTCATTCGTTACTGAAAAAAATAATTCCTAATTTGTAACGCGTTACTTTTTAGTAACGAGTAATGTTACGCGTAACGTTACGCGTTACTCGTTATACTTATAACTTTTTCAGTGTAACGTGTAATAGTGACAAGTTACTTTTCAAAGTGATTTTTCTAACCTTAGTACAACCTTAGCGTTTAGTTAGGGTATGTTCCGTTGCATGTATAATGCACATAGACTACATATAAAACCGTTCCGTTTCAATCAATGCGCGCATCAATGAATACCAATAGCGCACATATTTCCCTAGATTCTCCCCACTTCTCATGCATCAACTACAGCAGCTCGAACACGAAGCGTTTAATGCGAAGTTGATGCGTCTAAAAAAAATTCAAAAGCTTGTTGCCGCGTTTTGTTCGAATTTATAGTATAATAATAATGAAAAGTGATTTAATCGAATTTCCAATCATCTTTGACGAGAATAACGAAGTTCTCACCCTCTTTATCAACTAAGAATTTGCTATGAGGGCTACTCAAGATCTATTAAAATATATACAATCTCATATCGTATGTAATACCCTCAACAGTAAATATCTTAGGCTTAGTTTCATAACTCACGGTTGACTCTTAACCGAGGTTCAATTTATTTCTCTTTCGAATTCTAGCATTAGAAAGAGATGAGGAATAAGTTAAACCTCGGTTAAGAGTTAACCATGAATTGTAAAACTAGCCTTATGCCTGTTTCTATCAGTATAGATTAATTTTAATCTTAATTTAACTCTTACTTTTTATCAATAATAAGATTGAAAGACCGCTAATGTTAAACATAATGCTTTAAATTAAGAAGCGCCATAACGGTCAGAACGTTAAGATGTTGAACTATTGTAAATTCATTTAAATGAATTAATTTCAGAAATTATAATTGCATGCCGATATAGTTGTTGGACTTTCAATGCAATCAAATCTGAAAATATTAATAATCCCCCCAAATTTCCCAACTTAAAAACTGTAATAAACTTATTGCGAAAAAATTGCAACATCGTCATCAAATTGTTTACTATAAAAAGTAACGACAAAGTAACTGAAAAATAACGTTTGTCAACCCTGGCCGATTGTTACAGTAAGTCCTTCATAATTGACAAAAGTAAAATTCTTTAGAGCTCGTTTAACTTGAACTTTCATGCACATTATCATAAGAGGCTGCTCGTTGCTTCGCCAAATAAGGTCCGCGCGAAGTGTACGACACAACTCCTGGACACAACTCGATTTTCCCAGCGTGACTACTTCCTCTCGTGTGATTCCCGCATGTAATTCCTAACTAATAATTCACAGGATAAACACTGTATGCCGCCCGGCGCGGCGCGGCACGAACGCACCGCATTTATATGGCACGCACCACAGGCTATAATTGCGTATAAATCAAATCATAACGATCAACACTAGCGTTATCGGTCGGTCCGATCTACTGAATATTCCATGGAAATTTTGAGACCGCCTCACGATGATCGGCACCATACACGTCGCCCAATTGCATTCAAAGCGAAAAATTATATATACATGTCTTCTCGTGTGGAAAAAACGCGTAGATCGACGGTCTTGCTTGATTCTTGCAAACGTTTTTACGCGACTTCGAGCCACACATCGATCACATTGCCTATTGAAGTTAATGAAGCTGACTATCTCGAAAGCAAAAAAGATCGCGAGATGTTTTACACATACTTATAAGGAATAAAGATCTTGCGATAGATATTTTTTCAATATATATTATAATTATTTTATACATATTATATTTAAGCCTTCATTACTCGCATGGGATGTTCAGGCCTTGTAAATTCGCTAAATGTATGAATGCTATTTATACGCATTATTACATTTATTATTAGCGCAAATTGTTTAAATTTTTTTTTTACTTTTATCTAAAGAATGTATAGAATGTTATCAATCTTTATTTAATTAGAAATTATCAAAAAGAATAATAAAAATTGAAATATGATGTTAGAGTATCAAAAACACCGTACGCGAATAATTATGTTAAAAAAAACTACGCGAGTATGTAGAGTTATAATCTATTTATTATTTAATAATTTTTTTTTTCGTAAGTTTATAGAAGTTTGTATTTGAAAATTCTATTTAGTAATTTTTAATGAATTTTTCGATAATCATGCTTCAATAGTCCTATTGGTTTTTAAAAGGAGGAACAGTCGCGCTGTTAAAGAATATCAAACATTAAAAGGAAAATTTCTTGATTGCTATGTAATGTCAAACAGTTTGTCTGTGACCAGGCTTTAACGGTCGGTCAAGAGAGATCAGAAATTACAGGCTTGTGGGATATAAGTTGCATTGCAAATGATAATTATCGAATGTTGCTGCGCGGTAGTAAATTATTGTCGACTACGAGGGTCGTCCGGCACGTAAGAATTTCGCAGTGAAAATCGTTTTACAACGCGTAATCATTCAAAGCTGAAGATCATAGTACATGCTTTAAGTAATATTATCGGAAAAGCAGTTTGTTCCGCACGATCGAGCATTGGCGCACGTTGTCGAGACTTAAGTCGTTAGTTTCCCGTCTCCGATTGGCTCTTACAGCTGGCGACGCGATCGATTTCTATCCGTATAGTCATAAAAAAATCTCTCAAGAAATTCATCTTCGTCGAACTCGATGGCGTCCGTAAAATATTTTACAAGACTGTGACTTCTCGCGCCGTAATGTTGTTTTTGCGTTTCGCTAGACGTGCAAATATTTAGAAAGAAAAATTTATCAAGGTAAGTGTAATGATAACATGTGTCATACGCCGTATTTGTTGAACAGTTACTTCTTTTGCGCGAGTTTACATAATCAATTTAATAAAATATATAGGAAAAGCACCCCCAATTTCCTGAATTAGGACTACAGCACACAAAATGCATGTGCATAGCATATAACATAGCTATAGGACTGCCGACGATGATGTGCGTACGTTTAACGCAGCTAGTTGACATCTCAATACCCCGTGATACTCTGTGAACGAGCTTTATTCATTTTTAAAAATTAAACTTTTAAATAGACTTTTAGAAAACAAATGAGAAATTCTTTATGCATACAGAAACAGAAAAAAAGGAAAAATATATGAAAAATACGAGCTTGTAAAAAAAACGAATAAAGCTCGCTCATGGGATATCGAGATGTCGGCTGGCTGCGCTAAACGTACGCATACCATCCTTGGCAGTTTTCTCCTCCTCAGGAATGACTGAGGTAACGAACAGCCGGCAGTCTAATTACTTAAGCGAGGCAGTCTTGCAGTCAAGCGCAGGAAACACGCGCCGAGAGAAGAGCTTCTCGTGCTCCCCCAGACTCCTCTCTCTTCTCATTCTCGTCCTTCCCTACTTACGGTAATCCCTCTCCAAAGACTTGAGGGTAAAACCAATAATGCTAAGACGCCCTTCTCGCGCTAAGCACAACCCCAAAAGTACCGCGGCGGAATACCCGGCGACGTGCGGCCTCGGAGAAACACTAATTTCCTTGTCTCACTCTTAGAGATAGACGTCAGCTCGTAGCTCGGTCTGTCAGTTTAATTGCATTTTTTTTGCTGCACAATCGTACACGCGCGCGAGGACGCGACTACGTAGGGACATGACATTTACATTGCTAATCAGTTCAGCTGTTACGCAGGAAATGCACTGAGTGATTTAAACAAACATTACTGATTACTCATTTACATGTGAATAATTTTATTGTAAAATATGAGACAAGACTCGATCTCCGGATGGAAAAGAATGAAAAAGTGTATCGTTAAAATTCATGCCGCGCATGACGACAATATAAAGGATAAAGTTATAAGATTGCTCGTCCATCGGCGATCGACCGCACTACTAATTTTCTTGTTCTATTCTTGAGATAGATGTCAGCTACTGGCCTCTAGTTTCTCCTTCAGGCGATTCCCGCGTAACGAATAGCAGCCGCTATTCTAGTAATCGCCCTTTCAGTCCGCTGTTCGACATGCTCGTCACGTTGCTTTTAATTACATCCGTATCGGCAGAAACGCGAAGAAGGCGCAGTAGAGGATAAAAAGGGAGTGTGGTGTCTAGAATTCGTTAAAAATGATCTGTAAATTAGTAGGATTCCGCGCGGAGCAAATGGCCGACGATCGTGTTCGGAGAGCGAATTGCGTTATTCAGCGTGTACGTTAAATTTAAAGCAATATATTTTAAAGCTCCCGTTCATTCACCACTACTATTTCAGATTGTAAGATCGGAAACGAGAAAACACAATAAAAATTCTTGCAAAATATTCTTGGAAAATATATTTCAATATTGACTTGTAAAATATAAACTCTCCTTTTATTTTGTTAATTCATAAATAATCGTATATTTGAAAATGATTTATGCGTAACTAAAAACGAAATAAGCAAACTGTCAACTTAATAATATATGTAGAAAATAAATGTAATTTAATTTCTCCTTGAAACAAGAAAATAGTTTCCGGTATATTTTGTAAGTCTATTCCATTAATGCCAAATTTTTTGGTTTTGACAGTAACGAATAATATCGATCGAAACGCAACGTTACAAAACATCGCGAAATTAACAGCAGACATTTTGGATGAATTTAAATGTACTCGTCCTGTCTTTCAATCAATTCGTAGAGACAGATTTTATTATATTCAAAGCGAGAAATCTGAATGTAGAAAGCTGAACTGTAATTTCATCAGACAGAATTAGAAAGTACGAAAAACAATACGAGACAGGAATATTTCAGAATTCAGAGTTGTAAACTAATAATAATCGTAAACTTCTTAACGGCGCAGCTTTCGCTCGAATCTCGCGCCTTTCTTCCTTTACCCGCGGATCTTTACGTCTCCAACGTCACTCGTGAAGCGATAATTACAGTGTTTATGAACGAAGCTCTCCGTATAGAGTGTGTCGACGACACAATAAGAGTCGGCAATCATCCTGGATGATGCACCCGGATGGGCAAAGGAGTCTCTCGGTGTCGGTTAGTTGCGCTTCGGTCTCGCTTTCAGATAGGCTATGCGCGATTAAGTGGCCGTAGGCGAGGTAAGTCGTACACTCACGAATTGCATCGTCCTCGATATGTAAAGCGATCAACTTCGCTTACTAAAGTGCCACTCGGCTCTCTCATTGCCTACGTACCTATCTCTTTTATTGTTAGTTGCGCGGAACATAGATACGAACGTCGCCGGAAGGGAAACAGCGAGCACAAAGTTGAGAGTGTGTTAAAGTTGTCCTTGCGCAATTTATCAGGACGGTCTGCGCGAAACGATGCGAGTGACAGAGGCTGCGCTTGATGTAAAAAGTTGTCTGGATAAAAACCTGCGTGTTGATTTCGGTCGTTTAAGTATTCATGACTAAAGGCGGTCCTCTCCTTCTCCTTCCTCTTCCTTCTTCCGTCAACTGATGTCACCCGGCGATTATGGTGGCAGACTAGCATTGACAACTTAATGATAAGTTTTTGTCGTGCAAAAGATGCAATAAGTGATTATTACATTTTAACGAAGCACGTTTAATCGAGATTTATTACGAGAAGCCAACGTTTTTTTTTGCAATCCCGCAATTGCGAATGTAATTTCGACAATCTTACCTCGTTATCATTGTAGACAGGACATTAAATAAGACAATTTACTGGTCGTTTTGAAACAGGTAATGTCACAAATATAAAGCGCTTTAATTAAGTAAAGAAAAATCTATCTTGTTCACCTTCATTATAAACATTATCAGATTGCCCGGTAACGAATGCATTGCGTTAAATCAGCGTTGCGAAATTTATCACCGATAATTATGATATCCTCGTTAAAAGGCGGTGAGTTGATACGTTAATAGAATGATACGAAGGAAGAGGACGCCGTCGTTAAGTCGTTAAGGCCATTGCCTCGATGCAGTTGGCAAAGACGCACTTCATTCAATTTTCACCAATTAGACCCGCAAGCTCGATGACGATCCTAGCTATACAAATAAAAGTGCGCAATGCTCTCCACTATAACCATATTAGCTCCAGACCGATAATTTTGCAAGAAAGATTATGAATTGCGTTTCCTTTGTTTCGGTAGTCTACGGTTTATCTTTATGTTCTATTATTACGACATTCTAAACAACGTACTTCTAAACATCGTTTTATCTGATACAACACGATAATTTATAACAGCAAACGGCTTCAAGAGCATAGAATGTAATAAATGTGAAGTATATCGGATAATGACAGGAGAAGCATCAAAGTGAATATAAGGATTGGCCGATCAAGCGTCGCGAATCGGAATGGATCGATCAAGCGATCGCGGTTGCGGACAGTTGCGAGAGCCGATCGACTTGTCCTTTCCGTGAATCTGATCGTCTCGTCCTTGTGCGGATATGTGAGTCGGGATATGTAGGAACGAGCCGCTTGAGTTATGACTACGGCCATTACTTGGGACAAACGAGGCTAAGCGTGTCGACACGGAGTCGAGCGGGCAGGTCTCCTCGATTCTCCCGAGTCATTCTCGACTCCCGAGAATTACAAATGCCTCTCTCTCTCTCTCTCTTCCTCGCTCTTTCTGTTTCGAATCGCGAGCCTTCAGTGTGCTCGCAACTCCCGATTGACAGTTTTAAGGCCCGACGTTGAGCTCCGCATCAGCACTCGTTATCCAGGACGCGGATTCCGCATAGACGCTTTATGTATTTCCTACGCTGGCCGAGCAAATATATGATATCGCGAGCGGCATAGCGATACCCTGTAACCCACATTTTCGAATTATTTATGTCGCAAGGTTTTTGCGATCCCCACGGCTGTCTTCGCTTCATGCGTCAATGCCGATGGTATTTCAGAAGTATAGACGGCCGGGGTATAAAATGAAACGCTACGAAAAAGGTTGTTTATGACAGTACAATTCTAAGGAGGATTAATTCTCTCTTTCTAAACTAAAAAAGTTTTATAATCATATCAAATAAATTCCACGCACGTACGAAGAAAATAGATTGAAAGAGAAGCAAATCTTAAAAGTCAGCTAATACACAGAAGTAAATGTTCTTAAAAAGTATAAAAAAAATTAGCGTCTCTTCAAGTAATCATATTCATCAATGTATTGTGAAAGCTGTAAATTAATCTATTTATATTAATAGCTGTATTAATTTATTTACGTAATTACAGTGCGAATCACAAAGAGGTGAAAGTCATCTTACATTTCGATGGATCAATCTGATTGCAAACCACTGGATATCCATACGCGTCATTGAGATATCGATTTAACGCAGCATGCCCAGCGATCGAGCACGGGACAAGCTTACACAATAAGCGTATTAATGGCTTCGTTCAGAAAAGCTCACGTTCCCCGATGCCATTTCGTCATTAGTCTCGTCTAGCCCAAGTACGGCTCGTAACCGCCGTGGGTAGTTACTTACTTCGTCCTGAGAACAAAAAAGAAAAAACATACCGATTAAAACTCCTGTCTTTCCGAACAACTTCATCAAATGCACATTTTACATTTATCCATTTCAGTCTTTGTGCACATAATGTTCGTTAATATATCTTATATACAGACATTGTTAATAATGCAAATATAGATATCAAACGTCAGTATTATTACAACTAAACAAATTCTAAGATTTAAAACAATTGCAAAGTAAACATCCGTCTATACTGCAGCTTCAGTTTTCATCTTGTTGACACGACTTTTCAGGCAAACAATACTTACAATCAATTAGAAATTTTTTATTTGCTTGAGATATTAGATATAAATATCGTTTATTACACGCGGTTTCCCCCATCCAGGTTAGCTGGATCTTTTATGAGATTTTCGTTAAGGTGTTCCCGAGTTAACCCACAGAACTATACGAAAAGTAATCATTGAGGATCCGCGGCTATATCCATAACCATAAATAATGATCACTGATTGGTCACTCGTCGATCGTTACTCGAGTGTACGTGACTGCGTTTACGTTTCCATGGGTCGTTAACTTGTTTCCATTAAGGCGCGGTCTTGTCTGCCTCTTTTCCTTTATCGCCATTTCTTTCCGTCTCTTTCCCTCGCATACGTTTCTTTACGTCGATTAACTATCATCCGATTTTAGACGCGCGGCATGTGTATCTTTACATTACGGCGATTAAGCGCCATTCCGAACGCGACCGGTATTTCTTAAGTGATTCTTCAGTATAAAACGTTAGTACATCGTGTCTTCAAGCTTCTATATGTGTAGAAATATTTTCTGGCGCAATCATTGTGTTGTTACGTAACTACAGTAATCACGTACTTTTTCATGACGGATTTAGTGTCATGAGCTAAACAGTCATTTAAAAGTCAGACAGTTATTTAAAAGTCTGATTTTTAAAAGTATACTTTAAAAGGTTCATTCAAGATTTAAAAAAAATTGTAATTTTATACAATATTCTTATTTTCATTTTTTCATAATGGATTTAACACAAAACAATTATTTAGCAATTCAATTATATGTTCAAAAGATTCAAATGTACATTTTAAAAGATTTATTTCAGATTTTTAAAAAATTGAGATTTTATACAAGACTGAAAAAAAATATTAACTCTAGAGTTTGAAAAGGATCTATCTTTTAGAGTTAATTCTCTCTCGAAAGAGTACAACTTACGATAATAAGCAATCAAAAATTATGAGACATACGCGAGTAATGCGTAGCTCGAAGAGACGATTAATAGCTTCATTGCATCCTACGCTGTCGATGCAGAAGTACCGGTTTTACCAACAAGACCGCCCCTTTCTTATTCCTCTTGATCCTTTCATTTGCTTTCGATCTTTCTCTTCCTTCCTGACATCGTCACTTATTCTTTTCGCAAAGCAATCAGGTATGTAATAAGCAACAATAAATTTTATGCATTCTCCACATATCATCAATTGCAGCTAATCATTACCTTTCATAAATCTATAATTAGTTGCATCAATATTTTTACAAATTCCGTCAAAACGTATACTTTGCTGTTACATTCGTGCGATTATACAATTTCTTGAGCCGTATTGGTTAGCATCATACAAAAAGGATGTCTCTATACGTTTCTTTGAATCGCGGATGAAAGGGTTTAGAAAGCGGCGATCTGTCCTGAATCCCAATCGCCAACATGGCGCAAAGCAGGAACTATAATCTCCCAACGTCTTTCGCCATTTAGTTTTCGTGTAGCCTCGATGTTATCTCGCGGAGGAAAGTCACTTCGCAAGGATCATTGCGCTCTAACGCGCAGTCACGATCGCAGTATTGCTACACATCGTCGTGTATGTTATATGTTGTAGGCGTGACCGGCACTGTTGAGATCTTTATCGGTTTGTCATTATTATTACGTTACATATCGGGATTACATCGGTCCCCTTCTCCGATTAGGAGAGTGGGATACATCTAGTTAACGCGAGACATACGACTTCGTAAGTTGGTGTTGCTAGCGAAACAAAACCACCACGACGACGCGCGCGACATGCATTGTTTTCTTATGTCGTGGAAGGGCTTGATATGCGCTCGCGCAGTTATTAATTATTATGTTGAGCGTACTGAGTTATCGTGCAGATCGTCGATCGTCACGGCGATCGTATCGTTCCGCGTCTATCTTGTCTTTTAGTGGAAATATGCAAAGGAATTTGAGACTCCGGTAGCTGATTCGCGTCAACAAGCAGCCATATATAATAGGCACTTTTGATTCATTACAAAATGTGTCGGAATTTGATGAAGACGATGCGCCTCGATAAAGTTGCAACAAAGCAAAAATATATCTTAATAAAATTTCTCTTATATACATAAACGATCAATATTTTTCTTACGCTCATAGCATTCTCAAAATCCTTGAGAAATACGAAGCAAATAGAGTAAGAGGTAATAGAGAGAAGATTATGTAAAATTTATTAAACATGACAAGTAAGTAAATTTATTTCGATATGCATGATTTACTTTTGAGGCCATATGATTATTGATTTATAAGGCTATCATCTTACAAGAAAATTATTAACGTTTTCATTCGAGTTATAAACGAGATATCGTAACTTTATGCTGAATAATGCCTTTCTATTCCTAGATATTCTGGACGCTGACGTAATGACGATTAATTGAATTAAAAGCAAGACGTACAGATTCGAGCTCGTTCGTGGATGATTCGCGATTGGCGCAACGCGTGAGTGAGTTACGATGTCGATGCACGTCGATGCCGCTTAAATATCATTAATCAGTGAATTCACAGCGTCGACCGAGAGGAGTCTATTTCGAGCGAACTAACTATCATCAATGGCAATTACGGCATCCCATAAAACGACATATGATCCTACACAGCATATTCTAAAAGGCATCCTGGAAACATCCTTTGGACATCTTTAAGACATCCCTTGAAGGTCTGTGCTATATGGAATCATCCCGTCTGGTGGTACTATCTTTCGAAACTTTTTCCCACGTTTTCACGCATTGGCGTTTCACGTGAACTGCGCTCGCACGTCCCGTGCACGTGTTGAACATCGCATCGGTACGAACTACAATCGCGCGTGTTCCGGCCGAAGAATCGCGCGTACCACGATTTAACGACCAGTTGGCTCTTACCAGTTGGCGCGCCGCGCCGTCTCCGTAGATACACATCTCGTAATCAGATACTACTAAAGCTCGCGATCGCTCGCGATCACGTAAGCCCCGCGGGTCCCATTATATGCCGGCGAGAAGTTAATGCCGCGATCGTGCCCTCATAATGCGAGCTACTTTTGGCACTTTAAACTTCGATTACCTCACGACAAGTCTGTATCATCTCTTCTGACCGTATTGATATCCATAGGACTTGCTTTGAGAGACAAGTGCTAGTAATTAAAAAAGGAAAAAAACGGTATCATCTCTTAGAAACTTCGACTTCGTAATCACGTCTGTTTTAAGCTCTCTCTGGAGCTGACAGTGGGTCTATTAAATCCATTTAATCATAAATCTTTTTGTCAAAAATGTCAATTTAATTTTCTTTATATTACATTTGTAAATTTGGATTATTTTCATTAAGATACATTTAATATTTATTCTTTTTGATTTCTTGAAATTATTTAGTGCCTTTCAATCCTCGACTACAGCAACAGATCATTTGAACCCGAAGCGAAAATTTTAAATAGTTGTACAATCTGTACCATAATACTACACTGAACCAAAACTGTACGTAAATACAATAAAATATTCATTGAATTATAAAAAAATAATGAAAATTGGACCAATGAATTCTCATAATGATTTAGATTATAAAACTATTCCTAGAATTCATTGCAAGAATAAATATATATAGTTATAGTGTATAAATGAATTCAGTTATTGTATCAATAAATTAACTACATTAAGTCGGACATTAAGTTAGACATTGAGTAACGATCATTCATTGGACCAAAAATGAACAAAATTTTTTTCAATGTATGAGGTTCTAAATTGTAGATAAAAAGACATTGAATTTTTCTCTATCAATCGTCGTAAAGTAGAGGTTCACTTGCATTCTGTACTTCAACGGAATTTATAAATGTAGTTTTCATAGAGAATTAATTAAATGGGTCTTACAGACCCAGTGTCAGTAATTGTGTTATAGATTTTGGCGTCGACTCAGAAGGGTTAAAAGTTCATTGCTTCGCTAAATGCATACGAACGTGATACTTATCGGAATTACCATTTCGTCGTACGTGATTTGTTATCTTGTTGTTCGTGTGAAGATAAGATGTTAAAGGGACGATGAAGTAGAGACGTAATCCGTTTCGCACGCGGTTTCCTTCTGACGCGCGAAAGGTCGCGCGCGTTAACACGCGACGCGCATTTCCGTGCCCGTTTTCGCGTACGTTCCACCGTGTTATTTATCCGCGCGCGAGTTGCACGTTTGTTCCACCTTATTTTCAAATGCACGACATTATCTCGCCTCGTTGAGCGCGACGGGATAAGCGCGCGTGAGGAACACCGTGATTATCTGCGCTACTATGGATTAGGTAATTCCTCTTGGCGATTTTGTTGAATGCACGTTTGGTATTTAACTCACGAGATTCGTTCTAAAATAGATAATATTAACACCGCTGACTGATTTATGGAAAATGATTAAATCGAAAGACGGCTTCCCTCCTTATATTTTCACGCCGCGCTCTCTACTATCGTAACACACCTCTTTATTTCTCACGACTATCGAAAGTTGCTTGAGTCTTGAGATCTATCAAAGAGAAATTCACTTTTATTCTTATAGTTTGCAATCACTTAATTGTTTTGAATTATTATACAAACGTACGGTAAATGTTATAATTGCCATTTCTCCTGAATCTAAATTTAAATCATGTCAATTATTTCTTCTTTTTGAAATAAATATAATATTGCCGCTCCTATTCGAGGTTGCTCGTAGATTTCTTCTCAACAGATACTTTAACAGACATTTTAATCGCTCCTCTCTATCCAAACTGCTTCCTAGTTCGTGAATTTAGCAGTTTGATTAAATCTCACAGACGCGTGTTTCACTTTCCCTCGGTCGGGAGTTATGTTTATCTGATTCTCGGTCGAGTCAATACAATGAGAATGCGGCGCAATTAGTACTTCATTAGACAGCGCGACTGTTCTAATTCCTTAGTTTCGCATTAGAAACGTCACTCCGTCGTGGAACGTAACGTGACGTTCCCTCATGTTACTCTTCGGCTTCTCTCGCTGGTTCACCCTTCCGCTCTATTACGTTCCCTCGGCTTCTCCAAGCATGTGGCGAGGAACTTGGTACGCACCAAAGTAAACTACCACCACTCTGCCTCTCTTACATGGTGATTGACGCGAGCCGGCTCGGTGTCGGCTCGGAACGGTTATCCGTTTACCGTTTCAAAACGCTATCGAAAATGTATTCTGTAATCCTTTAATATACAATCCTTTACATCCACACACATTAATAAGAGAAAAAACTTCCTATCGAAATTTAATTTAATTGTTATTATAATTATATTTTTTATTGATAGATAAGGCAGAGAGGAAAAAAGAAGAGAGTTGAAGGTATGGAAGGATGAATGAGGTCAGAAATTGTAAATCAAGTCTGATTTTTGGTTGTATATATGTTGAAGTGAATAAATACATTCTATTCTATTTTTAATTGGCTTTTTTGTGATAAAAATAAAAATTTTAGATTAATTAAAAATTTACTGATATTTAACAGCTTTCGAATTTCTATTGTATACGTTATAAAAAAAAATCTCTCCACTTCTCTTTAATATGTAATTTAACGGTTCTTTGATGTGAAATAGTGAAACTCATAACGTTTATCACGAGGGAAGTCATAAGAGAAGGCATGGTTCTTTATCACTGTCTTCTCTCTATTCCGACTCTCTTCTTCACGAGCCACGTGCCCAGGAAGTTGCCGTTCGCCGATGTAAACTATCGCGTTTGCTAACGCGGCTTGAACGAAACGAGGTCGCAAATGCGCTCGACAATGTATTATAAAAGCGGTGAGCTGATATGAGATATGACTGGGTAGACGCGCGAAAAGGACATGATGGAATATCAAAGCGCTGAGAAGCGACGGGGAGAAGTGTGCGGGGTAGTAGAAAAGAATCCGGGAAATCGGAACGGAGGCAAGACCAGCTTTGGATACGCAGATGAGTGGAAACAAACAACAAGGAGCCTTCGTTACGCGGCCGGTTAAATATAGGATACGCATTCGAATAATAAATGATGGCCGCGCATTAGCGCGCGGTTAAACGAGCACGTAAGTAGAGGCGCGCGTTGAAGGATCGCGCGCGAGCGAAATGCGTTTCCATTATTCCGTGAAGGCTGAACTGTTTTAAACAACATCGCAAGAACCATTGGAACCGCGAATGCGTAAGTGTGGTAAAGAATAATTATGGAAGAAAGGCGATTTGTAGTAATTAGCATATATATGAAACTTGATGATGCTGCATATAAGATACGCCGCGCGTATTTACATATTTATATACTTATTTATAACTGTTGCTGTTGACGGAACCTTGCCACAGCAGTTTTTTTCATCAAATATCAACGATATAAATTTTAAAAAAGCATTCCAATGAAATTTTAACGTATTATTGCGTTGACTATGTATATTTCATAATAAACCTTTATCCGCCAATAACATTACTGAATTACTGTGCATTAAATACGAATGAAACGCGTCTGTTTACATACGACTTTTCAACTCGGTATTTGGTAACATTATCAGCGAATACTAAAATAAGATAATAATGAACTCATGTTCCAAAAAAAAACAGTAGAGATATTCGATAAATTCGGTGCAATAAATTCCGATCGAGAGACAAATATATATATATATAAATTCGATGAATGTTGGTTCATGAATGTGTTTTTCGGACGACATTCGAGTCCAGAGCGAGTGCAGAGAATTGTGCAAAAGTATAAACTACTCGCGCACACGCACGACGATCTATATGCTCGCGTAAACTCGACAACAATGCGCCCCATACGTGCTCGCCTTATACGTGCATCGAGCGATGACACGCACGTGTAGGCGTGCAGGATCGAATGGTAATTTACGATCGATTTTAGATCGGAATTATTCAATTATTCCCTAGATTTCTATTGTGTTTTCTAAGGAAAACGGAATAATTCCGATCGGAATTCATTCCGACATGTTCCATGATAGGTACCCTGTACACGCGGCACACGCATTATGGCTACGTTTACACCGTGCATTTAGGTCGCGGCCTATACAATAGATGTCTTTGTTTATCCTGTAGGTTAAACAAAGACACCTATCGTATAGGTCGCGGACTAAGCGCACGGTGTAAACGTAGCCTATGACACGCGCAATTCGCGTACACCGAGGGCGAGTACATAGCGTGAAGAAAACGGAAAGGCGAGCGCGTGTACGTGCGCGTGTGCGTGAGCGAGTGGAACGTATACGCGACGCGAGGAAGGTACGTGAAGGAGAATCGGAACGTAAGGGACGTAAGGGAAAGGGTTACGAAGAGGAGGAGGACAGGGACAGGAACGAAGGGACAAGGAAAGGACTGACGAAACGACGGGAGCGGGAGAGAAGGAGATAACCGCGGGGTCGGACCGGGTGGTTGAAATTAATGTTGCCCGCTTAATTGGAGCCACCGAAGAGTGTGCGTGTGGCCTAAGCGGTTCTCAACTCGCTACATTGCGAGGATGTTGTCTTACGTCAGTCTCGGACATGTTCGACGATGACCAGCCGCGACTTTCGACATTTAATCGTACAAGCGTCTTCGAAATTAATTCAGCGTAATTATTCTTCAGTGGCATCTGAATTACGTGAATCAAATTAGCATGCTGAAATAATAAATAGCGCGTGTTTTTATGTATAAAATTTATTTTAATGGAAATCATGCTCTGACATAACATCGATTTTATTTATAAGATGTTTTACGTCAATGTCTTTTTTAATTTTTTATGTAACTACTTTTTATCTTTTATGTAGCTATAAATCTATACATCTTGCTTTTTTCTTACATACAATTTCTGATTTACAACATTCATTTTATAAACAAGATGTTTGTGAGATAAATGATTTATCGTGATGATGACTTCATTAAAACACCGATAATGCCATCAAATCGGTGTGTACAGATTTGGTACACGGATTTGAATGTGTTTTCTGCCGTAGTCGTGAGAGCGATTTATGAAGTGGTTGCGGTCGAAAATTTGAGTACCAACGCTGGCGAGAAAGTAGCGAGAAGATGTTTCGCGAGCAGGTTCGCAGCAGGTGCCGGTGCCGGGTGTTCCGTGCAAACATTGTGAGCGTTTCGACTCTCCTCTGATGATTTCTGGCCTCTTCTTCTCGGATGAACCTGATCCTCCGCAAACTATGACGGGAACGCGTTCATTCAAGTGTTTTTGCATCGTGGCGCGATACTCGTTATTTGCAGCAAGTCCAATTGCAGCAAGAACAACACCATCGTTAGCAACGTCGAGAGAAGAAACGAAATCGCAACAGACGAGACGAATGCACGACAAGTGCGAGTAATCGTTCTTCTCATTGTGAGATTCTGCACAAGTAACTTTTGGAAGGAGTTCCGAGAAGTGGCTTCGCTTCGATTCAAAGCGCTGTAACAGCGATGAATTACGATGAAAGACGAGATGAATTTATGCATAAATCATGAACGCTTGTTCTCCTAATAAGCAGTGATATCACTACGGTCTGCTTCTACAATTCGAAACACGCCGATTCGCCAGTAGGCGATGCCTTTCTAGCGTCACGATCACCTTCGCGACTCTAAAACGATCGTCTTTCCGAGTAAACCTTGAGATTATCGGACGGGAGAGTTCTCGCTGCGATTCGAAATACGCTGCACGCGTCAGCGATATTGAATGACGGGAGACGAAACGGATCTGCCTGTGCGCGCGGCAGATTCCGTCTCTTCACGACAGGGAATTCTGAAAGTGAGCCTTGAGAGATCGTTGAACGAGTCATCGATGCGATTCGCCACATGTTGCTGGCGGCAAGCGTGTCGGCGGAGGGAGAGGGGCGAGAAACTGAACTTCTATAGTCTTGGAAGTCGAAGGCTGCACCGCGTCGACGTGTTCGTCGTTCCTTGAAAGAGGAGGACGCGGAACGGCAAATACATAAAACGGAAAGCGCGGAGCATACGTCGCCGTTTGCTGCCTCCGTCGCTCGTTTCGACCACCTTATACGTTCCAACCCTTTCTCCCGCCTTCCCGCTTTTTCTTTCTCTTTTTCCCTTTCACGCGCATGCGAGCCTCGTCTCGTGGATGTCGAAAGGAAGATATGACCCTTACTTATTATTACTTACGGCTTACGGGGTTTTGGCACGCGAGTGGAGCTAATGTGTTAATATAACGTATGGGGGGGCTCGCCGGCGCGTATCAGCGCCCACGTAAGGACACGCATGTACACGCGTGCACGCGTACGCACAGCCGCAGTGGGTATGGGCCGCGCCATAAAGTCGACCCACTCGATCGTCGCCACCATTCTCCCGTCGTCGAATTGCGCCCGATTGTATTCATGAAGGTTAATCGCTGTTCGTCTCGTGGTAATTGCGGCGACGCATTCGTCCGTTCTCTTCACACCGTCCGTACCGTTCTATTATCGTCGTGTTTCTAGCTAATGATCTCTTGACAGAAATCAGATAAGGAAACAAAAAATTCTGATATAAAAATTTCAAAACCGGGTGACGAAATACAGTATCGATCATTTATTAATCGTAATTTTTATATTGAAATAAATTAATAATCTATTCGATCGTGAACATTACATGCTTATAAAAAATATTATAAGCATGGACTTAATACCATAAGCGTTAAATATAATTCTCACCATCTTGGTGCTAATATAAACATCAACATGGATTTAACACCATGATTTTTGGCAAAACCTGAAGGGTTAAATTCACACCCACATTTTTTAGAGTATGTGAACAAAAGTTAAATAGTTTTAAAGTCTGAACATCACAACATTCGCACAATTGTATATGTTATATGTATAATATATAATCCATTGACATTGGGGTGAGCATTTTTAACTGTTACTCATAATTTGTAAATTTCATTTGTAAATTCATCCACTCAATCTTAATATCTTCATAAATTGGCAGCGTCTATCGTTGCGATGACGAAGTCTCGTGGCATCCGTTTTCACGATTCGATTTTACGATTATCGACGGCCGTACATCGGTGAGATTTTTTTTGTACGCGCTGGAGCAACGATAGCATGGTCACGCGACAATCGGTCACGGAATGCGAAGGCAAGAACGAGAATAAAATCGTGCCCTCCCGTCGTGCTATTACGTGGGACGTGTCCCCCTAAATTTGCCCGCTCTTAAATCCATCACGACGCATCGCGTTGATCGCCCTATTAATCGCGATATTCACGCGTACGTCGGCCTGGTGCACACGACCCGCACGTGTTTTATGTCGATGTGATGTAAAAAAAAACTATGCTCCGAATTGACCGTGCGTTGATCGCATTAAGAGGCAGAAGAGTCGAGATTTCCAACTGACACGAGTGCGAAACGTAACTTATTTCTTTATTATGCAGTAAAATCTTCAACCCTCGAACGATAGATTCACGTGTATTTAAGAAATAAAATTAAATTTGTGTGTGTGTGTGTGTGTGTGTGTGTTGAAGGTAAATATAATCGGAAATTGATATATCAATCAATTTTTAAAAGAGTCTGAGACAATGGAATTCTTTAATAAAGACCAAGAATAAAATATAATTCCAATAATAATTCATATACAAGTATAATTTACGTAAATTGTGGAAATAATATAGAAACCAATGTAATTTGATGGAATACAAGTCTAGGCTGATATCTCGTCGATATCAAGATGTGATTTCTATTGCACCGTATGCACCCATGTATCGCTATTTATAAGACTCGTTAGACGATGTTCGGATTTTTAAGGACTTGTTGAACAATCAAATGGACTTCGAATGGGTGTGTTTGGTCCCAGACGGGTGGGCCCCGTTGCGGAGGCGGAAAGGCGCGTAGGCGTTGCGGCAGATGCAAATTGGCCACACCAGATTTCGACGATACATCTTAATTTCCTGGCCTGCCAAAAGTACCGGCTCGTGCCAAGCGCCAGATTTACGAAAGATTTCGGCACGTTAACAGGAAGGAATCATGCGTAAAAAAAGTATGATACGATTGTTCAATTAGAAATTGAATTTGTATGAGTATAGCAAGCATATTGATTTAATAAAAATCACTAAATCTTTTAACTTATTAATAATGAATTTAAAGCCCTTCGCGAAGTGATAAGTAAAAATATAGTAAAATTGTTGAAAGTATAAGGTAACTGAAGCTTCATAAAAATAAAAATACCTAAAGAGTTTTATATATATATATACATATATATATCTCTCAATTAACTGCGAACTTTGAACCATAAAAGAATTTCATTGAACAGACTCTATTTGGTCTTAATATAGTATACTAATTAAAATAAAGTAAAATGTTGACTTTAAAGATTTAGAATCTAATAAAGTATTCTTGCTCTTATTATAGAAAATCTAAATCTTATGTACAATTAATTTTTTCAACATTACTATATTTTATAAAATATGTATATCGAAACATCCTTTTAATAATCGAAATATTTTTGTACAAATCTGTGAAAGTATTTAAAATTTAACAATTCATTATATTATATAAAAAATTTTTCTATTTTTTTTAAAACCTTCCTTCCCCTTATTTTATTTTTATATCCGTGAAAGTTATGTGTTTTTTACATAACGGAGCTAAAATCTAATATGCATAATTCCCGCTCAGATTGACACCCGTTTGTCGAGAGACCAGACATCGCAATTTGTTCCGATGGGCGAATATACGAACATGTGTTATCGGTATGTTTCTCGTTTGTGGACCAAATAAAAGACAACGGGTACGCAAGACTTGAATCTCACGATTCGTAAATACATGGGCGGCATTCGCAAGGCCATCTCTCCGGGAATTTCGTTTCCAGGAACAAACTCCTTTCCAAATGGTCGTACTCGTATAAGTAATCAAATTTATAAGACTACTGTTTTCTGTTCTTCGAAATATTTGGCGCTGCCAACGTTCGTTACCAATTATTAAACTTTGACCCATCATTTTCTTTCCGTTTTTTGGCATAAAAAACTACTAACGAATTTATTATCTTCTATTATTATTATCACGTAATTCATTATTACTTTTTATCGCAGTAATTCCCTTTTGCGAAAAAATTTAAAGACAATAATAAGCTCGTATATATCATGCTTTAAGATAAATTCAGACGGTTAAAATATTACTTGTGACATATTGACGGCACACATACTCCGCAGTACACTTTGTGTATTCCAATGGTTATTAAATTTAACTGTCATGAAGATTTTTAATGAACACATCGAAATGTGGGTCCTCATGGTATCAACTTAGATACATCTTAGGCAAATAGTTCCACTGTGGTGGTCGTGAGATTAAGTTTAATTGGGCGGTCCCGGTTGAATTGAGATTTATGAAGTAAATTCATTGTTTCGAGTCGCCACTGTGGACCACCAACACCGATCCAGCGCTCGTTTCCTTCCCCGCGCCCGGTCCACCGCTATCAAACGATGTCCCCTGTAACGTAGTCCACAACAACATCTGACAATCCGGCTACTGTGGGCTATCCGAATAAGAAGAAGTCAACCTAACGGTAGCCTCTACATCATCTCGACTTCCTTTATTGGGCTGCCTCGCGTTAAGATTGTTTCCTGACGAATAAAACGGGCATAAATCGAAAATCTAGATTGACAGTACCTTGTAAAACTGAATTCGACTGTCCATCCTTAAATAAAATCAGTTGTCATTTGTTACATAAGATACTAGGGCTGTGTACCAAAATTCACTGCCAGCACTGAAAATCTACAATTTACGTTACCTATACTATATATTTTCGGCAGTGATAGTGAATTTTGGAACACAGCCTAGATTGGAAATAAAACATTTTCACCGACCTAATACAACATAATTATTTTTCTGTATAACAGTTTCCTTTTTGTAACTACTGTGAAAGAAAATACAAATGAAAAATATAGCTTAATTCTAAACTTCATTCGACGCGATAAAATTATGATCAATGCCATGCACTTATTCCGGTCAATTATCGTATTTATAATCGAGAGTGTAATCTGAGAAAGGTCGCCGGATCAACGAATCGTACGGGATAGATTGCCATGAGGGCCGATTTATTTGTTGCCGACGCAGATCCAACTGATCAAACAGAAATGTTCCACATTGTCGCGCCGGATTAATTTGGGATTAATAATCTTGACTGGGTGTTTGTTTAATTGAAGCACGTTACACCGCACACAGGGTCGAAAACTCCTCGTGTGGTCTCGCGAAATCACTTAATTTCGTGGCTCATATGAGACCACGGTGAATTTAATATACGCGGATCTCCATGACGAGGAGCCCGCACGGGCGGGTTGACGATAATGATGAGGGAAACGGAGACGGAGAAAGAGAACAGCGTGACGAAAGCCAGCTAGGGAGAAATGTCAGGAGACGTTCAAAGTCGGATGAAGACGGATATGCGGCGTGCGCGCAAATTTACTGTCGGCGCGTTCCTTTCGTATACGCTCGTCGAACGTGCGAATATCAGCGAAATTCTTACTTTCAGGGAAATGTTCGTCGTTCAAGCGACTTAGAATATGTGCGAAGTAGAAATTTCTAACGCTAAAATATTCCCAAACTATTTGTACATGAAGCGTGACAGATACCGTCGTTCGACGAACAGATATTAATATTAAATCGTCATGGTAGTTGACGTGAAAGGCGAATCTATATTCGTATCTCGTGTATGTACGTAAAAACCTTGCTGACAGCTCGTTGCAAATAAATACAGTTATACGCGACATCGTAATGATAGACTGAGATAAAAGTAAAGGACATGATTACATGTCCTATCGAGAGAGAAATGAATTAAGCAAACATAAGAATCAAGAATGTGCGGTAATTTCCGACATGGGTAACTTTGCTTGCTCGATAAAATGGCATTACCTACATGTCAACGGAACTGGACTATATGCGGCACAACGCTCAATTTGGAACAGCCTCGGTTACGTTGAGATACGCATGAACGCGCAAATGCACGACACCACACGCCGCTTGGTACCACACGCACGTTAGCTGGCAAACGCGATTCTACTTCGCTCTTTTCACGGCTTCTCAAGCCGCATTAGCTAGATCTTTACTCGGTATATTTACAGAAGACTGCATCATTGACCGCAATTGTTAATGGAGTGATTAGGTAGATCTAAAAAATATCTACGTATAGATTAAATTTACTTCCTTGATAAATCTATCATAATTTTATTATTAATCTGAACAATAATTAATTATATTTTTTATTTCTTTATACTGAAGTAAAATATATGTATATAAACATACATATGTAAGTTTTCTCTAAATTTTACAAAATTGTCAACTTTAAGTCACTTTTAAAATAATTTGTAATGAGGAAAATATTAGATATTAGATATATAATATCTAATATTAGATGATCTAATAATATTAGATGATAAAAATTTAAATTTCTTTAGAATGATAATAGTTACAGTATATAGCAATTTAGAAAAGTATTGATAATTACAAAATTTTGATGAATATCTTGATTCTAACTAGAGATTGTCAAAATTCTTTCTCCATGTAATATTTTATAATATTAACTTCTCTTTTTTATTGTGATTCGTGCAACGAATAATTTACACAAAAAACGAGGGGTCAAAAAAAGACGTAATCATGCGGCTGTAATCTCTTTTCATCGATGACACTATACGATACGAGGTAGATTAGCGAAGTATCATGTGACCAGTCGTGCTTGGAATTCTCGTGGAATTTCAGGGTCTACGGTTCCTGCCGGTACAGGGCGCCTCGAAGAATTTGCTACAGTGAAGCATCCGAGACTTTTATGGGTACATCGCGGAACTCGGCCGAGCCATTAGAAGCTTCGTGATTTGGTTCATATAATTCCCAAAAATTCTTGGACTTGTTAGCTAAATCTTGCTGTAGGATTTATTATCATTTAAATTTAATATTAATAAAACAAAAAAAATGCTTGATTATTTTCTTATGCTACCAAACATACAGTATCAAAGAAATTTTCTTTCCCTTATCATTAAGGATATACGAGGGCAAATCAATAAGTACCCGTGTTTGAAGACAGGTAACGTTGCTGATGCAAGTTGGCATTACCATCGTGTACTACCATCTTTCAAATGACGCCATACAAAATTTCAGAGTGATTCATGCAATAGTCTTGATTTGACAGCAATTCGTAATGAGAGTGTTTGATGTTTTCCGATACAATGGAAAAAGAACAATATCGATCCGTGATTCGCTTTTTATTTTTGGATGGAAAAACGTGCGAAGAAATAAAAACGAAGTTGGATGCCGTCTATGGGAACCCTTCATCATCTATGACAACCGTCAGATATTGGTTCAAAGAATTCAAACGTGGTCGTTCGTCTGTTTTTGATGAGGAGCGCCCAGACCGCCCGGCAGACGTGGTTACTGAGGAAATCGTTAAAAAAGTCCACGACATGATTCTCGCTGATCGCCGAACGAAAGTGCGTGAAGTAGCAGAGGCCATAGGCGTGTCGTATGGAACGGCATTCAATATTTTGCATGATAATTTAGGAATGAAAAAGCTGTCGGCCAGGTGGGTGCCGCGATTGCTCACAGTGGACAACAAACGAATGCGGCTATCAATTTGAAATTGCGGTACGAATTGCTGCCGCATCCACCGTACTCTCCGAATTCGGCCCTCTGCGACTTTTTCTTGTTTCCAAACTTGAAAAAATTGCTCGGTGGAAAAAGATTCACGTCTAATGAGGAGGTCATTGCCGAAACAGAGGCCTATTTTGCAGAGTTCGACAAATCGTATTTTTCGGAGGGCAGAATTTAAAAAAATGGCAGAAACACGTTGGGAAAAGTGTATCCTCCTAAAAGGGGATTACGTTGAAAAATAAAAAAAAGTTTTGTGAAAATCTTGCGTCTTCATTACTAACACGGGTACTTATTGATTTGCTCTCGTATTCTTATAATGTTCTTTTACTTTTTTTGTTACTTTTATATTTCCTATAATATTTTCTATTTTTTACACATTTTTAATTAAAAATATAATTCCAACACATTTTTACGTAAAGTTTAACTTTTCTCTCGATAATAATATGTAAACTGAGTTAAACGACATCACATGAAGGTAACTTGAAAATTATGCGGGCCGTGGTTAAGACGTTGCGGGGCCGCGAGACGATAGGCCGCGTCGACCTCACCGAAATAAATTTCAGAAGGGACATTTTGACCCAGACCGTCTTTCAAGTGTTAACGGGCTCGTTTCAAAGCGGGTTTCGTGGTAAACCGTGCGGTGAAGAAGGAAGAAGAGAAAGAGAGAGAAAGAGTATAACAAATGATACAACGCAACGATACGTGGACGACGTTGTTCGCAAATGTGTCGAAGTTAAGACGTCTCGGGGTCATTGCACGACAGGCTTCGGTGACCTTGTCGAAATAAATTTTACCCCTCCCGCGAGTCAGCAGCGACCTGAACACGTTGGGATCGCGGGGGCCCTCGTAGATCCTGTCTGCGGAGGAGGGAAGCCTCAATACTCAAAGTACCTCGTAATACACGAGGGATGGAGGTGCGGGACGGGATGAAGTCAGTCCGAAAGCACGGGCTGTCGTCGAAGAGAAAGAGTACGACGGGTCAGTGAGCTCCGCGGCACCAGACGGATAACTCTTCGGGATCGTTCCGGGACTTCAAAGTGTGAGACCTGGGATCCTCTCCCCTGTCCTGGGCGCTCACTTAAATACCGACGAGGGGGAGGTGAGCCGTATGCACTTTCTCAGAGGAGAACCCATGCCACGGTACCACGGACCTCTTAATAATATCCTCCCCACCGGCAGGGATGCAATCTCCATAAAACTGCTTCCGCTGCGAGGTATGCAACCGGCTTTGCAAAATTTGAGTTAAGTCCTCCCACCTCTGTCTATTTATCTTTCTTCCTCGACGGTGCATGCCTTCATGCTCGAGCACGTACGTGTACTTGCCGAGTGGGCACGATAACCGTGCGCTGCTGGATGCGCTCGTCTGACTTTACGACGATCAAGCCAGCAAATGTGGAAAAAGTTTTATTAGTTCGCCCTGGTCGGCAGTTCAATCTGAGGATTTTGCAGTGCGACGAAAAATGTGATTTCCGTTCGAGCGGCAGAAGAGAAACGTGTTTGTTTCTCGTTAATTGCTTGCAACTATTCGACGGACCTTGATGGAGCGGTCTTTTCCTTTTTTTCTCTCTCACTTTCTGGAAGTCCGAAAGCGATTTATATGTCTACTCAAATTCGTGGATTTGATGAGACCGTAGAAATTAGTATTAATAAATATTCAATGGACTAAGAGTATTTCGGATTCCTGATAGATTATCCAAATAAGATTCTTGCTGGAGATTAATTATAAAATAAGAGAGGTTTTAATATATATAACGTGTCATAAATTTTTCATGGAACTTTACGTACGACACGTGTTTACGTAAATTTTATGTCTTTATTAAATTTCCTTTCTTTAAATAATAAATATATTACATAGGCATCTTCATCGTTAATCTTTTTAATTAAGCGTAGTTTATTCGATATATGAAGAAAGAGCATGAGCTCACTAAAGCTCGTACGCAGGCTAATAGTGACAATGGCTCGCTCGCTTGACTTTATGAGGATCGCGTTAGCGAGCAGGAGAACGTCGAACTCCTGTCCACGAAAGGTGAAGTATTTCAGGGACCGCCACGTCAATAAAATACATGTCGCTTAAGCGAGGAGGCTTTGTATCTCGAGGACCACCGTCATCGAGCGACCCAAGTGGATCGTTTCGTTCGAGAGCGAAGGCCGTCTCGATTTTCGCGGTTACGATGTCCTTACACAGAAACGTTAGATTGACACGCTATTTTTTTGCAGCTCACCATAAAGAGTCATCAACAAACGGCATCAATCGTCTCTTTTTTTGTGGACGTACAAGAGATGTATCTCAAGGTTATATCAAAAGTATTTTAAAGGTAAAAGACAAAATTTTCGATATAACAAGTTTCCATATTTTGACAAATTTATACGATATTATGTTTAAACATATTCTATAACATAATATAATAAAATTAATATATTAAATCTTATTACGTTAAATCAATTTAAATATTAGAAAGATTTCTAATATTTAAATGGCATAATTATAATATAAAAATTGTCTTCAGTAATATTATAATGCATATAACTTTTTTGGATAATTATACATATTAGCGAATTGGCATTACTTAAGTGATGTTCGTGCAATTAAAGGGTTAAATGTTGCGTTTCCCGAGCATTAGTCGTTGCAAAAGGTCGTCGCACTGCGATATTCTTGCACGGTCGTTAACATCCGCCGTAAAACCGAAAATCTTCTATTATGGAATTAGTGAGATGATAGACCCGTCAATAACGGGTCGTGTCGGCTTAGCTGGTCCTTCGGGGAATACGAGAACATAGAAGCGAAATGGAGACGAAGAAGACGGAGTGGATGGAAGGCTGAGATCTGTGGAGGAGAAAGGAGAGTCGAAAAAAAAAAGAGAAGCCAAGGCTGACCCATAAAAACGTCAAACTTCCCCTAACCTAGAGAAACGTCTTCATTACCGAGGAGGCTCGACTTCCCATCGGGTAGGTCGGCCGGGTTATACGAACGATGAATAGTGACTATGTATAGTCTCGAAAAAGGATGAAGACGAGGGCGGACGGACCCGTTCCCCGCGAGAGATTTCTGTGTGGGACCTTTTCGTACATCGAGTGCCCTCCACAATGTTTTCTCGGCTGACCAAACACGACCGAACACACGGATTCTATTTCGGAACCGGGCGCGAAGTACACGACGAACGGCGGAGAGGTGCGGACAGCGACCAATACGGTTTACTCGTCACCTTGAAGATAAATAAATTCGTATCCCTTTAAAGTAAATAATATGTCGAACCTGGGAACAGGTATTAGAAATCACGTGACAAACTCAAACATGATTATCGACTCAACAGTAGAGGACGTACCTGCAAAGAAAGAATACACGCAAAGAATGATTTTGCTAAAGTATCTAAAAATTTAGGTAGACAGATCTGAAAATAATTTTGTTGGAACGTCAGAATATGTAGGAAACTTAAGCATGATGAGCAATGCTACAAAAATTTTTACAGTCTAGTAGTCAATTTGAACTTGAATCATTATTGATCAGTAAAATTTATTTTATTAAATCTGTATCTAGTTAAATTTTTAGATAAGTATAGAGCCGTTCTTTTAATAGTCTTCTGCAAAGATTTTTACTAAGTAACTTTTTTAAGTGATATTCACAGTCTAATGTAAAGATAAAAAATTTAACTATTATCTAATATAATATATAGAACGTATATACATATTTATAGACAAAGACAGGTAAATGTGTTAAGTTTGGTGGTAGAGTCAGTTAGGATTTGAATTTTGAATATTTCTAAATTCACGCTTAGTCATTTCGTAACTTCATGAAATCCTACTAACTTATGTACGAACATCGGTCAGTTAAAAATAGAATCCCTGCTTCAAAATAATTTTGATTGCGACTTGAAATTAAGATATCTCCTGTAAGCTTTTAATCTCAATTAATCTGAAACGATGCCCTATATATTTAATTCAACTAGTCAAAGTGATTGAAACGTTTATATGTTCAGAGAGAGAGAGAGAAATCGCAATTGAAGTCGTGCAAATTTCAGACTAATCGCGTAACGTCCAAAATGTATCCTCCAAAAGAAAGTAAAACGGGTCTTCATGCTCCAATTCGATGTAATTTGTCTCTCCCCCTCTCCTTTCCTCTCTCTCTCTCTCTCTCTCTCTCTCTCTCAATCTCTCTCTTTCTGCGACGTTATGCGCATTCGCTTCTAAAAATTAGGCAATCTACTCCGGAGGTCCAAGTCAACGTCGCCGACTGCTTTGTCACTTTGTAGGAGGACAACACTATACGTTCACGCACCCACTCACGTAGCTTAGAGGAAAGAGCATGTCCGGGACTCTGTTAATAAAGCAGTCGACGTTTTAATACTGCGGTACGACAGGGTCTCGACGATCGTGGTCTCTTTCACTTTCTCTCTTTCATTTCTATTTGTTGTCCTTTCTCTCTCTTTCTTGCGCGAGATGAACCGAGATGGACCGCGGGATCCGGAAGAGGGGAGGACGGTTATAATTAAATCGTGCAATCAACTGGCTAATTTGTCCTCAAGCGTATTAATAAAACCCAGCCCACAGCAGGCTCTCTCTCTTTCGCTTCTTTCTTTCCATTCTCTCTCCCTTTTACTCTTTCTTTCTTCACGCGTACGTTTCTCTTCATCATCTACTTACACATGCGAAACTATTCTTATCGTTTCTCACTTTGCATTTCTCTGCTACTGACACCAATTTTTTATTCCCGATCCTAAGCTCTCGCTCTCGCTCCAAGCTATTTTTAAGATCTTTCATTAAATCCCATAAAAGTTATTTAACGGTATATCGCACGACGTAAGCATCGTATATGATACATAGTGTTGGCAGATAATGAAAGACGCCTGACGCGGCGAAGGCGTCTCGTTAATAGGCAGACACTCGAGACGCGCGTTGCTCAAGCCGAGGATCGTATCGGTTCCGTGAGCACGAAATGTCTAAATCAACGTTCGTCTCGGCATGAACGTTGCCGAGGCTCAAGGTAGTTCCGGAAGACTATTTAACGTAAATAAGTCTGGTCGCATGTATTATTCATGGCATAATTAATGCACGCGAAGCACAACAGAAAGACGTTTCGCCACGCGTTTCGATTGAGACAATCGATCGTACAATGACGTCGTGGTATAATTCGGGAACTCATAACGTGGTAAATACTCCGTGATTAATAATTTATGTGTGATGAGTAGAGAAGGTCGATACCAAAACGACCAACAAAATCATGAATAACTAAATTTAAATTACTTTTATTCCTCCGCAATAATAACCGGCGATCTTCTTCCCACGCGAGCTCTTGATGAAAATTCAGGGACTGCGAATACAATAGACCGTATAATCGAGATTAAAACCAAGCTCTGTGAAAACGGTGTCGAAATCGGTGATCTTCGCAACGTTTGCGATGAATCAATCGTTTGGCGTATTCGAACGTTAGTAATTCCGAAGCCGTATAGCGAGAATGATAAAAAAAAAGATGGCAGAGGGTAATCTCTAAACTTTAAATTCAGAATAATTTCTTTCGCTTTAAGATAGCTTTTGTTAATTCGCCTGGTCGTCAGAAGCCACTCTCGTTATCGTATTATCTCAACCTGAACGCTGTTCTTTTTCTCTTGTTCTGCAATCCCATTTACCCGCCGGATAAGACGAGGACGGTCCGAATGCCAACGAATTAGTCAAAGTCGCGGCAACGACGTGACGCGCGGCTGTCGTCTCGGCTGTCCGAAACCCGCGGACCGGTTTCGCAGCGTTTCGCTCAATTGAGCGATACACCGTCGACCACACGTGCGCGCGAGTGTGCCTCCACCTTCGTCTCCGCCTCTCCCTACTATACCACTTCCTTTCCCTCTCTCCGGACGCCGCGCCGCGCCGGTGGAACTGGCGAGCGTGTATCGGTAGGTAGTAAGTAGGTATGTCGTATACTGCTGGCAGAGTGGCAAGTAAGCCCAACAATATGGACGATTGGTACGAGACTTAACGCGATTCCCACGCACCCGATGCTCAAATTCGCATTACTCATCTTGAGTGTAAATGGTCCATAGATCGTTTGACAAACTTAGAATTTATGCGTTGGTTCTTTCGTATTCCCAGTATAGAAGCTTGCAACAATATTGCTACAATATTCAATGTTGTAATATTGCTGGAATAATTTGTGCTAAAAGAGGTTGAATTATCAATAGAGTATACAAGGAAAGGACGGTTTTGCTACAGTATCTAAAAATTTAACTTTACAGATATAAAAATAATTTTGTTAAGCTATCAAAATAATTACGCTCAAATCAATTGCTAGAATATCAAAGTTTTGCAAAATTGCTCATTATGCTTGAGTTTCCTACGTAATTATTTTGATTGTCAAATAAAATTATTTTCACAATTTTATCTATATACAGTTAATTTTTTAGATATTTCAAATAATATTTCTGTGTAGTTATAAACAATTAAAGAAAATTCTGTGAAGTACATTTAATTTAGAAGCGTAATTTGTAAATAACGAAATTCCTTGATAAATTTTATTCGTCCTAATTACTTCAGTGTTTCACTGGATACAAAAATCAAAGGAACATTTTTAATATTATTGAAATTCGGGAAAGAAGACGCTTTTATAATAAATGTAATAAAATTTTCATTAATTGAATTAGATTTATCCGCCGCGCTGGTGAGAAGCAGTTGGGAGGATTTACTGCATACACACTCGAGGTAGCAGCCTGGGGAGTTAACGCACAAACCGGCATTCACGCATCTCGAACGAATAGGCTCGCATTATTTTCTCTCGCGTAGGAGACTGCTAATGCAGTGTGCACCGCGCGTGTGCACGTGTGCAAGAAATGTGGATAAAGTGAGAGATTTAAGATGCGCATACGTATGCTGGCGCGTTACACGCTTCTCACTCTTACATCGAGACCACTACTTTGTCGGACGGTAAACGATACGCGTAGGACTTCCCTCCGCTTCTTCTTATACACGAAAGACGCCATGCATTTTCGCAAGTAATCCCGCGTATAAAAAGTATCCTTCCATTATACACTTTTACACGCTTGTTGAATAAACCGAATATATGCTCGAATCGATACATTCAGCAGGCATGAAACTCACCGTATTTCCAAGGAAGGTTGAGAGTCGTTATAGCCTTCAGTCGTCGAAAAACGATCCATGCGATCGCGCCCAACGCTCCGTAGCGTTCCCGAGAGAGACGGAAGGCACTGACAGATCGGTCATGACTTCATGACAGCGCGACGGTGCATCAAGAGGCACGGTCTCTTACACGGGTCTCGCGGCGGCTACCACACAGTCGACTATGTTTGAACGCGTAACTAAATGCGCGAACTTACGTGACGAGAAACGAATGAGGAAAGAGACGCACGACGCGAGGAGGGAAATGGAAAGTCCGGTCGAGAGAAAGAGGAAGAGGAACGAAGAAAGCGTTTCTCGCGTGCGTATCACCCTGTACGAAGGGAACGAAGGGGAACGGAAAGACGAGAGTAAGACAGTGAACTGCAGAAGGGAAAGAAAAGGAGAGACAGAAGGAGAAGAAGAGAAAGAAAGAGTATATAGTGCACATAGCAGTGCCCGTAGCATAGGGGAGTGCCTTGGCAGGAGGACGTGGACCACCCACACGGTGCCGCGGGACCACCGTGCTAGCCCACTGGCATACATTAGGCTCTCCACGGCTCCCCGAAAACTATACCGTGGCTCGCACTCGCTCCGCGCCGATCGGTCCACAGTCGCCTCTCCTCGCTGCCGCGGCCGTTAGGTATTTTGATACAGTCGACACCCGTTTAATTAACATTCGATACGGACGCCGCAGGACGAACTGCCGGACGAGACTGCGACGCTTGCTTGCGACCATCCCTCCCCCGCCTCGCTTTCTTCTTCTCGCGTTGTCCTTCTTTCCTTCCGACCCTTCCTCCCTGCCGCGATCCTGACATGCATGCTTCGGGACTGATTTCCGTGTTTCCTGTACCGAAGACAACGATTCGCAGACATTGGCTTGTCTTTGAGAAGCGATCTTCACGAGAAAATATCACGTACAAAATTAGGCGTAATTTTAAATGATCGGATTTAATTTTCCGTAATAAGGTAGATGTAATTGGATAGCTACTTGTTATTCACATAAATTATATTTATAAATTAATAAATTAGATCCCGAACGAATTGATATTCAAAAAGCTGAGTCTAAAGCTGAAGTGGGATAAAACTAGACGCGATCAATTTTGGAGCATACACACGAAAACAATTCTCTCCTAAGTAAATTTATATTTTTTTCAAGTTGCTTGATGAATAATCGACAAAAGTCAGTGTCGATGTCGAAAGAAACATCATTTTACGTTGAATATTTTGCAAAAGAAATTATAAGCTTCATTGCGGAATCTTTCAGCCTCGGATGGACCATGATTCACGGTTCACAATCCTTCCTTCGAACATACGAGGATTCTAAACCCGCGTCGTTCTCGCGCGTGATCGTAGCGTGACGTCATCCACGTTTCAGGTCAGTGGAACGGGAGATGAATTGACTCGTCAGCGTCGATGCCACTTTTTTAACTCGTGCCGATGAAATCACCAGAACGCAGTCTTCTAGAGGGTGGGCTAACACAATGATAAATTGCGGCCGAAACGTTTTTTCTCCTCTTCTACCCTTTTTATATATCAAAAACGCAGCTACTCCTCCTACCTAAGTTACATACTGCAGAACGAATTATCCGGATGTTAGTCACAACCGTATGATAACTCGTTCGTGCCAAAACCGTGTGATGGCGAAACTTATTTATTGCTCACAGTGCAAAAAGATACCTCAACAAAGTTACATATGTTGCAATTTAGAATGAATTAACTCATAGTACACATGATATTTTGATCCTTCATTACACACGATGGATCATTTGTATTTGGGTTTTATTTTTAGTACAAAAATTATATTAAGTAATTCTTATATATATACTTCAATATCTATAAAAAGTTTTTGTAGAGCTATATAATTAAAAAAAGGATAAAGACTATTATTTACAACCAGATGCTTTTAATATTTCAAAGAAAATAAATACACAGAATACGAATAATTCAACATGTGTACACATTAAAGGTTAAGAATATTTCTGCTCCTATAGTTATGTCAATTTTTAAAACGGCTTATTTTAAAATGAACGCAAAATGTACTGACAATTCTGTAGACATTTCGAATTTACAAAAACCATAATACTATCTCTTCTCATGGAACTATTATTCCATATCCGTAGGATAGTCGCGTGAAGATAGCCCTCGAGTTTTTGCCGTTAATGATGATTGACCCGCTCCGCGATAATTTCCATATTATTTTCTTTATTTTTATTGGCAACGTCAAAACGTACAGAAGCCTGTAATTAAGAGCGTGGAGATACGCCCCTAGGCACAAAATTACCTTCTTTGCAATACTACATATTTACTACAACTTTACTTCGTGTCATTAAGATAGACGTCATAAAGGGTTCCTTTTTTTTTTTACAAAGAGTGGGCATCGAGTCTTTATCATCAGATTATTGCCAGCCAACGCTTTTATTCTTACAAATCGTGCGATTAGCGACAAATTAGTGAGTCCCGAAGGAGGAATACGCGCCATCCACGTCAGAAGGTTGCTTAATTATAGTTCAGTTTATGCAATCTCTTTTGCGCCATTAGCGGAACTCACGCGATTCGCAATAAATCGCGTGCTTTAGACCGAGGGACAACCGCGTTTGCACTTTCGTACGGCAACGACGATTTACACCACAACCCGAGTCAAGCCGTGGCAAATCAAGCCGCGTATAGCCGGCTATATCGTCAGCTGCATTATTCCGAGAATGGCAAAGATGCAACTTAAGACTCCTCGATATACGCGAACTGCCTCACAACGTGAAATTAAGCGGCGATTTCGACGAGTTCGTGAATTTACGCGGACCTTAATACGACGCGTGCTCCCGCAATCGTTACTCAGGATCCTCCGAGGGTGGCCCGTAGAAGAGCCGGGTTTCCGCCTTAATGATGATTAACCTGCCCATCGGTCGCGTTTTGCGCCGTCAGCCTTTGGCAAGGACACGCTAAACCTTTTGAGCGCCGGACATTTCTCCCGCAAGAGCCACGATAAATATTTCGTTCCTTGAACCTTTTAACGAGCCATCGTCTTATTAATCGGAAATATTGTATCTTATAATGACGCTTAATTGCCAGTCGACGTAATTACGGGATGTTTATTCCTGTAGATTGCCGACAATTTCAGCTTGGACACGACCTGTAAATAGAAATGCATTTAACCTGCGCGTGTGACTTCGTAGCTTCTTCCTGCAATTTTACTCTTCCATATGCTTTCTATAGCAGTATAGCGTTGATGTTCTTTATACGTGATTTGAAGGTTTTCATTTTAGTTATGAACTCTCCATCTATGCGATTTTAGTCAATCATTACGTTGCAGAAATTAAGAATGTCGCTTTTATCACTTTATACACAGAAAGAACAATTTTGCTGAAACATTTAAAAATTTAGCTAGATATAAAAAAAATTTTATTAGATCAAAATAATTATAGACGCTCAAGCTAGTTACTATAGAATATCATGCTTGAGGATCTTACATAATTATTTTGATGGTCCAACAAAATTATTTTCAGATCTGTACCTAATTAAATATTATTAGATTCTTCAAAAAACCGTTCTTTCTGTGTAAGTAAAAGATTATTCCGCAGGGTACACGAAACATTTCATCTTTAACAATTTTCACGTCATAACATAACGTAATCCTCGACGTTGCGTTGTTCTTGCAATCTTCAAGCTTAATAAATCGTGAAATTAATTCTACTTTAACAACGCAAGCAACTAATCTGGTTAAATTTGTTGTCTGTTTTACTCGGCTACGGTCAATTTGACCGCGTTGCATTAAAGCGTTAAAGTCGAGAACTACTCGAGCAAAAAAGTCGAGAAAGCTCATTTCAGGACGGAACGATCGGCCTTGTCTTAATCAAGGGCCCGTTCCACTGCTACCAATTGCAATCTGCATCGACCGTGGCGCGTAGAACCGGATATCGGCGCACTGGGACTTCCCTCGCGCTGGCAATATTTTTTCCCGTGGCGAGAGATATTGCCCTTTATTAACGGCCGACAACCAACGCGCGGGGCGACTTTGTAATGTTTCCGCCGTAATTAAGAGCGTACGTACGGTTTATCTGGCGAGTGCATATGTGCGTGCGCGAGCGCATACAGACGTCGGACTTAACGACGTGCAACATTATTATGTAGGAGAGCGCGGCTAAATGGGTATCGGCCCAAGAAAGGAATGAAATTAAGAGGACTGCTCTCCTCTCCTCTCCTCTTCTCCGCTACTGGATCTTTCGATAGAAAAGAAGGGAAACGAGATCGGCGAACTAACATCGATTCATAGTTACTACTGCAGGTTCTTTCTATTCGTTTTAAGATATCGTACAAGATTTGTTATACTGCAGAGAGATTCATTTACATTAATCTTTAATTTTGTGTTATTAAAAGCATTTTACATGAATTTTTTCTTTGATGTGAAATTGTTGAATTTGATGCGTGAAAGAAATCTATACTATAAATATTTCAAATAAATTATAAACTATAAAATAATATTATATTTAGTGAAAGAGAAATATAAAGTTTTTTATGGCATTATAGAAAATTATTTTTACATTTTTCACATAAAGAATCGCCGAGTTAATATTCTCTGCATATCTACTCATTTGAAGGATATTTCACCTAGAATTTCCAAACATTACGTCGGACGACGTATTCGCCTGCAGTCTGTTATCTTCATTTAATTGGAGGAAAACCGTTTCCTCGATGCGGTGCGAAATATTTACGGGCCGGTACGTTCACCAACGCGCGATATATCATCCGTGAGTGGCGCGGCGATTGCGAACGGCGATAAACCAGTGAATTTAATTGCGATTAGGCCGGCGTAAAAAGAAGAGAATCGGCGGACGTCCCCGTCCGTCGTCGTCATCGTAGTCGTCGTCTTCTTCGCATATTTCATAATTATCCTTGTGAAATTGCCGTTTTGTAAACACGTTCGCCGGCCTGGTCGCGCGGGCGCACGCAACGCCACGCATGATGCACATGAGGCATTAACGTGCGCGACGCGCCGCTCGTAGAGGCGAAGTTATGCGAGTCGCCAGGTACGTCGGACCATAAGCGAAGAGAGGCAATTGCCTTTTACACATCCTCGCTCCCATTTTCTCCCCCTGCGAGCGGGTGCCATTACGTCTCCTAAGAATCGCCTGTTACCTCGCCTGTGTGTACGTGTGTGCGTACGCGTCCATGTGTGTGTATATGTGTGTGGTCGCATGTACACCTGTGTTGCATGTGCACGCTCGTTCCCGGTCGCCGTGGTGGCTATCGATCGACGACCACGGTGCAATATCATAACGCGCGTTTCTTCGCTGATGTTCGGAGGCTGGATAAAAAACGTGGTCCCGAAAAGGTTAGTGTAATTTTTTCGCTTTATACATACAAAAATTACGCGGCGGCGTGTAAAATTATTGGCTTGCGGTCTCATGTCAAATGGGACTGCGAACGTTTCCGCGAAGCAACGTGATATCCTCGTCCCGCTATACGTTTCGCGTAACGGCATTTTATTTATTGTACACCAGGAAAACTGCTGCAAATTGATGGCGGATAATTGATACAGCGTGTAGCCGACATACATTTGACGAAATTTTATTTATTATTGATTATTTTATTCAAAATGTATGTATCATACCGCATTGCGTCAAACTTGCTACAGGATCGCTATTTAAGAATAATTTATTAAATTATATAACAATATTAAAATTTTTTTTTGATTATTGAAAATATCGATGGCCTTTTACTATATATAAATGTAAGTCTTCAAGACCAGTTTCTCTGTATAAGATCTATTTTAATTCTTAAGAGCAAAATTTTCTCTTTAAATAATGTATACGCTTTTGAAAACTTTTTGCAGGAATAATATCCACAGCTTCTCGTTTCGCTTCGAAGTAGAAAGACGTAGATCTTAAGGCTCTCGCGCCGTTCCACCGTTCCGGTCTCTCAGTTTGAAGGAGAGCCGTCTTCACCGGTCAGGAGAAATTCCAGCCATACTTGGAATCGAAGCTGGAGCCATTAGCACTTCTAAGTCCATCAGCGAGGAATGGAACGGGGAAAACGGAGACGACGGTAGAAACGGGAATGGCAAACGTCGACTGCCGAGAGAAGTGCTGGTAAACTGCGCGAGTGGAAGGGGTTGTGCATTAAAAGGGGAACAACGAGTTTAATTAAACACACTTAATTAACTCTAATGTATGACAGTGAGCACGTACGCGAACAGAACGAGATCTCACCTCTCTCTTTCTCTCCTCCTCTTTCTTTGTCTAGATGCACGTAGCGCACACATGTCTGCAGTTGTACAGTTGTGCAGCGCGAGCATAAATGGTTTTGTACAACACGTGCTTAGCTTTTAGAAGCCGGTCGCATCGGTGATTATCGACAGGTATGCAATTACACGCTACGTAACGCTTCTCCCGGAAAGTAATGAATAGGTATACTCGCCTAGATTTATTCGACAGAATAGAAGAACAAAAATTGTTACTTGGAAAAGGGTAGATATTCTCGCGAGTGTTTAACTATCCTATCGTATATGCCTAATAAACTGATAAACATGAAGAGCGTGATATTCGATGCTTCTTAGGAATGACCAATGCTTTTACAAAGATCTATTGGCGATTTATGCATCGCCTCAATCGTATAGAAAGTATAGATGTAGTGTGATTAAGCGGATTTGATTAATTTCGATATATGGCATTTGATGTTACGAGTGAAAATGACTTGTCGCCTATGATCGACGATGGTCCATGGGATATGTAGTATTTATCAAATTATGTTAATTTCACAAGGAAAACCACATTCCATAAAACGTACGGATCATTTTAATTTCTTCGATAAATATACAAGAGTTGAAATGTCGTCATAACTAGGATGTATAAGGAAAATATATTATAATAGATATAATCGAGAGGATCATAAAGAAAGTTGTTATAGACGGAAGTTGTTAGACGTTGTTGTACAGTTAATAAACAATTTATCAGTCAGTGCTAACTTTGACGATACTCACAGATAAATACGCGTGACAGTAATGTTCATCTCTCGAATAGATTTCATCAAGATTCCACTTTTCTGTCGTAAGCCACAATTATAAATATCGTATGCACTGTGTATTTATGATTTTATCTAGACTACGTATAAAACGAACATGAATGAGTTTGACTGCACGGGGTTATGGTATGAGTGCGTGGCTCACGAAAGCACATCATAGCAATCAGAACCGAGTAACTTGCGTGGCGTTCATCAAAATCTCGTTATTTTCATATTAAATGAAAATAAAGACCGTACTTGCAGTCTATAACTAAATGTTTTTATAGCTTATTCGAACGCATTTCCAACAATAATTTGTCTTAAGTCTTTTAGACAAAATAGCCGTAAAAATACGACCTGAAGAGCCTGAGAATTTTCTCACTGACTGAAGGCACAAAGAAAACGGGATATTGGAAATAATCGTTTCATCAACCACAAGATTTTAACCGTGTAATTGTTTTCCGAAGTAACAGAAAACAGGGGCGTGTCTGAATTATTTCCGGTCGTTTCGCCAGCTTTTATTAAGATGACATATGCGTTTCCCCGATTTATCCCTTACGCTCTATCTATCACAATACATGAGGACCTAACCAACAACGTCGATTAGCAGCTATACCAAGAGTATGCTACTTAAAGAAAATTGTTACCTACTTGGGAACTTCCCACTCTGGCAGGTCATCGTGAAACAGGTGCTCCGCTACGAGGCCCCTGAGAGCTCTTGAGGAAGAAAATCAGATATTTATACACGCTCTAATGATACTTAAATAGAAGAACGGGATCTATTCTGTAAAGTTAGAAAATATGCAAAATCAAGGTACAAATTCGAGATCCAACGTAGCAAATTGAAATTTGTCGGTATATCTAATCTTTCAACTCATGATTACTTAATTCTTGGTGACAAGGTAAACTTTAGACATTTTTCTTTCTATTCATGTCGAAATATGGCTACCGTAGCCAAAAAGGTGGTGGTTTTCAGAAGAATGGCCGACGTTTACGTCTTTCCGGCAACAGATGGTAAATGAAGGTTAAAGGCTACTAATTGGCTAAGCGACCAGTGTAGACCAGAACACAGTCGAATATAATGTGCAGGTAGCACAAACAACACAATAAAATTAACCCTTCAGCTTTTTTGGGATACCGTTTTTCTAAGCTTTTCGAATACTTTTTCCGTTGTTCGTACCTTTATTATTAATAAACATATATACATTTGCTTGGTATTATTATGTTCTGTAATGTCTGGCCTTTTAATTGATAAAAAAATTTTTACAATATGTTCATTTTTATAAATGTTATAAACAATCGGATCGGATTGGGTATACAACATTCGAGTGTGTTGTTGCAGTAGTGGTTTGGGGGTTAATAATATTGCAATTATTATAAATTAATGGTAATTAAATCTATTCGAATATCAAAATGCTTGAATATTTTTTCATTTATTTGACTTTTTAAAGTAGTGTTTTAAAAATTGCTATATATTTTTTGAAATATACCGATTTTATAAATTTGGACGTTCTACAATACGTGGTAAATATTTTTTCATTTATAATATTACAACAATTTAAAAGCAACGCTATATATTAATAAATAAATTTTAATAAAACTGGCACATATATTATATAGTGCATGGTAAAAAGAAAATATTTAGTTGTAAGATGTCATTCCTTTCTCTCGGAGTCAATTTTATGTCAGAGGAACAAAGAACTAGCGGTTTATGCAGCACGATGTATTCCGTTTTATGTGGTTCGCATAATAAAAGGATGTGCGTGCGCGAAAAAAGGGCACATAAAAAGAGAAGGAAAGAAAGAGAGAGAGAGAAAGAGAGAGATTTAAAGCCGACCAGTACTTCATATTCGAGCGAAGGTGCCACGACGGAAATAGATATCTGAAAATCGAGAAGTACGATACCACCTCGCACTTCGAACTCAAAAGAGCGGGTGGTGGATGGGAGAAAAGGCAAGGGGGCGAAGAAAGAAGAGGAGAGTTGGCTCAAAGAGCAGAGGAGTCGAAGGAGGACGGGTTCCACAGCGGCTCGTCGTAACTCAAGTCTAGTTAAGGGAGCCATAATTCAGGGGATAGCACCAGGTCCTCAAACGGCCCATAAATTATGGGCTTTTAATTTCGCGATATTAACGGGACGAAGAGCGCGATTCTTAAAGCACTTCTCGCGGAGAGGCTTCAACCTCCTCTGCCTCCCATTCCTCCCGCGAGCACTGACGTCAACCTCAAAAGAGTCCGACAGGATCCGCCTCGATTCTGCTCTTACAAGCATCCTTCTGGTTCTCATTAAATCGCTCATGCCCAACTTACGCCACATTATCTCAGCGAACATTTTCTGCATCTATCCGTATAGACATCCAGGAACGTTTTCGTTTCTATTCTTAGCATTCTCTAAAGTATTAGAGTTAGAAGTATGAATATTAATTTGATTTTATTTTAGTAAATATTCAATCTTCCAATTGATGGAAAAATCTTTAAATTATTTAAAAAAAACACCAAATAAAGGCTACAACAATTAACTTGATTTAGTGTTTTTTGCTTCGCAACGTTTGAAAATGTTTGATTGAAAATGCACAAACCATACAGAAGATTCTGATTAAATCAATCAGAATTCCGGTTATCTCAACTAAAATTTTAGTAGATTTAACCAGAAAGTTCTCAGAGTAGATTTAAAATTATTGAATATTTAAATTTTTATTCATAGTGATCGTATTTTTAAAGAAGTTATTATTTGACTTCGTAATATATTGGAGTTACGCTTGTCGCTAAACGTGAATAGACGTGTATGCCATTTGTATTACCTACGTCAACGTTTACCTGTTATTCATGTATGGTGGATACCGCGCGAGGAACGATCTTTCTCATGTAGCATTTAATAGATACAAAAGAGTTCTAAAGGAGGATATTCTCAAGTCCTGGCGCGCCAAGATAAATATCTCTCTGTGCCATTGCAGAAACGCGCATGTAAACGTTTTACAAAATTTCATCACACTAGTTACATGCTACGTGTAACTTTATGTCAAAGAAATATACTTCAGTTGTTCAACCTAATGTTTTTTTTCAATGTGTACAGTTCGTAGAACTTTCGCTGTTGCATTATTTAAAATCTTAGGTTTATTAACCTTATTTTAATCTTCAAATTTTTCAAATAAAGTTAAAATTTATATTCCTAAACAAATGACAAATAATCAAAATATATACACATATGTATGTATATATGCATTTTTTAAAAATAGGGGAAAGTGTGCGCACCTAAGGGAAATTTATTGTCCTGGAATGGTTTTCCAAGTCCAAAGCAATATAAGTATAGAAATAGTAATTATAAACATTCTTCTACCATTACGTATCCTCATATTGAATATATTTTCATTCAATAAGATTGTATTTACAAAAAAGGAAAAAACGGAAAAGCGAAAAAATTTCTCGCGCGTCGGGTAATTGTGCGCAAAGCAAAAGTCGTAGGAAATGAATGAATTATGGAATGTTGACAAAGAAATCAGAAAATGTATTTATTATATTGCAATATAAATATGTATTAAGTATATTTTAAATATATGTTATATATATTAAGCAAAAATACAAAACTAATATAATAATAACGTACATAGACTTTGGCAAAATAAAATAATAATGCAAAGAAGAAACGAAAAAATTAGTGCTAGTCATATAGTATATGGAAGATGGGTAATTGTGCGCATTTCAAAACACTTGCGCACAGTTGCCCGCCACGACCTGACTCAATGTGAAATACGATTACTTCAACACTTCCTAACTTAATAAATTACAACTCAAAAGACGCACATAATAACGTACTTTAATAACGTATGCAACTTTAAACAAATTAAAAATACGGACTTACTACCTTATTTTCTGAATGCTAAAATGACAAGAAAAGATGTGATTTTTACTTTTTTGTATTTCTCTGGTTAGCAACGTATTTACGTCATACACACATTTTGTATCTTTAGAGGATGACCTCCTGCGTAAAAATTTCACCACGGTGATGTCCTCATCTCTATTGGAAAAGTACCAAACCAGGATGCACACAATTACCCGCTGCGCACAGTTCCCCCACTTTCCCCTACACGTATTTATAATATAGAAATGTATACATATAGAAGACATATTTTAATCATGTGTACGAAATATTTCATATATTTTCTCTAAATTTATTTATGACAAGAAAAAATCAAAAATTTGAAAAACAAGTAATATACTATATATATTTCTACATTATCTTTATTTATCACTACACGAGTTGTTACACCAGTTATAATATATTATGGTAGTATGGTGATATGTTATTTTAAATATTATTTTATGTGCAAAAGTCAACATCAATGCACCCAAATAATTACAAATTTAACTGCGAATTGAATTTTTATTCGAAGAAATTCGGTCTTTCTAAATCATTTTGAAAATATATTAGGTATAGTTATTTTTAATCGATTTGTAAGTCAAGTAATTTTCAACGCAAATAATTCGTATTGACTGTCATTATTAATTGATCTAATGTTCCGCACGGTAAACTTTCAAATCCGCTTTAATTGCGATCATGGTGGTTGTAGGCAATCAAAAGTTTATAATGAAGTGTTCGTCTCGAGGAATTCACGGCAGTTTTGCCGAGGGTTTATCGTGCCGCGGTACGATAATAAAACCATTTCCTCGCTGCGACAATTATTTAATGGCTCATTATCGCATGGCGACACTCCCCTCCTTTAACGCGGTCTTTTCGCAAATTGCTCCGTTCTCTGTTCGAATTCACATAATTAATTCGGACTAGAATTCGTTAGCCCGTCTCGCAGAAATCTCTTCGAGATAACATCGGCACGTAGCGAGTCGCTTAAAAGAAATTCTGTCGCGGCGCATTATTCTTCGTATTCGGCGTAATTAACTCTAAAGCCGGATTTTCAAGATTGTCAAATAATCTTTCGCGTATCTTAAATTTTGTGGGAAACTTAACTACCTCATACATTGTAAAAAAAGTCTTATAATAGCTATCAAATGTTGAATGAATTTAAATAATTTTAATTAAATGTTTAGTTAACATGATAAAAAAATGTTATGTTTTTAAATATGTATTTAGTTATTATTAAAACTAATTAAATGGTTAATTTATATTATTATGTTATACTTACTAAATATTTAGAAAAAATAAAATTATTTTTCGTTATATTAACCGAACATTTTAAATTATTTCACTTAACATTTGATAGTTATTACCAAACTCCTTTTTCAGTATATTCAACTTCTGCTACACATTTCTAAAGTTTGTTTCTGGCATTTTTATATTTATTTGATTATATTTTCTTGATTTACATATACATTTTTGACAGATGTAGGTATATTTAATATTTAATCATTACTTACGTTTTAACTAATTTATGATATAAATTATACGTTAATCTTCAATTTTATAACGGAAAGACATCGATTAATAATCCGCAAAATATGATTATTAAGAACGGGATGCTAAGTTTAACTCACACAAATTGGAAGTGGCAAGAAAAGTATACTTTCTCAGGCCACCATTAATGACTCGCGATTCACGCGATCGGCTGGTCCAGAATGAAGTCATAAACTCTGCAGCAGGTGCACGATCTGATGCTTATCTTCCTCGCTCGAAGGCTTAATGCCAAACTAACAAAATGCCTTTTCGTTCTTACTTTGTTTAAACACTCAACGAGCCTATGATGAAGCAATAAGAATTATGACTATTCCAGACAGGTATGTAAACAGTTGTATTTTACCCTTAATTAATTATTTCACAATGAACAATTCACAATATATTTAGTCACATACGTACATATATTTATCAACGACAATATTTCTGATTAGGCTGATATTATTTTGGATTAAAATACAAATACAAAATTATAAATAAAATATGGATTATATCATCTAAGAGTATATTAACTCTGTCTTCATGTAGACACCTCTTATATACAGGTGTACGTGTGCACGCGCCTCGACACTGCTTTGAAATTGCCGGCACTAATTTTCATATTCATTAGACAGATCTTGGGATTAGCATGCTAATTGCAGTAATAAGCCATAGTATAATGTGAGGACTGTTACGCCCTTTATCTGCGTCAACCGCCATATATCACCGTCCAACCGTTGCACTCGATTTCGATTGCAATCTCGCGAAAAGTCGTTGCGTTGATATTAACCCATTTACAGTATAATCGGTCATATATAACCGTTTTGCAATATTGCTGGTCTCTCTTTTTTCTTGCATTTGTTCCATCTCAATAATAATTAAATTTCCTGTTCAAATTAATTTTGCGAATAATTATGAATAAGACACTTATATTTTTAATTTTTTTTAAATCGTAGTCCAACATTATATGGAAAGAATGTTTTTGCTCAACTCATCTAAAAATTTAGTTAGATCTGAAAATAATTTTGTTTGGATCATCAAAATAATTATGTAGGATGTTTAAACTGGTTACTAAAAATTTAAAACTTCTTTGTAACATTATCACCAACGTTCTATATAATTATTTTGCTACATAATAATCTAACAAAATTATTTTCGAATCAGCTAAATTTTAGATACTTCAGCAAAACCATTCTCTCCGTGTAGAACCAGTCGAATTATTTTACAATATTGATATCAGGAGTTGCATCGTAGACAGACTACGTAATTAGATTTAAACGGTACTTAACTTCACAGAGAGATCCCGGCTGCACGTAATTCGTAGCGTTAAGACGTCTCACGCTTTGAAAGGATGAGGAGGAACTTATCACGAAAGGAATTCGCTTTCCCAAGCTAGCGCAAAGTATCGCTCCGTCATCGACCTCCAGCATCGAAGGTTGAAAAGTGACCGACGTAAAATGCGCGCATTACTACCGTTGAGAGAGGTACGTAGGTCTCCGGGTGTTATAAAGTCGCGTAACACCTGTTAGGCCCGCCGCTGTTCCATGTGACGGGACATAATTCTATTCGCTCGCTAATGCGGTTCATTGATTTACTAGCGAGTACTCGGTTTCCTTCCGAGAATTCTGGAGTCCTGGGAAGATTTCGCGTTTCGCCGCCGAATAATTTCCGTTTTAAGCGCCGGAGAAGCGAAAGGAATACTCACGCGGCTTCACGCGCGGTAATGTCGAATCAGGAAGACCGAGCGTGTTTGTGTTTCCCCTAATAAGGAACCGTGCGGGGAGTCGCTCTCAAGTGTGGAAGACGACGGGCAATAATTCTTCTTTTACGCACTAGAGTTACGTGAGTGATGCATAACGTGAGGCATCGGGAGGCGAGTTATTGCCCGATTGAGTGCTTACGAATGACGTGAAATTATTACGAGATTGGACAGGCTGGAGGGAATGCGCCGCGCGTTACTTAGAGTTTCGGATATGCCATAAGGAAATTAAGGATATAATCGAATAACATTTATCTTATTTTCGCACGGTAAAGTAAAGGACTTATTGCAACAGTGGACTAATCCACATTTTGTAAAAACACGAAAAAAACTCCAAAGTTATAATAATGGGAAAAATACATTTATGTTTCTACAAAATGAGGATTAGTCCACTGTTGCAATATAAGCCTTTTAATTAAACTATTCTACGTAAGAATACATTTCCAGAGATTCCAATAAAAAATGCAAACATTTTTCTCCAGCGACGTTGTGAATAAATTAAATAAAATGGAAAACGCATTGTGAATCTAACGACGCGTACCAGTTAATTTCCGCAACTGTTCCCAGTAAACCATATGACACTCAACGTCAGGCCTTCAGGGTTAAAACGAGTCCGGTGGGCGAAAGAGCGATCGTGCCGCGTTGGACCTCGCAAAACGCAACGCTCGAGCGCGTAACAAAGTCCAAGCGCGAAACTGGAGGTCGCATTATAAACCCGGACGATTCCAGCGCGGCGATGGCGGTGCGTAATCGAGGGGCCTCCCGCGCGAACAGACGATCGTCCGGGTCGTTCGGTTCATTCATAAACGGCCGCGCGTGGTTCGTTTCCGTGCGATTCCTCGCTCGATCGAGCCCGAGACGTTGTTGCGCGTGTGCGTGATGCGTGCGTGCGTGCGTGCGTGCATTCGCGTCTGACGGTTGCCCCGCACGGCAGGTGTGTAGGTGTAGATCGCGCTCTCCGCGTACACGCGACGGCCGTGTAGGTGCGTGTACGTGTCGAGGACGAACGTGTGTACGAGCGGCGTAAGCCGGTCTACTTGGGTGGTCCGTCGAAGAAGGGACCGCACGCAGCGGCCTGCTCCCCCACCAGAAAAACCGCGCCGTCTCCCCACTCGGCTAACCGCTCAACCGGGCCTCGCACACTCCGCGAGCGCAGCTCGTACGGACGCGCTGACCGTCACCTCTGTGTGTGCGCAAAGGGGAACGCGGGACAGGGGGGGACGGCTGGAATATCTCTCAATCTAGCGGGCTGAATTCCGGCCGATGCTTACCAGCGAGGAGGGACTAAACCGCCTAAACGCGCGCGCATATGCTCCACTCGCGATGCCGATGCGCGCTCGTCGACCGTTTCGTGCTTAATTAATTAAGTAGAGTGTGATTCTTTGTACCGGCGGCCGATCTGTTTTGGAGTACAAGAACAAGTCCGTCATTTGGCTGTAAAATGTTCGCTACTACTTTGCATAATATTATCGAGGTCTCCTTTAAATAATTTGAAACAGGCAGTTAAATGCTCAATGTAGCTTCTAGACGATAATGTTGTGCAACGTCAAATACTGTGCAATAATATTAATAGTCTAGGGGCTCGCTTAAGAAATCTCGACTACATGATAGATTTATGTTGATCCGGCGAGGATACTCGACGTGTAATAGAGCATGATATCGCCGATGTTGATCAATCGTTTACGTATTAATTGAAAGATATCTTTTCGTTCGAATCGCTCAGATAATTAACCGGAGGTTCGCCGAATTTGCCTAATCTATTTAGAGATATACCTACACAACCCGCACGTGCTTGTGCATCATCTACGTGTGTGTTCGCGCACAGGTCGAACAAGCGGCCGCCTTACCACGTGTTCGTGCTGCCGTTTGTTTCCTCGAGGGAAAGGGATCGATTGATCGATCGGTACATTAAGGTACGATCCCGCAGCCGGGGTGATCATGGGCCCACCCCGTCCTCTCGATCAAAGTCGTGAATCCCGACTCGAGAGATCCCGCCCCGACTACCCCGAAGGAAATTCAGATTAAAAATCGCCTTTATTATCAGATCGCTCTCGTTAAATACTCAGCTGTGATAAATGGTAGCACGAATTATCGTATTGTCTTTAAAGAAGGTCTTATCATCTCCGTTAGATCGCAACGGTGCATTACTAGTGGACAACTGCTTGGAGGCAGAACTTGTGCAAGGAGGACAAAATTAATTTTCACCTTTGCGATTTATTTCTGATTCTATTCAACAAGCGGAACTAAAGAAGATGAGTTTCTCTTTTTCTTTCTCTTCAGTAATCAAAATTTAGCAATGAAGATCTTTTTTTTTTACATTCGGGTTGCTCAATTTGATTACGTCATAGTACAAGAATTGAGATTGTCGGACAGGAGAGATTTATACTTCCAATCCAGATTCTTCCCGTAAAATTGTGCGTGGGAGTCCACTCTGTTAAAACGTTGTCAGCTCAATTTACGGGCGAAGTACGCGCTTGTCACCTTTGTAAGTTAGTATGTGTAAGTTTAAAGATCAATGTACCGGTGAGCGCGCAAACGATGAATGATATATGTATTTTTCGTGACGATTCGGCGAACTTTAATCAACGTTCGTATTCGTAAACAATCGAGTCGATGTCAAACAAGTCATTGTGCAAAGTACAAACCGGTTAATTTACATGTCAATCAGCGTTATTTATGTCATAATCGAGCGGCATCAGGAAATTAATAAAGTGTATAAAAAAACATGTTTTGTCAGGTATATACATAATCGAAAAAGAAAAAAAAAATAGAAAAAATTCAAGATGTTATTCTCGCTTTCCGCGTTCAGTTATGCCGTCTGTGCCGTCGTACTTTACACGTCGATAGTCAAGCATGGTGAACGGTCATTTTATATGCAAATATTCTACTATTTATACCGCGAGCGAATTGTAATGACTAGTCACGAACGTGCGAGGGCTTTGAGCTCGCCAACGTTGTTTTTACTTTTTACTTTTCTCGATGATTACGTCGTCAAATGCGAGCAGCGGCGACAGTCGTCTATCGGCGATTAGAGAGAGAGAGAGAGAGAGAGAGAGAGAGAGAGAGAGAATGCTGCGGTGGTCTGCACGCTATGTTTCCGCAATAATCGATAATTATTTTAATTAGACGTCGAGATAGCGCAAATTGCGCGGCAACGTCGATCCCATGATGAATCTCTCAATTATCTCGCGTCACTCAGCTCGGTAAAGTCCATCCTTCAGGATTGATAAAATCATGCGTGTTAAGATCTTTATTTAACGTGTTTCCAATCACAATCGGATCATCAGTTAAGTATGGTACGCGAATCTAAAAATATTGCGGAGTAGGAGTAATAATATATTTTTAGAAAATAACTGTTGTTACAATAAATTGCTACATTTTAAATTAGAGTTAAAATTCAATTAGTTGTCTCGGTTTTTTTTTATGTTCATTGGATTATTGGAAAAAGAAAAATTCACACATTTTCCTGCAGAACGTCGTCGAATCTACATCCTATACGCTTCGGTCGAGGCTAATAAAGCGATTTCGCCCGATACTCCGTTCAAGTATAGGCTGTCCGTTGGCTTAACCGAATAAAACCAGTCCACTGGCTGACAGTGCAAACAGGCCCACAATTTTCTCAATGACCCCGGTACTTAACCAAAGTAACCGCCAGCAATAAAGGACCTGGCGATTAGGTGGAGTACCGTACCCGGGGGTCTTCCTTGTAGTCAGTCCTCGAGAAGTCAATCGTAAGGACTCGCGTTCGACGACTCGGCTTACTCGTCAGCGAAGGTACTCCGGACACTGAGGTAGCCCCCTTTAAATGTTCGTGTTTTGTAATTGAGTACTCTCGCTCGCGATTAACGCAGACGTCTTGCGAGCAAACGTCTCGTCGTACTCTGACCATTGCGTGCAGTATCATTTTTCTCCGCTGATACGCACGATTAAAATGTATGTAAAATACATTTTGCTCAACATTTTTAACAAGCAATGCCTTATATCTCCGATTTTTTTTCCTTTCTGTTTTTAAAAATTTTCTTCGGTTGATATGTACATTCGGTGCTTATAGGCTTAAATCTTAAGGCCTTTTAGGCCTCATCATATCATGTTTTCTTTTTGCAATGCTTTTCTGTTGTTTATAAATAATTTTTTTATTAATAAAAATTAATACATTTGTTCGATATCGTTATATTCTTTAATGTTTAGCGTTTTGATTGAAAAAGATTTTTTACAATATGTTCATTTTTATAAAAATTATAAGCAATCAAATTGGGTTGGATCATATCGCAGATGTGCCTATAGTGTAGCGTTTAAGGGTTAATAATATTATAACTATCGAAATTATTAGTCTGCGTTTTTTTCTTATCCACTAACTCGTTAATGTCGCATGATCATCGTCGCCCGTGACCACCGCGATCGTATTATCAGATATCTTCATTTCTCGTTGGAATGGACCCCTCGACTCCGAGATCAGTTTTGGACGCGGTCGCTAAATGAGATCGCGGAGACAAGACCGGCGCAGCGTTCCGAGTTTTGGAGGGATAAAAAACGAGCTGTCGTACGCATGTGTCGCGATAGACCCTCACCTGGGACAACAGGTTATATAAGGTCGGAGTCTAAAGTATCCATTATATCGAGCACGATATCTTCGTACCTGGTCGTTAGAGAGAGCAGTCCGCGACCACGAAGAAGAGCACACTCTAAGAAGAACTCGTTACGTTACAGAGTGGAAGGGTGGACCGTAAAGTGGCCTTTGTCATTGGAGACTTCCTTGAAACTAGTCGCGGACCTCTTTAGGATCATTGAATGCTCCTCCGTACCTCGGTGCGCTACGGTGCTTCAGGTACTTTTCGAGAGCAAGTCGCCCGTCCCAGTACGATAATCGCTGCAACGAGTTGCGTGATTGCTAACGGCTCGCATCGGAGCGAACTGCCTCGTTTCATTGCCGCCGAGAAACCAGAGACGTAATTACAAGTTTCGCTTTCCGTCGAGGTATCATGCGAAAAGTAAGTCCTTCTGCGAAGACACTTTTGCTCGGATGATTCATTAGCGGTAATTGTTAGCAAGTAAACGACTAAAAGAACGCTGTGTCGGTTTCGTTTCTTTCTTTTTATCTGCTTTCTTCATTTAATTAACTTAAACTGACTCGTAATTTCCAAAATGTTACACTGCCCGTAATTTCTTATATAGCCGAATGCACTTGTCAATTGTACGATACAAAAAATTACAAATAGCGCTGGTCGCTTTGAGTGATTAATAATATGCTTTATATCGATACGTGAGCTTATATTATGTGTTAAAATTGCTGCCCTTTGGCAGCCATATAATCATGAGATACTCGAATGATAGATTACAGATTGCGCCGTTCATCTGATAAGAGGTACATGTGCCTATCGATGCCCACGTTACATTGCACGTTGCTTCACAAACTTGATACGCATGTCAGACAAAATGTTCTCCACCATCGTAATCAACGAATTAGAACGTTCTAAAGGCGTTGTACTTCAGTGTGAAGATTTACATACATTGCACAAAACGTATAAATCGCGTATAACACACGATATTACATTCATAATTCTTACATAGGTTTATGATAAGATTGTCACGCTTAATAAATCTGAGTGATGTAAAAACCGATAGTCTCTCGACAAGTTTATCTTACAGTTGATGAGAATCCTGTAAACGAACAGATAAGTCGAATACGTTTTTTGTCGATGAAGATTCGTGATTCGCAAGCAGGATGATCGACTGATAACATAGACGAAAGGAGGAGAGAAAGAGTAGTTGAGACATATTAAGGTCTGGTTCATGTGTACATCGAAGGGGCGTGACTTCGTGCCTCACCTGTCTCTGTCGCAACTAATTGTGGGACACGAGTGACGTTGTATTGTTCCATGCTGTGCCATTCAAATTGCCGAACGTTTTCGTATTTGTCAGTCACTAAACATCTACCTCTAAAATTTTTTCAACAAAATTTATGAACAAACAAAGATAATAAATATCGATTAGTATACGAAAGTGATCTTGAACGAAGAGATGAACGTAGCGTAAATCGACTTTAAAAATACAAATAAATATATATAGATTGATTTAAAATATGTACGTATATATTCGCTTAGGAAATTAAATAACCCTTTAGTGTCACTTCTAGGATGACATACCCAAGGTTTCTTTGCTACGCTATAACTCTTTTATTAATAAAGATACATACATTTGTTTGTTACCTTCATATTTTTTAATGGCAATTGGAAAAATTATTATATGTTCATTTTTATCTGATATTTTTTACAATATCAGTAAGTGCGTGACAAAACAGTATAAAGTAATATGGAAGAGGGTCAAAAACTTTACGTACAAAAATTGTTCGTGAAAAATGTTTTTTTCAACATTAAAATCGAAAATATATGACCGTACCTCAATATTCTATATTTCAATCGTCAGTATATGAGCTGTTACATTACGAGCTGTGATCTTTCGTCGCTTCCGTTTCGGTGTTCACGCCGGTCTTGTCGCGCGATTTTGTCGGCTGCAGCTGCAACGATCGCAGCAGCATTGACCCGTACAGTGGTTTTGACTTGGGGGTAAAAAAAACTCGGCGCTGCCGGACTACCGCGTGGGCGGAATGCATTCAGAGTCCGGTTGCAATAAAGTAATAAGCTTCTATAAATAGCGGCACGAAGCGGCATGGAAGGAACACCGCAGAGAGAACCGTGGAAGCATGGATGAAGAGGCCTGACCGCGAAAGTCAAGAACATAATCATAGACTACGATCAAGCGGACTCTTCGTCCTGCGCACGTTCGTCTCCTCTCTCTCTCCTTCTGTCTCTCTCTCTCGCACGCTTCGGCACCGTTCATCCTCTTGCATTGAAAGGCGACGGAAACATCGTATAATTTTCTTACGGACCAATTAATGTAACTTTGCCACCCATGCTGCCACGCTGTCACAAAAACGCGAGTCTGCCTGAGCCGCCTGGTGTCCGAGCCCCGACTTGGAAATGAACGGCAAAGTGATGCTCGATAAAAGGAAGAATGTGTCCCTGATATAATTCAGTCGAGTAGAATCGTTGATTGCGATTGCGCTCGTTTCTCCGGAGTAGTGTGTTGTTTTGGTGTAGAAAATCACTGGCCTTCTTTCTACCGGCAATAGACGATAGATTTACGGCAAGATTACTTGCGGCACCGCGTGATTTATCGATTGCCTTGACGCGTTCTTGGAACGTACGTACGTTCGGAAAACTGCCGATGCGGTGAAGATGAATAATGGACGGTTGAAAATCGGGTAATTGAATTCATCGGCTTCGACAATTAATTTATCTTTTCAACCTGGGACTTTTTTTCCGAAAGTGTCTTATGTTAATTATAACGTATCTAAACGATCGTGTAAACCACATGTAAATCTGTAAACAACATTTCCTCCTATAAGCGATATCATAATTTTGTCAAAATTTCACAGACGACGATTTTGACATCGCGAAACGAGTTCGTTCGCGAAACAAATGTGATCTAAAAAATAGCGCGATCCTATTGACTTCGACAAATGTGGGAGAACGTTCTTGACCTTGCTGCCGATATAAGTAAACTACGCGGGATATCGCCCGGTTCGTCGTTTCAATCGATTAATAGTATTCAGGAACGTATTCAGAGTCCGGGTAGGCCACCCTGCAGTCGACTTTCGCCACACACCTTGCCGGGATCTCGCCGTAGGCAAGAAGGCGGTCGGCGTCTCGGCTCATTAAAGCTAATAATATGGATTTACTAATCTCTCTACTCTGCCGGGCGGACGTATCCCCGTGCCGTCTTTCCCGATATTTACTCGTCTTCGAACCTCGATGAATTACGAAATTCGCAAGTTCTCACATTACTCTCAAATGACTCGATTTAAATAAATTGTTTCTGCATTTTCTAGACCGTACTCAATGATGAAAGTAGTTAAAAATGTGATATAAAAAGGTATATCGCTCCCTTCCAAAGTGACACAATTAAAAAAATGTGATTTCGTGTTATTCCCATGAATGAGATAGATAAACATTATCCTATCAGTCATCAAAAATAAACTCACTTAACTTCAAAATTAAAAAATCGTCAAATCTGTCACAACTCAAAAAGATATTTTTTTTTAATCATCAAAATCATCACAACTCAAAAAAGGTTTTTAAGTATTGTGAAACAAAAATAACATTTGATTATTTATTAAGAATATATTCTTTTTGTCGATACTCTATTTGGTTAATAAATTCTCTGTCAAATTGAAAAATAGTTTTTTCTTTTTTAGGAAACTTAATTTTTTTATCTAATTTTAATCTAATTTTTTGTCCTTTATTATTGTTACTTTTTTAGTTGTATCATTTTAAGGCACCCGGTTGCGTAAATTAATTTAAAGTAAAAAAACGCGAGAAATATAATGTTTGTAATTGGTGACAAAATCACACGTAGAAAAATTATAATTTAAAAGGGAAGGTATGCAACGGATACACTCTTGAAATAGCAGTCGTTCGACTTCATTACGATGAATTTATCGTAAAATGTGAAAAGATTGTTGTCTGTGACAAATTAACTCGCTTCAACTCTATCTATTCGGGGAAAAAAGTAAAATGTAACACACGATGAATGAGAGAAAGGGGGGGGTGGAGGCATAATGCGAGGTTTCAAGCCTGACATAATTAGTCTGCTTCTGAGCGCCAGTTAACGCGCTAGTAAGAAACTTATTACGAATAATGTGTATGGTGTTGTTATGTAAAATCTCTTGCAGAAAACTTAATTGGATGTGGCATAGAGCTATTATCATCAGCAGAAAAAAAGCTGCAATATACAAGAACAAAACAGTTAATAATGTTTCAGCAGCTAGAAATGGATCAGAAAGCCGCGAAATGAGTCAGATTAACATCTCATAAGAATATTAAATTATACAGTGCTCAGAAACTGCTTGAAGTAATTCAGAGTTTTATCCACATTTTTTCGCCTCTTTTAATCAGTTCAGTCGCGAATGCTCTTATTTCGATAACAGCTATTAATCGGACACGATGAGCCGGTTTTGTTCTCAACATTTTAGTTAATGGTACGTTATTATCTATACACGCTCTAAAGAAATATCGCTCGAACGTGTCTGAACTCGTAGTGAATAGTGCAATGCAAATCGCGAGAGTTTGACTCCTACGTAAGGATCGTGCTTTATTGCGATTACGAGCGCGATCGTCGTAAAGTATATCGGCCAACGTTGGTTATTTCCACAGCAGATGAACTTAACGACACAAAGTCTGTGTGACGTATAGATACCTGTTCGCTCAGTCTGACGCTCAACTATTATAGAAGGCTCGTAAATTCGGACTCTCGAGCAATCACGCGAGCGTACCGCGATTACGTAAAGACGAGCAGATATTTATATCTATAAGCATCGTATGGCGTGGAAGATACCCCGCAACCACTCCGTTGAAAGGTCGATCATCGACCTGCGCTATACTCTCGCTTACCTTTAACCGGGTTATAGCGCGAATAAATTCTTTATTTATCGCGATACCCACACAGACATTTCGAGTAATACATTCTCGAAAATATGTGCCGTGAGACTGACCAGATTCTAGCGCACGCTCGGATGAGACTGAGACATTTGTTAACAATGTTACGAGTAACGTTGTACTTCAGGGCCGCTGTTAGCATTACATGAATTTTTAAGATTGCTTTACTTAGGTCGCGGTGTCGTCAAGGTAGGCACGCAAACCCAGAGTTATGCATAACTTGTTTTCTCCGAGATTGTTAAGTTATTTTTGCGACATCGTAATTGTCTTACGACTAATATTAGTATCAATATTGTTCAACCTTTGCGAATATATCTTACTGTATGCATCTCACGTTCGCGTAACGCGTTTCGCAAAAATGCGAATTGTGGATTCGTGACTTTCTCACGCTATCTCATGACACGGATTCTTCCGAGACTACGTACTACTTTTGAATGTCGGAGAATCTTTGGGGTTCCCGAATGGGAAAGACCCCTTCTGAACCTCTATAAATTCATTAAAGCAAACCCGACAGTGTCGCGCTTCTCAACGTCGATCGAATTCCAGGCATAGTCGTCACAAGGGTGGCAAAGTCTTCTTTTCACACCACGTGTCCCTGGGTTTACGTGCGGTTAAATAAGTAATCCTGTTGTGGTATTTGCAATTGATTTATATTATATCCGCTCCTCTCTTCAAAAGTGTTAAAGCGGATACATTGTTTAATTATCTCAAATGCTTGTCATGAAATGTCATTTCGACTCAATTATACCATTCGATATTTGACTTTAAAATAGTTAAAATTTTCTCTCTGTTTTTGTTACTTTTTTACTTTTAAAAACTACTTTCAACTTTTACTTGGACTTTATTTTACATACTTAATTTATTTTTCATACTTATTTTATTTCGTTGATTATGTTCAATATTTGTATTATTTCGATCTGTAAGTTGTTATAGACTCACTCAAGTCTGATCCTTCCGGCTATTTAACTGGGATACATAAGGAATTTTTGACGCCTGGAATGAAGAAATAAATCTTTGTTTGCGGCACATTCGAAGTAAATATATTACTATTCTCGTTAATTATTCATCTCCGTTGATAATGACTTTACAATAAATCAAAACGCGTATGGAATTTTATTATTGTAATTTACAATTGATATATTGCATTAAATTGTTACTTTTGCAAAGATTTACGCACTAATTGCCGCGCTGATTCCCATTTTTTCTTGTTTTACTTACTTTTAATTTTATAATTGGAAATCCATATCTATCTCAGTTGGTTTAATTACATATATCGTTACGTAATGTTTGTAATAAAGTGAAGATACTGTAATGTCATGACTCAGGCTGACGATTAATCTTAACGATTGAATTTTTATTCACAACGATGTTGTTTTTATGCGCTGGCGATACTCGAACGTTTAAGTTCAGCTCGATCCGTAAAGTCGGTCGTCCATGCAAAATGCTACTTAGCTACTTTAGCGGTCAGATAATCTTCGATACTTTATGTTCCTCCACCTCCACTCTCCCACATCTCTCGCGTGTAGGCATCGCGGGTTCAAAGCCGTAAACGTGTCTCTCGCGATGCGGCGACGTCTGAAAGGAGGCAACGAGAGGCACGAAAAGTAACGAAGTCGTAGAAGGCGGGCGGGGGATACATGATCGAGCAGAGTGGAAGGAGGAGGTAAGAAGAGAAAGAGGTTTGCGGTAATTATGTAAGAGAATCAATTAAGCACGCGAATACCTGAAGAGGTACATCCCCATCCACCTACCTACCAAGAGTTATTAATGAACTCGTCAGATATCCGTTAAATGTTCCCATCTCGATTGTGTGGCCTCTCTCTCTCCTTCTTTCTTCCTCCAATGGGTTCTCTTCCCTTCTCTCTCTCTCTCTCTCTCTCTCTCTCTCTCTCTCTCTCTCTCTCTCTCTCTCTCTCTCGTGCGATTATTCGTAGGTCTACCACCGTTACTTTATAGGCAACGAGGACGAATCGGTAATTAATATTGGAGGAGGGTGATTGCCGAGGTCTTTAGTGGATGGGCCACTATAGGGTGGATCCATCCGGTGGCGCCGCCCTTGATATATCAAGGGGGTGTCTCTACGTAGATGGATCGGGAGTTTATCTTATTTCCACGCTGAGAACACTTAAGCTTATTGGATTTTATGGTAAACATCGCCTCTCGTAACTGCCGCGAGAGGTATTGGGTTGTAAAATGACGTGCTTCGCTCGAACGAATTTTGTTGTTTTCGGGTCGGGGATCATTTCCGTTAGGTTCGTAAAATTAGCCGGGCCGATATAGTGGAGACTATATGCGGGGATTGGTGTTGCTTAGAGATAGTGGCGGTTTTCTTACCAGCTACTGTATCTGAATGACACTTTTGCATTAAACATCCTCTTAAAGATTAACGAATCGAGTCTTATTTGATTATTTTCTATTTTAACACGAGTCTTACGGTCATTAATTTTTGATCGAAAAACCGCACGAATTTCTCCGTGCTCATCCCTATATTAAAATGGGCGAAACTCCATGAACCTAGCGACTTCCGACGGGCGAGCGCTATAATGAATTCCGCGATTGTGCAAAGCCCATATCACGCTGTAATGCGTTTAGATAATTCAGATTAGATAATCGGCGTGATAATCGTGCATTTATACCGCGCGTATTCAGTTGCAACGCAATTAACTTCCACGGCCGTGATTAATCGAGACGCGTCCATGAATTTATGGATTTCATTTAATATCTCAATGTGCGCCGGGAAAGTATAATTGAAACACGACCTTGCCGATTGAAAGGCAAGTATTGGGAATGAGCTGGAAATTAAAAGGTATTTAACAGTATGACAAAGTAATTAACCATAAAGAGAAACTTTAATCAGATAACATATCGCGGGGCGCGTAGAGTTGACTGCACTTTGCCACAAATCCACGATGTACGTGCAATGGTATAAATCTTAGGTACACGTTTCTTTACGAGCACACAGAATGTTCGGTGCATTTTATAATGGCGATGGTAACACGCTCGTCAGAAATATCATTAACATTTCAATCTGAGAAAACGGGTTGTATGAACATTACATATGTAGTCTTCATCTGTCTCTTGAACATTTTCCAATCATCAATCATAGTGGAGTAAAGATAAAAACAAAGTTTATATCGCAAGTATATATGCATAATTCATGATAATTTTATTTTTCTTTTTTCCTGGAGATAATTAAATTCTGAAGAAGTGATAACATTCATATTATGAGTCGATGAGATGTAAATCTTCGCGCAAGCACGTGTGACTTAACTCGGAGATAATAATTATTGAAGAAATCCGTTGGCGTTCGTAGGACGAGCAGGGAGGCGCTTGCTTCTCTCTAAATTTTAGTAAAGAGAAAAAAATAAATTATGAAAATTATTTTTACGACAAAAAGTTAAATTTTCAATGATTAATGCTTGGCTCTCGCCTAAGTATTTTAATAAATTTTGTGTGAAGGTATATAAATTTTTGCTCTCTCCTCTCCGACTGAATTCTGCAGGCACGCCCATGAAGAAATCATACTTCTTGTGAGATAAGTGTGTAAACGCGATAGCGAAGTTTTACTTTCGCTACGAGTTCAGAGGAGGACACATTCTGCTGACACACGTGCAAAACGTCTCGACATCGGCGAGCAAAATGACGTAACGATACCTCTCGCTAACGACGTAAGCGAGATCCTCGACGAGCGAGATCCACGTCAATCCACAAAGAAACGCAGGAGGATGCCATCCTAATCGCTTGAGCGACGGTAGGGCTCGATCACACGCATATACGCGTATACGCACACGCACATACTGGTCCATGGGTTTCTCCTTCTTCCATGCGCGTTATCTCTCCGTCGCTCTAACGACCAGTCAGTCACTCTGGGATAAATTATAGCCGTACGGAAGGAACAGCGGCCGGTTTTTCGGGCCCGGTAGTGTGGGTGGGCCCGTCGTGTCTTCTCAAGCGAGTATGCACGTACGTGTACACGCGTCGCACACGCATAAAATGATATGCGCGCGCGCACGCAAGTACGCGTACATACACTTACGCATCGTCGCGTGATATAGTCGAGCAACAAATTTCCACCTGACTACCGGCTAACGATCGCGCGTGATCACCGCGATCGGATATTTTTGATCTTGCCAGCGGCTTTTTGTTTCGCCTTCCGCGAACCCGCCCGACCGGTTACGACTTTCCTCCCGATTAAAGTTACCATCCTTTTCGTTTCGCGGTACGTCATTCGTTATTGTGCGCGCCGATCTTGTCGCACTGTCAGCGACATGTGAAATACGCATAGCTCGGTGTCGATGATGCAAGCGACGCTTCTTGCGCCGCTGCGTTTTTCACGTCGCCGTCGCAATTTCGCGCGATGGTATGCCCGTGATAATTGACGAAAGGAAGTGTTCCTGCGTGCCGCAGAACGTTACTCGAATTCCAGCTACTCGAACTAACTATTTCTTCCTGTACGATCGGTCACCCGTTCGCGGAAAAGAGAGGCTGAAAAATTTTATCACTGCAATATTGTTGTTAAACTCATCCCTGTTGTTGCTAAATCATCCGGTCTTTCAAGTGTAAGAAATAATCATTAAATCTAGAATGAAATTAAAATCAATAGTTTGTTTGAAATTTAAAACGAATTGATCGCACATTAACGTACAACTACAAATTGTGTTGCTTGACATGCCTCTTTAGATTTGTGGGATAATTTAGTACTTTCTAGGAAAACACACGGTTCTCCACCTGTCTGTTTTATAGTTAACAACGTATAATGACGTGCAAAATATTATGCGTGTCATAGGCATTATAGTTTATGTTGCGCACCCTTAGGGAGGTCTTATATATTTTCTTTTACAAAATATACATATGCGTATCATATGATACGATTGAACAAGAGTTGAAAGGCAATTGGTCATGCTACGAGTAAATATCACTCATGAGTGAATAACATTTACGAATGGGAGACATTAAGAGGGTAAGAATTTTTATTGCAGGTTGCAATAATTGATGGTTTGGCTGTAATACATGATTGTGCCTATACTCGCGTTTGATAATGAAGAAACTGTCGTTACGCTCATAAAGTACACGTATTTTTCTAGATGTTGTCATTACACACTCTCGCGTGCGGAGGTGCACCAAAACGTACGGAGCTTATATCCTGTATCTGCTTTGCTAATAATTTCCTCAATCTCGTTAACAATAAAACACGCAACACTTCGCGACGCACGCAAATGAACGGCCCATCGTACGATTGCAACGCGATCCGGCATTTTTGATTTCGCTCGTCTTCCACGAAGCCGTCCGACCGGTTGCCTTCTGCCTTCCATAAATATTCTACCCTTCGTCGTAATGATGTCATCCATTACCACTACCGCAGTCTTTTTTTATCGCATTATCGATGAACGAAATATAGATATCTCCGAGGCGAATGGCAGTTAATATGATAAGTTCAATTAAGAACTGTGTCTCGAATATCTGATCGTTTTTTTTTCCGCTTCCTCGTACTTTCAAAAGTCGTCGGTAAAAATTTATTCGCCAGGTATGTAATGCCAGGTTTGTAATGGAATCTATTAATTTGTGATTGAAAACGATTGCTTTAAGAAAAATAAAAAAAACTTTAACGTTGTCAGCAAAGAAATAGAAAGGTACGTACCTACAATTTAGAACGTATATGGTTTATGCGCTGGCACATTTTACACTCTCCCATAATTAGGCTTACATAAACGTCAACGTATACCGATACACAGGTTACTAATACCCGATTATAGGTGGGCGTAAACAAGTCCGATTATCTCTCTCACCGGAGGCAACATGACAGCGTTCAGTGCGTGTTGGAGTGTCAGACAATTCACCTATCTGCTTATAAATTTATAAATACCGTACGAAATGGCGACGTTAGTCCACGTCGAAACGCAGTGTCGCGGGACAACAACAAGACGTGTATAATACAGTCGTCACGCGCAAGAAGAAGGCAACGAGGCGGTAGACAGATACTCAGAGATTAAGAGAGAAAGAAAAAGAGAGAGAAAGTCGTAGTCTTTTTCATTGGCTTGCTGCTAATAATTTACCAAATCTCCACATGGTATGCCACATGTCGCCGTGGCGCCCATAGGAATATATGCGCGTGTCCGAAGAATCCGTGACGTGAGGCGGCCCACCCACGTTCGCATGTAAAACCTCTTCTTTCGACGCAACGGTACCTTACAATGTACTCCGATCCTCGAGAGTGAAGCGAGCGAGCAATGAACGAAGGAATGAACGGACGAATGAACGAACGAATGAACGCGTACATTCATGGCAACAGCGAAGATACGTTCATCGTGTCATTGCTTATTGACGACAGAACAACTTCCGGTTTGCATTTGCGCGCTCGAGCGCTTCCTCATGTCGCGGAGCCGTGTCTGCCGAGAGCCACAACGTGATTGACGTGCTCTGGGTGGTCAGTCGTGTATGCTTAATGTGAAAGACTTGGCTAATCGACGCTAATCTCATTTCAGGAAGAGATGCTTTATGTGTGCTGTCATTAGTACATTACTCGTATATCTTATATGAGGGGCAGCAAGTACAATTATGATTGATATCCAGTAACTGTTGAAATAACGAATTAAAATATTTGGAAGCACCAGACATACATTTGTTTGTACTTTATTATCTCTACAACAGATTTAAATATATCAAGGAATTTAAAAAAATGCTGTGTATTATATTTAGCAATTTATAGCAAAAATGGACATAAGAATAAATTTATTAAGTATTTATGGATAATGTATGTATCGAGTATTGCGACTAGCTGAGACTGGTCAAGCTTTCCGCGGCTCCTAATACAGTAACTTAATGTACTACTGGTAGACGTGCAGCTAAACGGATGATTTTCATTTTATACAATGAGCGCAAATGAGAGAGCATGTCCGATACGTGTAAAACCACTGCTGTCTGATGTAAGTGCATTATAATGTACGTCGTTGTGACATATTCGGCGACTTACGTGACTGCGAGTTGAATTAGCTGCGCCCAGTTACAAGGAAGGGACGTAAAGACGCGATCATTATGTCGTAGTCTTGGAGCGACGACAGGTCCACTTTCGTGGTCTAAGCACTTTCTCCTCTCGTGAATTATTCGCCATGAAGAGCTTGACGTGTTCCGTTCGAACACGGCTACGAAAAGTTGTTTTCACAAAGGTTACCTAAGTGTTGGACGTAAACGCGAATAAGTCTGATCGGACTTTTGAAGACATTTTAGAAAGTGAACTTCTCAAATTAGTAACATTTAATTGGGTCAATCGATGTCATCGCGTCTACGCCATTGTCGAATGTCAAGCGTAAATTTGTGCTGCTGTTGTTGACGACAACGGCCATTTAAAGCGCGTCCGTTATTCCGGCGTGCATTCACAACCGCTTCGATGTGTTCGTACGAGACTAGGGAGGTGATTGATGTCCTCCAGAAGGCACAATCAACTAAGCGCGTTACACCGACGGAAGGAAACATACTACCGTCTTCAAAACCATACGCGATTCGAAAAATTTAATAACAAGCGGAGATTTATTTTGTCATTTGCAGTTCCGCTTTAAGGGTTTTATAGTGATCAACATGCATTGTTAATGCAGCGAATCACATTTTAGATTTTACAATATAAAATTACTTTATATGCCTTTTGCGTGTTTCTAGGATTAACAAATATCAAATCCGATGGCTGTCGTACGCTAGATCAAAGTACGAGATTAAATTTGTTCCGCGATGTGATGCTGCGCTTTGTAAGCAAAGGCAATCATTGAACATTTCCGAAAATTCTCCGAAGCCATGAATGAGTCATTCTCAAATAGAGCTTCCACGAATTTACAACACGTGTCACGCAATGATTGTGAATCCTACGCGTATGAAACGATTATAAGAATTCATGATTGGTGTGATTGGTACGGGGTAATTTCCGTTTATAAAGGCGTACGACAAACAGCTTCCTCTCGCAAAACACCTACGCCTGTGTGGTCTTATTGCTATGCGTAAATTTTGCGAACGTGGCCGATGAGACTATATCGAAATCAACAAAACTGATGAAAAAGAATTATCAGTTCTTCGATATAAAAAAAGAAATCCCGAAATTTTTAATTCTGATGATTGTCAATAAAATTTTGAAAAAGAACATTTCAATATAAAAATTGGCAGGCACATTATAAGCGCCTCTAAACATTTATCTAACTGGATATATTGATTAAGATGCGAGATTAAGATGCAGAAAAGAAGATAAATCCAACACATAGATTAAAATATACAAAGTAATATAAAAACTTTTTAAAATTCTTTACAAAGTGTTTAAATCAATCTTCTAAAGTATTCGTATAAATTTATAATTATAAGTTAAAATTAAATGTCATATTTTTAGCAAAGAATATTGAATGAATAAAATCCTACGATAATGCGAGTCCGTCATTTTGATACCAGGATAGATTCCGTGATGAGTGTGCGTTTTGCCGATCCGAGTTGCGATTTCCTTTCACTGATAGATTCTTTATGCCTCCCTGGATACCGATTAGCGGCGAACTCAATTTCTAAACGCGTAATCGGCCGCGTGTGCCTCGCATTACACCTACGGATTGCCTGTCTGTCAATCCAGGGGCTCATTAGCGGGCTTGGTATACGTTCTTTCTGCCGTTTATTAACCGCCAGAGATTATCCCGATATAGTGATAGACCGCACACTATCCACCTGGCGTAAACAATTTCTAATTGAAGACACACTCGTAACGTTTCTTTGTGCTCGTTCCACTGGCTGCATCTCGATAATGTATTTAACTGGCACCGTTATCGCGTCGCGCAATATCGCACGCTCATCATTCTCCTATCGACATCGGCTTTTAATTACTTATTAACTGCTAATATATTACCGAGAAGATCGATGGTCGATCAAATGCCTTGAAACCCGTGAAAGGTTACTTATAACGCGCGTCTCTCATTACAGCTACCGTGAATTTCAATCGCAGCGGTGGTTTCGCAAATTTTCACGTTAACGAGATACTAGACATTTACACGCCATTTTAAACCGTATGAACTGTCCTATCAGTGGATACAAGCAAAAACGTCAATCGTATTTATGGATATTATCCGAATGAACGTAAACATTACACCTCGTCTTTCGTCACAATTGGCTCACTTGCACATTTAGAATAAATTTTTTTTATCGCCTTTCAAGACGCCTTGTTACATTCGCATGTATTTTGTACCGGAAGAGAAACATACCTAATTTCTGGTTAGCGAATGAAAATAATGGAACTCAAACAGCACAGAATAAGGTTCTTATTTCAACGTAAAAACTCGCGCCGTATTAAATTACGCCTATAAGTCAGTGGATATTTGAATGGCAAAGGGAGACACATTCCGGGACACACAGCAAATAGATCCCCTGCGATGTTAACCACCGTCCATGCGGTCTGATACTCGCGGTATAGCAACTTGCGCGTCGAGAAGATTTCCCGACGTAATAACATCCCGGCTAATATTGACTTAACTATTAATTAATTCTACGGTGACAATGCGTAACGCCAGCCGATGACATGCGAAAGTTAGATAATGAGACAACGACACGCAAATGTTAGACGTCGGACGGTAATCTAAAAAGAGAGAACACATCAAAAGAGCTGTAAGTTTCAAATAAGGTGGATTGACAGTTTCAGGTCGCGCGATACGATCTTTTCATGTTAAAATGACATAAAATTACTCTGAATGATAATAAACTTGAATCTTATTAATGAGAATCAATTTCAATTTCTTTCCAGCATGGTGATAATTGTCAACAAGTTGTACCTTCCTTTCACCGTGATGTCTAATTATGGAAATGTTTTTCTCAAAGTTGCGCCACGTACCTTAATTGCATATTTGATTCTAATCAAAGCGTAAAGTCTCAAAAACTAATTATTTCACATCATATTCATCACGTTATTAACAACTTTATATTTGTTTCAATAAAATTTTGAACAACGAACTTATAAGTCGCGTTAAATGACGCATTCAAATACGCCTATCCTTTAACGCCTATCTTCCAACAAGGATCCAATTTTCTACGTGCGTGGTCGAGAAGAAGTTTGATCCGCGCGATGGACCGCAGATGATAACATCGCGAACAAGAACGATAATTGTCGGAATCATTAATAGATCGTTAGAAGGGATTTCATTCAGATGATGAAACGTTCTCAAACGAACGTAACGCTCATTCTTTTTTTTATGCCTTTGAGACATTCCCTTTTTTGCTGTTGGTACTTCTGCCCATTGGAACGGAAGCTGCCCTGTGGTTGTTACGCAATTAACAGACGTGGAATTGACAGACAATTATCTCAATGTAGATATAATGATAGTGTCTCGGCCGCAGCTCTTCGTTCCTCAGCGATAAAGATACATTTCTTCCTCTTTAATCACACGTACGTAGATATTTTTAGATCAATCTTTCAAGTCCATTTCCTTCCCTTCATGCAATATGCAGGTTTTCAATTCATTCTCACATCGAGCATCGCAATCTTAAGACAAGTACGATTGACTAACAGCACCGTTTGTTACAAATAGGTATAGAATACAACGGCGTTGTCTTATCTAAAAATTCGCGTTACGATAACTAGAGCGCGAACGGAAGCCATTCATAGGTTTTGTAACTGCCTTCAGGGCCGCCGTACGTGGCCGGTACACAGCGCCAGCCTGGGTTTGTTATCGCGTCCAGTGGAGAACGAGAAGCACCTTCGACTTAACCCTAATAAGATCGATGGATCCCGCGAGACCGCCCGATACGGAGTAAACGCGCTTGCTTACACACGTACGCCAATTGTACGTATGTACGTATATATCGACCCTCCCGTTCCATCGATCGAGTACGAAAGAACGAAAGAGTAGGAAAGAGAAAATATGAGAGAAGGAGAGAAACGGAGCAAAGCCACAGGAACCAGATCCGTGAATTAATCCCTCTTTATATTCCACAACGAACATTTCGTTAAGACTTGATATTTCGCCATATAACGCACGCTAGCTTTTCACTGATAGCCGATCATTCCCTTAATTATGCAACGTTACGAACTACTCACCGACGAATAATGACGGACAAATATCGGATTGTTTTCGTTCCCTTCTTCATGACAGAACGAGATTGTCTCTCAAACATGCGCAAGCACCTTTCGCGAGGAATAATTCGACAGTGTTTTAGGTTTCACGTGATACAACGAGATACGCCATAAAATTGACGGCCGCGTCAATCACGCAATTCCTCGATCGCCGTTTCATTCCCGTTTATGGCACGCGTTGCAACATGCGTTCTCTCCCCTCTTCCCGTGACGTTAACCTCGTAAACAACGAGTTTAATGCTTTCGTGCGTTGACAATATCTATCGCCAATAAAAGCGTGCAGTATGTAGATTTTTTTTTTCTAAAAATCAAATTCTCTATCGCGTGATACGGAACCCGCAACAAATATGCGAGATAGCTATGCTGTCCTTTTCCGACGGTGCTCCACGGGCACCAGTTCGAGCCTCGTTAACAGGAAATCGCACCTGTGTGCACGTATCCGAAGCTGAGGGAACTAATTAGCCATAACTTTCCGCAAATGGATTTTAGCGCGCGATACCGCCGGCTTTATTGCACCTCGCGGTCGCGCTCCTCACCTAAGAGCGCCGGTGCAAACATATCGAGTTAGCGTCCAGTCAGTAGATTGTGACGAATATTCGACACTGTTATGAACTTAATTATGCAATATTCTAAAGTGCGGTTTTATCGTCGCGAACCTCGTTCTTTTTCCGCATCGGTGGAACAGGAGATAAGCACAAAACGCATGGTTTGATCGATCGTCGTCGCGTACTTTCCCACGTAACGATTACGGAATGTAATTTGCTCTAGAATGGTAACGCGCACTCAACCGATGTGTTGACCTTATTATTTTTTTTTTATCTGGGTTGCAAACTTTGCGACAGCTGTTGATGAAATTAAATAAAATGATCTTTAATCAATTATATCTGTGATCTGTAAGCAATGTTATCATCTTATATCTGCAGCGAAGAATATGAATTAGTGATTCAAAGTTCGTTCATAAATTAGGTTCAACTTTTAAGATATACAAAATGATTAATATTGTCTTGATATGACTCGTTATATTTATATTGTATTTTCGAGTTGTAAAAACATTATTCTAATTACACGCGTTCGGCATTTATTCATTATAAAGTACATTTATACTGAAGTGCTTACGATCTGTAATTTGATCTAGTATAGAGTTTACCATTGATAAGTAAGTCGATAACGAGAAAGAAATTTCGTTTTATATTTAATTACTGCGGGTGTGAAAGTGCTCTCGGTATGCATGCAACCAGCAATACGTCACCGATTAGATTCGTTTGTCCTTTTTCTTCTGAACTCTCCGTCAATGCGAATACGTATTTAAAAATTGCTATAGTCTTGTCGACCGTATCGCACTTATTCACCGGATATTAATGCACGCAAACGCGCGAAAAGAATAACTCGTGGAAACATCGACTATGATATCAATGCATGATATGACTCGCTGCATGAGAGTAGTACGCGCAATTACGGTAATTAGATTTTACATTAGTCGTTTTAACAACTCGAGCTTCTTATCTACCCGTCGCGTTGTAAAGACATAATAGAAAAAGGTGATCCAATAATATCTCTCCTGGCAAGAGTGTTTATCTATTCGTCACGGTGTTTGATGTAATGAACGGTCCTGACGGCGATACATTACAATTATAAAGTTTGCGCGTTGATAAAACCGCCGTAATGCAATGAGCAAGTTTTCACTTAAAAAAGATGTTATCGTGCAGAGCAAGATATTTAACCGACAACATACGGAAATATGTATTACCGCAGAATGTTAACAACCCGATAATTTATAGATATGCGCGAGTGTTACGACAATTTGTAATTCTGGAATATAAATCGCTGTGGGATATAATTTTAATAATTTAAAGATACAAAGAGAGTGTAAGTTGTATATAATTATATAAATATGTATATGTATATAAAATATGTGGTGTATAACGTAAAGATAAATGTATTTATCAATTATATAAATTTATCGATCAAATTTTTGCGCAACAAACATCGAGTCTTGGATCCGCCTAGAAAATTGTTACTCGAGTACCAGGTGAGAAATGGCTACACTTGATTTATGAGGCAGAGAGCGGCTATTTCTCCGACTGCTTAACTATTGTTTCCTGACAATAAGCGTATATCAGATATGAATGACACGAAGAAACGTTCTCTATCATTCATCAAGCTGGCACTCGGCCGGGAAGTAAAGTAATTACACGTTTTCCTGTGTCACTTGAAAGGACCATCTATCTGCGCGATGCTGCAAAAACGTGGCAATAATACCGACATACTTCTTTCAAAAAGCAGTTGATAATTAACTGTCCGATCAATAGCGTAAGGTGCCGTGATACATAGCAGTTCGTTAAAAATAAGTTTTACACAGTCGAATCGTCCACGTGTTGTATGACCGTACTTTTAAAATTCTTCGATGATAAATCATATTTTGCTGATAAATACGCGCAAATATATGCTGCTTAAATTAAACCGATAAGATCTTAAATTATTTGTTATATTACAAAGGTAGGTAGATACGATTCCATACATATACAACATCGAAAAACTGTTTTGTTATGAATTATGAGATTATTCTTCCGCGCTTCCAATTTATATATTTATACAGTTGCACCATTTTCGCTTATCAGGGCATACCATAATTAATGTGTGATGATAAATATGTGATGTATGCTATATGTTTCTCTAATTAATTATTATTTGAAAAACGTGGCAGTCGATTTCACGAATGAGCAGTGTATTACACGTCAATCGTGACAGTAGTAAATTACAGTCGTTTTATAAACGCTTTCTCACACAATGGCGAGAAACATTTTCTCCCGATGCTGAATATTTCTTCTCTGACTAAGAAATTTATACATTCGGCATTTACAGCCATTATACGCTCTTAATGAGAGATTCTATTCACGCGGATTAGGCAATTCTACTCGAACAATGAATGCGTAAAACTTATTTTGCCATTTAAACGTTCTGTAATGTATTTCTTCGAATATTAATACACGAACTTCTGCGCTGGATAAACAATGATGGTAAATTTTGATTAATCATATTATTATGCAGTATATTTGCCGTTACATTCCCATACGAAAGACTGTATAAAATACGCGGAATTTTGATGAGATCATAATGCGGATTGTCTGTCATATTTCAACGACGATGTAAATCATCGTTCCTGCTATGACAAATCGAAGCTTCGTTGTACTGACGCGTTACATAGGCGATTGCCAAAGATTTCATTATAGCACATCTCGACAAATAATTTTCCCAAATAACTCTTAACATAAATTCACCTTACGATGAATTGCCATTGTCCTACAGACATGAAGCAAAAAGAAAATAAACTTGCATAGCGCAGTACACGAATATCGTTCAAACAATATTGATAACTTACCCGAGGAAGGCCTGTCCGAATATCTGGTGCAGTAGACCCACGCTGGCCATAACATCTTTCCAGGATCGGTTGCTCCAGTCTGGTTGGACGTCGTGTTCCCAGCCGAAACACCGGTAGGAGAGGCGTTCGTCGTTGTCGTTTCCGAGCTGCTTCTCTCAGAAGTGTCGGAGGACGACTCTAGAAAGTCCTTCGTTAGATCGATCGGCCTTGAAGACACTTTCTTAGGCCGGGACTTCTTCAGAGAGATAGGATCCGTGATTCTCCTGCCGAAGTCCGCTTTTAAAATATTATCTATACTGAACTTTAGGCCCGCCTGATGCTGTAGGTTGTTGTTGTTGTTGTTGTTATTGTTGTTGTGATGATTGCCGTTGTTGCTAATACTATTTTGCACGCCATTCGCGGAGGGCAAAGTACGCCCGTTCTCCTCCCTAGCGCTGGGCGATGCTGGACTACCGGAATCCCGTTGCAAGAGTTTGCTGACTGACAGCCGGTGCTGGTGCACCGAATTCGCCGGTACATGCTGTACCTGCGAGCCCTGATGCAGATGCGTGTGGGCGTTCGCGTGATGTAGATGCTGACTGTGATGCGGCATCAACGAGGTAGTCTCCCGCGGATCTCTGCAAGCAGCGGGATGGAGAACAGGCGTCGTTGCTTGAAGCCCGGTGACCGTCATGGCCGACGGTGGTGACAACGAAAGTCTCGTTACTAAAGGAACGCTTATTGGTGTACGATGTAACCTTTCTACAGTGGGATAAACGATTTCGTGACCTAGGCCGTGCTGAACTCGCGCCGTATAGTCAGAAATATCAGGTTCCCTAGAAGAATATCGAGTAAGAAGATGTTGCTGATGATTGGATTGGTATCTAGGTACGATAGCCTCTTGTATAGCTTCCGGTCGACCTGGAGACGAGGCGGTAGCCGAGGAGGAAGCTGGAGATCTGACGGAAGACGCCGTGGGGGACGATGGTGGTTGACTGTAACCAGGTGGACTTGGTGCTGGAACATGATTATTTGACGTACGCTGATAATACAGATCATTGCAGCTGGCGGAGCTGGAAGGCGATGGTGTCGCCGACGTTCTCGTATTTTCCTCGTCACGGAACTCGCCCCGGCTACTTGCCGATTCCTGGTCGTACCTCATAGAGCCGCATACACGCACTCCAACCACGCTAGTTGGCGTCGGTTCGCTGCCAACGCTCAACACTTCGCTCGTATCGCTCTCACAATCACTTTCCGCGTTGTTACATTCTGTTCTCCGTGTCTGATCCGGTTTCTCCGCGTCCTCCTGGTCATGATCCAGTCGTGAGATCAGGTGGCTCGATCTGATCTCCGGGTCCGATGAGTCCAGACACATTGGTGCCTCCGAGAGTGTACTCGACATTTTTTACCCGAAGAAACACCCACCTTGCACAATAACAAGCTTTGTTTTCTTGATCCGATCACAACGGAACTTTTGTAGGCCGTGTTTTCATGATGCCTTCTTCTCCCCGTAACGTTTTTTCAAGAATTAATCATAACTCTCTTTCAATACTTAATATCATTTTTAATGATCCGTCTAGCACTGATAAATGTCATTCTCATATTTGTACATATTTTTATCATTATCTGTTTGAGTGTCACAATTCTTTTCAACATACATGATTGATTAACAAGCTCATAATCTAACAACAGGATAATTCTACTAGGAGAATTTCTCTTCACAATGTCACACTTTTGACATTTACTTCGACCTCTTGCGAGTTTTATACCGGCTAAATAGTAACCTCACTCGGTTTCATTCCGACGGATAGTTTCGCGCAGACTGTTTAGTCAATATTTATACTTCATCTCACTTTCATTTTCGACGTATCCCTAGTCCGTAAGTTTTTTGACGATGTTTACACCATAAATTATTTTGAACAAGTTTGTTGCTCATCTATAATACAGATGATCTTAGTTGGAATTCCTGGAACCGAATCACGGTGGTTCTATTGTCGCTTACAAAGCGCAGCCCTTCAAAGTCTCGCTGTAGTAGTCTAACACAATGCACTTTCACATGTTTTCGGATTTTCTATCGATTGGACGTTCCTTGGGCGCCATACAAAGGTCACTGACGTTCTCAAAGCGACGGCAATGCATTGGATGCGTCTCCGTTGTACTAGTTAGTCCACGATCAGGACGAAAATAGCGTCTGTGACGAAAGTAAGAACGTCAGAGTCAGTGGATCGCTCCAAGTAGATCGCGCCGATGAAAACGTGGAGTCCTTCGCGGCGCTGGTAGACGCGGGTTTCGACGGAGCCGTAGTGCGACGCCGTGAAACCGGACCGGGCCTGGTTGTCCAGTTGGTTGCCGCGGAACGTCTGCGGCGAGGAAGCGGCGGGAGGGCTCGCGATGGGCGTTTCTGGGTGTAGACCTGTACGCGTACACGCCTCCCAAGGTGACCCCGAAGGGACGAGGACGCGGGTGAGGGACATGATCGCTCGACATCTGGTGGCTGACACGCGAACATGCTGCAATGAAACGCCCTAACTCGCCCCACTCGAATGAACCGACGTCTCGTGGGTTCGCCTCATAGGTGGTCACCACGTCCCACTTCTTGCCGTGATCGGCGGCATCACCCTACCTCGCGCCACATCTAGAAGGCTATCCTTCTCCTACGCGCACGCCTCACTCGGTCGATCCCCACCCAGCGTTGTTGGATAGTAGAGGTCTATTGGAGCGGCTGCAGCCGTCTCTCCCTCTCTCTTTATTCGCGGACTTTATTCCGTCGCGACTCGCGGCGTGTACCCTGCGTTTCTTCCGAGTCCTGTATCTGCCCATAGGTGATACAGCTCGCCGTACTATTCTGTCCTTGTCGACTCGTTTATTATCGGTGTCTGTTCCTCTTGCTTTCATCCCCCACCGTTTACTTCGCCAGTTGCTTCTCTCGTTATTCTCTTCGTTTCCGTCTGTTTCGCCTTGTAGGTACGTTTTACGCATGCTCTTTTTGATTCCTCTAGTTGCTCATATATGATTTAACACTTAGCCTCTACCACGCTTAAAACAGATGATATCGTTGCATTTATCTTGTTTAGTTATATGAACGTTCTACACATTTTCAGGTCTGTTGAACTTACTCCGACTTTATTAGTTTCTTCCATCTTCACATTTATGCTCTTCCACGTTATCTTTCGCTCGTTACTTTTTACAAACGAGATAAAAATATACTCGCCAGAAATAAATTTTTACCCAAGATGGTATCGAAACTATAAATCAGGTGAAATCGTACACTTGGATCTAGATGTGTCTATATATAATGAGATCCTAATAATTACGGGGAAGAAGAACTGAATGAGGGAAGTTAAGAGAGCAACTCTCGCGTGACATGGAAATGCAAAGCAGATAAAGGCCGCGAATCATCGGTAGCAATGGAATTACTCGACTATCGATTCTCCGCGATGCATTTCATTCTCTTGGAGAAGCCGAGAAGGTAGCGTGCATTCAGCTCGTGAATCATGTATTCATTTTTCGCTCGGCCAGTGAGGAGCTTGGGCGCGCGTCAACATGATCCCGAAGCGATCGTTAAAGCTCATTATTAGTCGATCTTCATGCGGATAAGGATGTAACGAAGGTAAAAACCTATCAGCTTGTAAATTCCAATTCTGCAGATTGGATTTTGTATACGCCGGAAGATTAATCCTATGTGTGTGCCATTTTGCAGTCAATATTACCTGCTCATATAATCATTTTATACATCAGTATAATATTCTTAACATTATAAATATTTAATTACACAACGAAAATTTTTTTTAAATAAGACTGGACATCTTATTTCTTATTAAAAACTAATAAACTGTGCAAATTGACTTCTTCGATAACTATTAAAAGTAATATATTTAAAATTAACCAAGCTAAATTAATACTTTTATGTAATACGTATCTATCTGGATGTACTATAAAGAAAACGAACCAATTTAAGTGAATTCTATTAGTTAAAGAAATTTAACTGTCCCCAGATGCACTTTCAAGAACGTTCTTTTGTATCCCACTTCCTTTGTATCTCGCTCTTCATCTTCCAGCAAATTCATTTTATTCTACAATACTAATTCAGGAACGTTATCGTTTGCGGTTTTTGATGTGTGTACGTATAATACTTCTCAAGTCATCGCACAAATAAAAATCTGTTGATGTATGCTCGGTCATCATGTAAGCTACTATAATGACATATTATTAGCGACACATTAACAACTCGTAAATTTCAATCCGACAATCACCGAGAAGTGAGCGAGAAGCAAGACCGTCAAAGATAAATTAATTTATAAATTAATTTATAAATTCTTCCCATTGGATTATTCATTGCCGTTATATTACGTCGCATTAGTTGCGACAATAAAATTATATTTATTCTTTGTCACGAAAGGTGTATTTGTTTCGTTTTGTTTTTCTCTTACTGAAAAATTGAAATATAAAATAAAATTCTAGATGCCATTACATGTGCTTATTTCTTCTGACATATGTTAGTTCTGGAATATATTTCGCGTGTACGATATATGATACGCATTTGCGTGTCTGCTTTGTTCATCCTTTGCAACCATTTTTCATTCTTTCTATTACAGTTTTCAACAAACATACGATGATCTCGAAAGGTATAGTTAAACGGAGATCGACGGGATGAAGAGAGAATGCGTTGTAATTTAGGTAAAATTGACGAAAAGGGGGTATTCGAGCGATATAAAAGAATCGAGAACGTGGTAGTTTCGCCGGAACGTACGAAGTACGTAATGATGGAAAAAAGACGTCTGTTAACAGCCGCGATCGCAGAATTAAGGACGATATCCTCGCTCGCAGCATGTACTTCAGCCTCGAACTCGTTACCGTCGGCTGGCTTCGTAAATTTCGTTAACGCGGGCTACCCTGCAATGCCCTGCATTCCCGCCTTAACGAGCGTCCACGCGCTCGTTAGTATCCCTAAGGCCTTCGCTTAGGTACACCCTGTAAGTTAGCCAGGACTTGCTGCGTCCGCTAATTCGTAAGCGGCTACTCTCATTCGTCGAGAGGATGCAGCTCGCTCTCGTGGAACAAGGTGATGCATCCTTTCCCAGGGGCGGATTTGCAGTGCCATATATTGTGTGCGAATCTGCGTCGCTATCTTCATGGATGGAAAGCGTCTCATTTCGTGAGTTGATCCGCTGTTTTCATTACTTTGCTGAATCAATTAAGCGAAGTTGATATTTTCCAAGACAATACCTTTGGTCGTTCAATCGATTATTCCTTTTTTATTAAACAATTGGAATAACTTAGAAAGTTAATACAAAGTTAATATTCGCACATTCTAAATCGCCGAAATAAAAATATTTTCGTAAATTATTTTGCAGATATTGTACGATCTGGTTCAAATAAAATCGTGGTTCAAATAAAATCACGATTTTATTTTAATTTAGGCACCCGTTTATAATGATGTTAAAGCTGCTTCATGTTTCTCGAATATATAGAGCGATTTTTTAATATTTCTTTTATTTATATATTAGATAATTAGATTATATATTTTTTTTTATCGTAACGCTGCAATCCAATGCCGCGTAACACGCGCGCGCATCCTTCATAGGAGTGAATCAATCTGCATAATTTACACCTTAACGCCCGAGTTGACTAATTTTATGCTACTGATTTTTATCTGAATCCCAGATTTTATTTTAATTGTGGCAACCGTGTTATTTACGTTCCGTATAGATACGAGTCCGCTTAATGATACAATAATTTACACCGTGCGAAATTAGTGATGCATAATAAGGCTGGGAAATTCTTTTTAACGTGATTTATGACGCATCCGTGTGAAGCGCGTAATATGCGGCAAACTAAAATTCTTTCCGTGACATACAAAATTGCGCTGCACAAAGTCGGCGCTGCCGTGGAATATCGCACATATAATTTTTCGTTTATTTTGATTTATGGCTCAGTTCGTGCAGTTACAGAAGTCTTAATGTTCCAAATCAATTAATGACGTGAGTATTTCTTTAATGGAAGAAATACTGAGCATTATCTTTTAGTTTAAGATTTTTTATTCTATCTCTAATTTTTTATATAAACACATAAATGTTGATATCTATCTTGATACCTTTAAATATATACGAAAGACTTGGAGTTACTTAATAAGAGGCTGCGTCCCTGTTACTGTGCGTACGTATCGATTTCTCGAGTATCAAGCTGCCCGGCAGCATTAGCATGGCAAAGAAGGCGCCAATTTGGCTCTGATAGCGGTCTGCCATAAGAAACAGGGAAGGACACTATTCTATCGCGTGTTTTGTTTTAAGTTGTTCACTTCTTTTTAGCTCTTTATTATAGCTTGCAGTGTCTACTTTTCTATTTAATAACGGTGATATGTCAGTGCACTTGTCATTTAGCAAGAGACTATTATTTTCTCCGTCTAAACCCACAAACATACATTATCGATACGACATGATTGAGTTTAAAAATTGGCCAAGTCACGAGAGACTCGCCGCTTACGCAATTAATTGAAGCAAACTTTATTCAGATCTATAGATAGAAAATTCTTCTTTAATTAGTTCCCCTTCGCACATAGATTATGAAGAATTAAATCTTACAAATCATTAATCCGACTCGCCTGACAGTCGGGTTAGAGGGAACGGTCGTAATGTAATTAAATTATTATTAATTGGACATTTAGATAGAAACGCGATGGACAAATTGCCCGTCGTTTGATAAGGCAGATACACGGAATTGCACCACATCGCAATAATGAACATCATTGCCCTCGCCGTGCGTCGCTCAAGACTATATACAGAGATAAATTACGGAATTCACAATGGAGTCTTTATCAGATTTTGTTGGGTGCACGTCGCTCATTATTAGGAAACTTTTCTTCGGCGAAGAATTCGTCCGGCGAAAACGTCATTTGTAGTTAAATAATCGCGATGTTGCAAATTGCTCCGGATCGCAATAATGCACCGCGCTGCAGGCGCTAAATTTCGTGGGATCACGCGAGAAGACTCGAGAGCTATATTCGCGAGGGAAATCACGGAGGTGCATCTATCAGACTTATCTGACGGGGAAGTACCTCTGGCAAACGCCCGACAATCTTATTTATGGTTTGCAATGAGAAACAGACAGCCGTGATCAACGAAACGATTCGATTGGAAACGATATCGTTTAATCGATCGCATTGTCCGACGAAGGTAAAATATTTTTTACAGAGTAAAGAGATGATAAGATAACGTGTTCATGGCCGATGACACTTTTTTCAGGCTTAACAAACAAATGATTGCTGAATAGACCGCTATATTAATTATTAAAAAATTCTTACACTATAAAAAAAATGATATAATATATAAAGTTACAACAATTATAGTAATTTTTGGATCTAATATTAAAGGTGTATATACTTACACAAATGTAAAATTATAACTTGCAAATAAAATTATTCTTTCCTACAGTAATTATAATAATTTGCAAAAGTAAATTTATAATTAAAATTAAGTTTATAGAAATATTTACATATTAAGGGGATGCTGGAATGACCAAATTATTACATTACAGTCGTATAAAAATCTTCGACTGAACGGAATAAAAAACCTTTTACAGGATTAAAGTAGACACAAAATTAGAAGGTGGTGCAGTGGCTTATTGTACTAAAATCGAAAAAAAGTTAAAACATTTTTAACATTTTTTTCGATTTTAATATAAAATCCACTGCACCACCTCCTAATTTTGCGTCTACTTCAATTCTGTAAAAAGATTCTTTATTCCGTTCGGTCAATTCGAAGATTTTTATACAACTGTAATGTAATAATTTGGTCACTCCAGCATCCCCTAATTTGTCAATGAATTTTTTGTAAGCTATAATATTGATATATACGATCTACTGCCATTATGTTATATAATATTTAAAACATTTACACAGAAACTACAAAATATATTACTGTTACTACATATAATTTGCCATCTAATATAAAGATATATTTACACAATTAAAGATAAAATAATTATCTCTTTTATAAATTTATAAAAAAATATATTGTCTGTATATTTCTCGTGCGTCAAAAATGATCAGTGATATTCTTAAAAACTTTCTTTATATGAACTCTACAAGTTACAGGCTAAATCACCGGCCAATGAAAAGAATTTGATGCTTTATTTTATTTTCGCGAGTCAATTTATAGCCGCGCGACCGTGCTTTTAAGTCATCAGTATTTTAATGGTGTCCCCTTTTAAGATATACAAGAAACTTTGGTACGTGGCCCAGAGAACGCGATCGCAGCCAAACGTAACTTCCGCCAGGCGCTATCTCGGCACTCCACACCTCTACTTTATTTAGGCGTATGTAAGCGAAGTGCGGTGCCGAGCTCACACACGTGCCACGGCATGGATACACACGGTGGCACGTCAAGTAAAACAGATACATATGCGGGCTCTCGTATGTATACTATGCGTACGTGCGGGTCGACGGTGTATTGGTGATTCGCACCCGGTAAAACCCCGCCTCTCGACTCCGTATCGTGCGATAACTCGATTACCCGCGATAACCGAGTATTTATTAGCCTGTGAGATTTCATTTTGATATCCGCCCTTTTCCCCTTCTTCTTCTCGTGGTTCTATCTGTCTCTCAGTTCTTTACCTTCCTCTTCTTCTTACATTCTTACCCATACGCCTTTCCCGAATGAATGAGAAACGTTCATGAAAACCGTTTTGGAGGTATTATGTTTTCGGAAGTTGTTTGGAAGAATAGAAAAAAAAACGGATGACCTCTAATAAATTTTTTTAATTCATTTTTGTATAATAAAATAGCTATGTAATTCTCTAAAATAATAATTGATTACGGATTATTATTATTGTATTATAGAAAATCCACAATAATAGCAAACTTATATAATGTTTCTTTTAATATAGTTTACCAGGATGTTTTTCCCTTCTCTCTTTCGCAGAATAATTTTATCTGGACATTATTACGAAATTTGTCTCGGAATGATTTCTGCACATTTAAAAAGATTATTTTATTGAAATTAAATTGGTTTTACAAGAGGTCGTGCGCACAAAGAACGATCGATCGTGATATACGTATGTATCGAATTACGAGCGCGGATTATCGTTGGGCGAGGATCAACGCTCTGCTGGGATGCACGATAATTATTTCTGCGTTAGCCATAATTATTGTCGGGATGGCAATTAATTCTTGCCGGAGCGGCAATTAATTTATTGTGGCTTGATTAATTACCGCATGGAAGGCGAGCGAGACAGTTCGTTACTGCGGATGATTGCCCTTTTGCTGCACAATAAGGTCCATGGCTGGTAACGCCTCTTTTTGGAAAGAATTTGGCGACATTGAGATTTGGTTAATGCACACAAAGATAATTAGGTCACAAACAAATAGAATCAATCGCGATAACGTGTGATATTTTTTCTCTTTTTTAATAACATTAAGTAAAATCCAATTCTATATCAAAGATCATTTTATCTTATATAATATAAATCCTTACTGAAAAAACTTGTTATTATAATATTATTCTTTATATAATTAATAAATCTATTATAATATAAGAGAGAGAGAAGAATATATTATTTATATATCATTTTATATTTTGATGTAGAATGCATATTAACATTGTTTTCTTTTCATTTTGTATCTAATACATAAAATTGTACAATGTTCAGTCTTTTTTGTCAACCAATTATCTCTAAGTTTAAACAAATAGTGCGCCATATAAATTCAGCCATTAAGATCCATCCTGTTCATCACTTCATCTTATATCTTATAAATAATTAAAGCGGAAACTGTCCTCGAATAATGTTTTTCTCATGTCGGCTGAATCGAGAACCGACTGTTCGGCGATTAGCGCGTTTTTTTTTCGTTATCGAGGGATCGAACGATAAATGACGGTCACGGTTCATCTTGCGGATGAGATATTGCAAGGAGTTTTCACTTTTCATCGGGGGCATCCCATTTACGGGCGGCGATTGACCGACGTTTTTGGATCCATCTCATAAGACGAATGCGCTGTTGGAGAAACACGATTTGTTCCGTTCCGTGACCATTATGACCCGAAACATCTGAAATTTTTCAAGATCAGTCAGGTAGATCTCAGGCTTTCGTCATGCCGGTTTCTGGATCCTTTCGCGAGCGATCACATATGTCATCGTGAATAGCATATACATTTATGAATATATATAATATAAATATATAATATATGTTATTGTAGATTATATGCGATTACATATATAATTTTACTGATTAAATAAAATGACACATATATTTTAAATTATTATCAGATAGTAGAAAATAAACCATAAAACGGATGTAAATTAAAATATAAAATAAAACCAAAACTTTATTATTAGGAGAGAGAGAGAAAAAGAGAAAGGAGATATAAATATAACTTTGATTAAAACAGTTGCTTCTCGTCTTAAGATTGCACCAAAAATAAAATGTAATTTCAGAATAAATTCTTTAAATTTTTTTAAGACTGGTTGAGATAAGATCGCTTTTAACTTATTCGTTAATATCATAAGTCATTCCCATTAGTAAGAGGCTAACATTGTATTTATACGAGGTACGAACGTCAGATAAGACATGTCAGAACGCAATCTTCTTCTATTATTTATTGGAAACCTTGATACACTCGAGCTTAATCATAAATATTATGAGTCATGATACAACACTATATTTACAGATAATTAATCGAGCAGTTGATTCCGGATACTTAGCTTGATGCTCAAATAACGGAAGGGAGAGGGGCACGGGAACTTGGGATCAATGTGTGGAGTAATGAGAATCGGAGAGATGCTGTAATGTTAAATTATACGAAACGTGTAAAGAGGGGAACAACCAGGAGGGGAAATTAATATTTCACACACAGTGGCGAAAAATCGCGCGAGGTTCGGCAAATTTCTGAATAAATATTAAGACGAGAACTGAGCTACGCGACTCTTTGGCGGGGCGGTCTTGTAAAATATTATTTAATCCTCGCTGGCCGTACACCCGATGCGATTCCATGTAATTTGCTTGTGTTCTATTCTTCTTCTTTCTATTATAGTATAGGGTTCGCACCTTTGATGCTATGTATATATAAGTATTATAAACCTAAGCATATTCGTTTGTTATATAATTGATATTCAGTTAAACCTTAACACATTATTCACGAACATTCAGGAACGACGAGATTAGGTCGCCAATTAAATAAATAATTTAATTTTTGTTCATGCTTCGTGTTGTAAAATAAATATATGCATCGATTAAGTGCAAAACGACATAAAGTTATTTGATTTCTAAGAATTATAAAATGGTTTTGCTTTTCAAATGTTGTGCAACGATATATTTTGATTATACGTTAATTTAATATACGAGAAAACTGCAGAAGAGTACTTTTTTTTATACGTATTTATGTAAATATGTTTAAAAACAAATATATTTATATTAATAAGATTAATTTCTCTTATAACGTTTTTATAATTATTTTGTTATAAAAGATAATTTTTAATTAATACTTTAATTGGTGATGTTTATATGTTTCGTTTAACTTTGTTAAATTGAATATTAGATATTCTTTCTATTTATTCATCAATTCACGTATTAATTAATTTATTAAGTGAATCGGTAGCAAAATTTATTTTCACGTTCCTGAATATGGCGAGTAATGTCATAGATAGACACATATAAGTACTGAATCTTATCAACGGCAATTAAGCGTCGTTACTGACGTTACGTTCGTTTTGATCTCTAAATGTGCCGTATGCGAGATCAAAAAAGACAATAAAAAAAAAGAAGATACCATGTCGATCGCAAGTAAACTGTGTTAAATTACCGATCGACGCAGTAAAGATCGAATTCCGTTGAACGCACATTCGGCACCGAGATCGTAGCAATATCGATGATTTCTACCTCTATTTATCGATGAGCGATAACTCGTCACAGATACTTCAATCGCGACATATACATCAATTGACGAATGAGTATCGATTAACACTTCAATAATTAAAAGAAGCGAGAGTATAGCAGCGAATATTATTTATATAAAAAAGCATTCGCACACAATGAATCGATGAGACCTATTATATCCATGGGAGCCTGAATTATCGACGACTATCAAAATACATAAGGCACTTCGCATTGTATTAATCCCATGCTTACCTTAAGAAGTTAATTGAAAGAAGAGTAGAGTATGTAAAAAGACTCTTCTTAAATTGTTTACAAATCTGATATTCTTCCGATTTATAAAAATAATAAATTTATCACCGCGTTTTAATCGCATTTTCATCAATGTCGATTTATCAGTAGCTCGAAGTTCAGTCATTTATATCGACCATTTCCTATTTTAACGACGCATTCTTATATTACCGGCGGAGCAGTTCCTTAGTCAGCTCCACTTGCTGCGAAAGATGCGAGGATATCGCAACTGATTGAGATGAAGCGAGAAGAAATAGATCTCCGCATGCTAAAAATATTACCCTAGTTGATTCGACCTTGGTGCGTCATATAGCTTATACTGTCCGATAATAATTTTTCTCGCGCTTGTCGCCGCATTCGCGAACACATGGCTAGTATCATACCGGCCATGATACAGAAGAAACCACAGCCGAGTCCCACTATTGTACTGGCCACTGTAGATCTCAAACATACTCTGTCAGTCGTAGGCTCACTAAATCCTATGTAAAAAAAATTTAAATTTAAAAAGATTGTAATTGTAATAATTCTAATGCCTCATCTAACACTAAGATATACATATTAAACATTTGCTTGATTTTAATTCTCTACTCTAAAAATAGTCTTCATATGCTCTTGCACAAAATTTTATAAACTAGTATAATTGTTGAAATGAATTCATTATTTGTTTGCTTAGTTTTATTGAAGCATCATATGTAGAGTATAAGTTAAAATTTGCAAAATTTTATATGCAAGCTTCGTTCATTTTAAATCGGTGCTCGCCATTACGTAATTATAATAAAAAAAAAAGTAGAGCATCTCTTAGTGAACGAAGCTATGATAAATGCATGGCTTGACATGTAATTGTTCTAACAGTAAAATGTTATGTTTGACATGTATATGTATATCTTCTTTACCGCTGCGAGAGAAGCTAGTGGAATTCTGGAACAGTTCCGTGTCCGCTTCGCCTTCCTGAAGAACACGAAGAGACTGGAAGAGGTTCACATTCTCCGACAAACTAGTTGCCGGCGTCGATGATCCATCGATTTCCGACACTGACCGCTTCACCACATTCTTCGCGTTTCTCCAATGGCAAGGTTGGCTCTGAAATACGGATGAATCGTTTAAATTAAAAATATTTATAAGACTGGGACACTAATTTATTTTCAAGCCCAAATAACAGAAAGATGCAAAATAGCATAAAAACATCGCTTGAAAATTAGAATATTCACAGTACTTTTTTATATTTTCAAAAATTATCAATTTAACTGTAAAAATTCAAAAGTACGTAATATATACCCAAACAATTAAATACGATACACACACATAACAAAATATTAAATTTTTATGATAGAGCATTAATTAATAACTAAACTATTTTAAAAGTAAATAATTTCTAGAATATTTAATCAAATTTAATGAGCGTAAAACACTTAAATAGATTAAAGAGATAAAAAAAATCAGGTAGCAAGCTAACATCATTTGCCATCAATTTGTCATCAATTTGATGTTAAAATGACATTTACTACGACATTTTGTGTTGACATTTATTACGACAAAATGATGACAGTAACATCTGCTTACTACCTGACTTAAATAGATCAAGAATGGAATGAAATCAAGTAGTAACGCGCTAAAAAATATTTAGTTACCGGACATCTTCCGTGGCACATGCGAACATCGCATTCGATATACAGAGCCGGCGATCCCGTGAACCTGAAGGTCTTCATATAAGCAAAAACTTGCGTCTCAAACAGGCCACTCTCCGACCAGGAACCGCGAAACCGGCTGATCAGTTTGTCATCAACCGGACATCCGTATTGATCGATCAGTTGAATCCTTTTGTTTCCGCCATTATGAGCGTAGCAATCATTTACGACGATATCAAAACCATCTACAAAAAAAAAATCGGCATAAATATTCACATTTATCTGAATATCGTCAAATCTATTACTATCTATAAAAACGATAACATTTAAAACGTTATAATATAAAGTATTAACTCATAAATTACAGAAGATTTAAGCAAATTTAAGAAAGATTGCAATTTTAAGTGATGTAGAGAATTGTTCTTAAAGATTTTTAAAGATTCTGTTCTTAAAAATTTATTATGATTAGATAAAAAGCGATGATTAGCTTCATAAAATATATATGTCACAATAACAAAATCAATTAGTCATAAGCGCCAAGATGGGAATAAGATCTAACGTCCTCTACCTTCTGACATAGATTTGCATGACATAAGTGATGTAGACGTAAATACAGAAGCCTGACTAGTTAAAGTACAGACATCTGTCGTTACGTCAAAGCACATACATTTTCATATCTTCTCGCCAGCATTTCCGCATCTTTCGCAAATTACCGAGCTCAGACTGACTAGCTGACTAACAAAGTCTTCTGCTGTTCATCTTATACCGTTATCGCTGTCGAATCATAGCTTGATAGAATCGGACGTCATATGATTAGGCTGAGCATCGAATAAAAAAACAAATACACGAAAATACGTATTGTAAACAATTTGCAAGCACATTCGTTTTTTGTTTCAATTTTATAAACTTTTTGTCTTGAAGGTTTATTGCTAAATATAACAATACAACGCAGTTCATTAATATTTTATAATTATGTTTTACACAAACAAACATTAGATTCAATTAAATTATAGACTCTCCCATTAGTTCTATTTTCAAAAGCGCTTCTAAGAAAGTAATAAATTAATTTATCGTAAAAATATAAGTGATATATGTATAATTTAATTGATATCCGTTATAGAAACTTAATACTGTAAGATAATGATTAATTACTTATTAATTCGGTATTAAAAACTGTTATTTAATTCCTATTGTCTTTTTCGAGCATTGTTGTCCATTCCTAGTAGGTCGAATCCATTATGACGATTTTACGAAGCCGCCGTTAAGCTGCAGTTAAACTACATATAAGGCTTACCGTATTTGCTGCGCATGTAGATAATGAGAGTCAGAGGATCTCCGACACGAACTGGTCCAGCCACTCTAGTTCCAGTGGTCCCGTAACCGTATCTGATTTCCATGTAGCACTCCGGAGGCTGCAGGGTGAAGACTACGGGATTTCCCGTGGCGACCCTGGAAGAAGGTGGGTGCGTAAGAGGCAGGAAGAATGCGTATCCGTTATCTCGCGAGCAGTACGGCCTACTTCGCGCCAGCAGGATAGCACAGATGTTAGACATTATCGTAGATATTACGTAAACGCCTCGCGTGAAACGTTCCATCGAGTTCGCGTAATCGAAGGTTTCAGACGAGATGGAATGTGACCCTTTGTACTGTTTCTACGCTTGAAGCCTATTTTGACGTTTTGAGAAATACCCATTATTAACACTTTATTTCAAAAGTAAAAAGATGGACCACTCACTCGACATCGAGAAAAGGAAATGTCACCGTCTTCCAAAAGTCATAGCCGTACTCGCAAGTCACCTTGAAATGTTCGTCGAACTCCTCCTCTATTAATGGATTGTACTGCACTGTGACCGTGTTCCACATAAGATTTTTCTGGAAAGACAAGAGTAATACGTCATTGAGTCTTATTTCTCACGTGAATCCAGCAATAGCGGTGTCTATACGTTCCCGCGCGATCTACGCGCGATGTGACATCTAATTTTCTCTAATTATCAAGATTAAAAATAAGTCTTCCTCATTTTTTCCCCGGTGTTGTTAATCATTATTATTCCTTGTCGACCGGCGCCGGTACACACTAAAGTAATGATCCGTCATTCCGCGATGCGCTCGGCGCTCGTCTATTTTACGTACCGTCGGATTCTTCCTGCTGTCCTGATGATGAGTGTTCTCGCCGAGGGTGCCGCACCGATTCAACTGAATGTAGAACTCGTAATAGTCTCGGCCCGTCCCATTAACGTACATGCAATCGGGATCGTACGAGTAGCCTGCAATTAAAAACGATTATTCTTGTTCATCCGGAACGCGGTCGTCTATGATACGACCATGTTCGATATCGGATATCGAATATCGACCGATATCTCTATCAAACAATCTACCTCACGGCATTTCGACTATACAGACCGCGTTGCGAAGAATAGGCGGGACGTTGATGCATTTTCATCGCGAGCGGCAAATGAGCGGCAAAGAGTAAATGAGGAAAAAAACGCAAAGTATACTCGTTAGCGCCGGAATTAGGAAGTCGGGGATTAAGGTAATCTGACTTTTTAGTTGTCCTGCTAGATTCAATCAGAAAGCCTCAGTGTTTTACGAAGCTACCACATCCGCGTTGGCACAAAGGCACTTAGCTCATTATTGAAATATTGATTAACGGGCTTATTAACGATCAACGAGAAAATTGCGGATTAGCAGAATGGATATTAAGCAGATGCAAGGTTCAAGAAGAGGTCGTCTTTCTCATCGAATAATTTGTAAAGAAATCATTTGACGATGATGCCGTTTTTGCCGGTACATCGTTGCCAGAAGGCACGGCCGCGATACGCTTCTTTCGAAATAACGGAAGTATCTTACTAGACCGGACAGATGGACTTACGACGGTGAAAGAAAAATTCTGGTGCGGCCGATGTGGACGACCGCCGATCGCTTTACGATAATTTCCGCCATTACCTCATTAGCGCGGACGTATACTCGTCTCACTGTCTACCGACGTAATTGCGGACCAGCAATGCAGCCAGTTATGCAGTCACATATTTTAGATACAGTATTATGTCGAATCTCTTGACCGTAATAGAGAATATAGCGTAAAATTCTAAACATCATCACTTTTTCGATACCGCACCATTTGTATAATTCGCGTCGCAATATTTACATAAATCTTTTGTCAAAAGCAATTTTTAAACTCTAGTCTCATTATGTTATTGTTTGGCTACTTGCATTTAATATTGTAAAAATATAATGGTATTTAATAAAAAAATTTTGAGTAAATTGCACGATGCTAGAAATAATTATTCATTAATATAATTGAACTTTACCTGCAGAATACAAAAGGCCGGTGAAAGATCCATTGAATCCGATTCTGATTTTCATGTAATCGTCTTGACATTCCGCCTCGATATCTAAAATATAAGATGTAAAAAATTATTATTTAACATATAATTAATAATTATTCAATAAGTCGATTTAAAAAATTGTATAATAAATTTTAATTTTTATTTACACGCGTTTTCTCCAACCTTGCGATTAAATCTACATTCCATTATTTTATATTTCATTATACGTATAATTATGTTGATTCAGCAACATGATAAATTCTCTATCTGCATTTTAATTCTTTGCGAAACTAAGAAGGTCTAGGTGGCATCTTTGATGTTGAAAGAGAAATGGAAAACTGTGTATATACAAACTGACAAAAAAATCGATGTTGTGTCTACTTATTGTGTCTATATTTAGCAAGAATTAAATTTTAGATAATAAATCAATGTAGTAATAATTTTAAAAAATATGTATTAAGTATTATACATACGCATTAAAGGATAAACTAATTTTTCAAATAGTTGCGGTTTGAACCATATTTATACGAGTACTATTTAAATAAGATTTAAAGAATTTAAACGTATTGGTGTTACAATCGATAGATTTTTACAAGAAAATTATTTGTAGCCAAAGATCTATCTTATTTAATGAAACGCAATAGATAATTCTCTTTCGCAAAAAAATTTTCTCAGTCAGGAAATGTTCAAGATAGTGTAAAAATAGCGTTACCATATCGAGTCCGGTAATTGTCATTTTGAAATGTGCATTCGTATTCAAACAAAACTTAATCACAGAAGATGGAAACGTGTCGATCGATCATAGGGTGGGCGTATGTTCGCGGTCAAGAGAGCCTGTCGTCATTTGTATGAAGAAACCGGGCGCGGAAAATCGCAGATTTGCGGATAGGAGCGAGTGGAAAACCGGTCGTCGATGACGAGTGAAAGTAAGTTGGGGGTCCCGTATAGGCGCTCTTCGTGGTAAGAAGCCGTTTCCACTGTAGTAACGTAACCGCAAAGCGGAATGGAGATTGATGGAGGATGAAGATAGTTACACTCGAGGTGTCCGCCGATGATACAACCTTTTCGTTTCGTGACCCACGCTCATCCCACGCACACCGTCATCGTAGGATGGTATCCTCTCATGACACCTGAATATGTTTGACGAACGCTATACTTAATTGAATATCATCATTGGATGATATTCATCATATAAGGATATCATCGTTATCGAAATAGGGTCGCAAAATTAATTAATTTAATTTAAATTAATTTTGTCAAATAAATTTTTTGACGCATTTTTTTTTAAAGAAGATACTTATCTATAAAAATGGTATAAAACTTTTATAGTACTTTTAAAATTACCCGCAATAAATTATTAATATTTATTAGTAAATAAAAATGGATTATTGTTGATTTCATTTAGATAAATGGAAAAAAGATGAGAAAAAAGCCGACATATGCTTGTTATAGACTCAAAGAAAAGTAAAGGATAGTGATGAGAAGATAGTTACACCGGAGGCGCATGCCGATGATACAACCGTTCCGTTTCACCCTCGTCCTACGCATCGCGCCGTCGCGAATGTGTCGAGCGCATTTTCGAGCGGCCGCACGTACGTACACGCACGTATACGCACGCGCTTATTAGAATTGCGGATACGTGCTTTGTGTTCATCGTCCGGCAAAACTCTGTCAGTAGACAGACAATGGGAAGAGTTGAGCAACGCCGATATTTGCTCGAATGTGCCGAGAGTGGTCACGGAAAAACGTGGAGGATATCGTTGGGTTCCCTTAAAACTCTGGTGCTGGTTTTAACATGTCGACTTCAACTTTTGATACTTAGCATCTTTATTTATCGATTCGAATCCAAATTAGTTGGAAAACATTCCAAGAAAGGAACGTAGCAAAAAAACCTCGTGGGAGAAGCAAGAGGGAAAGAAGTAGCAAAATGAACTTCGAGGACGTTTGAGAATCGAGTGTTGCCGAGGAGGATACATTAAACCTAATGGGCTCTCTTTCGCGTAATTGACGATACCGCGGGTGGCCTCAAGTTCCCGCAGAGAACGAGCGGCTCGACTTTACGACTTCATTGAACCAGCGAGCTTCATAGGCCGGGCGTAGCATTCGTCATTGCCAGTGGCAGGCTCATCCAAATGTTTTAGGAAATTTACCGTAGCAATGCGATCATCGATCGTCCCGTCGTCTCGAAGGGCTTCGGCACATCGATCTTTTAAAAAATAGAATCTGATTGATATTGTACGGTCGAGTTTTCTTAAATGCGCATAGAATGATTTATCACAATGAAGTAGAGCGAAATAGATTTATGTGAATCACTTATAATTCAATTCTTCTCGATACCTACACTATGGAAGAAGTCATTGTCTTGCAATTAAAAAAGCGATGCTGCAACGCTTTGTATATAAGCGCATGTTGTGATATTTCGGAATTATAATTTTTAATTCTATAGTATTAATTCTTTATAAATATTTATAAATAATAGATGATCGTATCTTCATCTCACGTGAATAATAGGTATCAGTGAAACAAATTACCGTATAATTATTTAGTTAAGAAATGATTGCAAACGGCAAAAATGTAAGAAGTGGTGTAATAGACGTTTCGTTCTGGTCGAATGAGCGAAGGGAACGATGCGTCGTTAAAGGATTTTTCTCACAACGCGGTTTCCAGTATGGCCGTAATTTTCCGCAAAACGCAATTAAAAGGATTCGCTGAAGGGCGGCTTGAGAATGGCTTGTATACGATTCCATCCCGTAAATATTATTTATTTATATTATCATGAAATACACTGTAATTTAATAATTTTCTCCGGGAGTATCAGGCAGTGATGCTCTTGCTATGTTGATTACTCGCCATATGCACGGACAGTGAGTGCTCAGGCATTTACAATAAACTTCGATGTTCCAGAAAAATCGCATACGCGGCGGATGAGCGTAACACATATGTGTAACATAAGAAATTATACGCACGCGTAGAAAATTAATTTTGTTTTCACAGGACATAGTCTATTATTCTTTCATAACGGGATATTACACCGGCGTTATTAATGTCTTGTTCTACTGGCATTAATTACTACCGCACACCCGCTACATGAGATTAAAACTGAAGCGACCGATTAAAGTTTTAATGAGGCATCATTGGATTAAGCCTTTGTGGAGACAGGATTTTGAACAGGATAGAAAATTCATTGTAAAGTTAATTTATATATAGAGGTAACGACTCCATCGCTGAATCGTAAAATTGTGATCGTGTAAATTTATTATTTGTATAAATGTGATTCGATAGCGTTTTCAGCGTACATAAAATCGAACGCTATAAAAGATGATATACAGCATGAAAAAAATCATAAAATAATAACTGCAGCTTGGATAATCTCACAGTATATTACATCATATATTATACCGTATGTATTCAAGATAATATTAAATCATTCAAAGAATTCCCGCGGACTCGACGACATAACTTCACGTCATGGTACGCGTCGGCATAAAAAGGAAAAAATAACGTAACGGCCCCTCATAAACATCATTTTCATTGCGACGCGGCGTCGCAATTTTCTCGTAGAAAAAGCGATGTCAGAGACGAGCTGTCGTCGATTACCGGCGCCATAACATATACGCGACCAGATATCTGCACGGGCCGTGTGCTCGAGTTTCCACGAGGCAATCGTGATCCACATGCGGATAATGATGATCGCGCGGGATGATGATGACGATCCTCGGGCCCATGACGACGATGACGACAATTGCAGATGCCATCGAAGGTGCTGCAAGCAAGGTGGTGTATCTCTGCCTCCGTACCCTCGATGTCAGGAGCGTCGTACGACTTTCCGACACCGTTTTAATTGCCTTCTCTCTAACGGTAGCCATCACACTCTGAATTCCCGGGCGCGCTAGGCTGCGGACCGAGATGGACGGATATATTGCGCGGAGCGCGACTGCGATTCTTCCAAGTCAATCGACCGAGACACCGGAGGGAAGTACTTTGTCCTATAACACGCGCTATCCTCACAGGCTGCGGCCTTTTGCCGGACAATGGAGAGAAAAATAACGGATCGACATGCTAAAGCGACGACAACACCGCTCTTTCCTCTGAGGCACACTGACCCACCAGAGCGATACCGTAGACGCTTTTTGTCGGTGCTTTTATTCGGACGGGAAATAGCGGATCCTCGTTTACGCCCCGATATTATGCTATTCCATTATTCGAACGTCCTCTTACTCTAAATACATTCCATGAAGTATAATCTCTTTCATGCGTGAACGCAATAATGTAATCACAAGATAAATTGAATCGATAATCCATTATCGACCAAATAGAGATTTCTATTGGCTCTATAGATCGACATAATCAATACCCTTTCGTAACGTATTTCCGCTGAATTAGCGTCTTGATGCAAGCCGCCATTACAGCTACTTACAAACCAGGAAATTTCTATTAGCTCGGGAGATTGTGCGGGCTGAAGAGTAATTACCTTATACAGCATATCCACTTGATTTATATTTAATTTACCTCATCGAAAAAGCACAAGCAGATTGTTGAGACTATTAATTAAGGCACTTACGAGAAACCATTTATTTTAAAATTATCATCAATTCTGTTTATATATAGTAATAATAATGCAATTCAACAAAATAAAAGACGCTGTCTTCGTACTTACGTTGCACTCTCGTCGTATTGGGCCTGTATCTTCGGTGTTCGCGATCCCAGGTTTCTGGATGTCTCCTCCAGTCTTCATCGCCGACTACTCCTGTACCTCCGTTTCCAGAAAGGCCTTGCAAGCCTTGAAGAGTTTGAAGCGCTTGAAGATTCGGATTCAACGGTCGATTATTCAATGAAGGAACTGGCACGTAATTAGCGCCATCGCCAATGTACACGACCTTCCAGGAAAGAGAAGAATTTATTAATATAATTTTAATACTTTTTAATTTAGTACAGATAATTGTTATTTGCATCATATATGTTTCATCGTATATCATGATTTAATATATTATTTCTTTGATAATTATGAATACATTATTTATATTTTCAATTATATATATACATATTATATATATATTTGAGAATTAGTAATTAATTAAATATATGTGTCTTTTATGAATAGTGAATAATGTTAATTGATTCTACACAAAAAGAATGATTTTGCTGAAAAATATAAATTTTTAGATGCAGATCTAAAAACTAATTTTATTAAACCATTAAAATAATTTTGTTGGAAAAACTAATTGCTAAACCATCAAAATTTTTTGCAGTGACAATTTTATTACATTTTAATATGTTAAAAAATTTTTGTCACTATACGCTTAATTATTGTAAATTAAAGTAATACACGTAATGTTCACTCAATTATTCAGAATAATCACAGTTTCGTAAAAAAGTTGATAATCGATGTTTATGTAATGTATTATGCATTGCATATTTTACATAGCGTAGTTAGTATCAGAAAACGATTCAGTATCTATGTTCAGATTTGATCGTTCACGCTAATGATCCTAATAAGCAGTCACCCGTGCTATATTCCTGATGCTACTAATGATATTTATATGGGGAGTTCGGAAAATGAATACGAAGAATCCGCTAACGAGTCGCAAGTAGTGATTTGCAGGTTCAAAGCCGTTAGCCCGCGCATTGCGGTTGGAAGCGGGATTCCTGCAAAATATTCTCGCGTACACAGCCTCTCGCGATACGACTATGCAAAACTATCTTGTCGAGCGGGAGCCCTGACCTCTCCTACGTTAACGATTCGGTTTAACCCTCAGCTTGTACGGATCGCTACCGCTCGAACGGTGAGAAAGGGCGAGAAAAAGCATCGGGGGTCGAGACCACGACGAAGAGGAGAAACATGCGGAAGAGGGAGGTACGGCGGTATTGGCGCGGCGTTGGCGGAGAGTCCAGGCAGGCGAAAAGGGACGCTGCTGGAGAGAACCTGACGAGGAAGTCTGAAAAACGGACAGCACGAGTAGCGCGTGACTAACGCTTTACGAGCTCATTCCCCTGTCCGAGCGTGGGTACCCGAGGCATTCCATCCGTGTACGGGTGCCGTGCGCAAGAAGAGACGCAAGAAGACCGAATAAAATGACGACGGCGGAGGTGGACGAAGGGAAGGATATTGTACTTTGAGCCGCTTGTCAGCGAGCAGTCAGCGAGCACGATACGAGCACGGGCAGGTAGATACTTACTCGGGCGAATCGGCCGCGGAAAGGGAGAGAAAGGGGAGGACGGGCACGTGGTTAGTGGTGAACGCGAAGCGATGAAGGAAAAAAAACTTGTGAACAGCCTCCATACGCCGTAACGAAAAAATCGCCATTCCATTCCGGCCGCCTCCTCATCCTTCCCGATTCTTTTTCACCTTCTTTTCCTACCATGTTCTTTCTCTCACCGTTCGCACTATTCTCGATGACGTTCCGCCTGTGCTCTCGACGTTCGATGCGACATAGGTTGCCACCCTACCGCGCGCACAGATCGGCAGGAAAATTGCTTCTCTTCACGGATTCCACTTTTGAGGAATTTCAGGAACTCGAGTACGATGCTGCCGGGAAACGGAACGGACCCCGACGAGCGAAGTGGCGTACGGCGTTTATGGGCCAGTAGAGTAGTTAGGAGATCGTTCCTTTGGCAAGAAACTGGGCCCAACCGCTGGTGTCTGATCTACGTTCCGCGGAAAATGACCGGCGGTCTTTGAATCTTCCGCGGGTATCTCATCGGAATGTATTACGGACGATAAGTGCCGATTACCTTCGACTCCTGCTATGCTTAACTACGGCTACTTTGGCATTAACTGTACTGGGCTACGTAGGAAATGCAATAACACGAAATGCTCCTTCGTGTCGAATACGCGGCCGATTCGATCCCATATCGGTACTCCTCGCACGACAACGTCTTCCGTTTTGTGGACTCTTCTTCGAAGAACTTATTAGTTTTAATTTAACACAAATCTATTTCCAATAACTGTTTCGAAAATTAGCATTTGTTGGAAGCAATTCAAGGTAATATTTGTACGCATTAACATTTGTACGCATCCGGCGATGAGAGCAATTTGACATTGAATTCAGTAGCTTGTGTATAATAAGAACATTTTCTTTAATGATCATCGACATCCGTGATATAAGCTCACGTTTCTTCAAAGAAGAAATACCAAGTAACCGTTTAGATTTTCTCGTTTTGTTTTACAGTGGGAGATGACGTCAACGGACGGGATCAGATTTTTTTCTCGGGTGAATGTTAATTTCTTCCGAGGATTTTATTTGATCAAGTCGCATCGAGATATGCACATTCATGCAATGATTAACGGTAGCGCGGTTAGAGTGTCGAAAGTCATTAAGTTGAAGTAAGATCACTCGGCTGGCTTAGATAAATGTACCTATCTCGCTAGAATTTTTTCTCAAGATTCAATTATTTGTCGAAGCGTACTTAGATCGAATTCTGTGTGAGCGTGAAGTAATGCAACAATTTTATCAGTTATGAAAATGTGCCAAACAAAAATTAATTTTTTATATTAATTTTACGCTGTGCGAATGTTATGTAAATTTTTGTTTTTAATATTATTTCACATACATTAATTTTTATAAAATATGTGATGAGAGAGAGAGAGAGAGAGAGAGAGAGAGAGAGAGAGAGAGAGATAATACCCGACGATTAATAATCTATTACGTCAAATCAGCTACAAAAAGAACGATTTTGTTAAAGTATCTAAATAATTAATCTAGATATACATATCCGAAAATCATTTTGTTAAAACAATTATGTAGGTTGCTCAAATATAATTAGCAATGCTGTAACAAATTTCAACATTCTAGCAACGAGCTTGAGCGTCCTACATAATTATTTTCATGGTTTAATAAAATATTTTCAGATTTGTATATCTAACCAAATATTTAGATACTTCAGCAAAACCGCTTTTTTTTATGTGATTATCGACTAATGATTTCTATGGACACAGTTTCTCACAAGACGATTTAAAGTCGTTGAGACAGCTTGAAGCTATGCATTGCATTTCCGTGTGATTAGTCTTCGCCTCTCCAATCGAAACGGACGGAAACACGGCGGTACGCAGAACAGATGAAATTGATCTTGTCTCCCGTTTCGCAACGGAACGCTCGTAGGCTAAATAAACTGCTTCTGGTGCCTTCTCTCGAGTAATGGGGCCTTTCCCTGCGGAGAATCACGCGGTGCAAGAAACGATTTATCCGCTCGCAATTTGCGATATAACGAAGGTCGCGCACGGACGTGGCCGCGAGCCGCGATACCCTTTCTCTCTATTCTACTGGAAAACTGGTTCATATTTTTTCGCGATCGAAATCGATTCCGCTCGAAAACTAGTTTAAAAGCAATCCGTAGATCATCGATAAAGAGCGATTAAAATCAAAGGAATGGCCTTTATTCTGCTTCTCCTCCCTCCGGTACTTCTCGTGTTGATGTACCAGGCAACTTTCTGTGGCCCTTCTGCCCTTCATTTAGAAAAGGCCTGCGGAATTTTCTACATACCGCGGGAAGGAGGAAGATTACGGGGAGAGAGTAAACGCGCCTGTACAATAATTGATTTTTATTGAAAATCAATTACAAAACTGACCTTTCGCGATTTTATCGATACCGATCGTAGCGAAGACGAGAGTCACACGAGGAAAGCAAGACGATCGGCCGCGTGGATCTTCAGTAAGATTTTTCCGCTCGATCGAGGACACGCCGGCGACCGAGGCGTCGCCTTTGCTGCGGTTAACTGTCGGCACTTCCCTTTTTTACTCTCTTGAATATCATAGCGGATGCAGAACACCTGCATCCAGGTTCTCCGGCCTTGCGCGCGAGCATTCGTTAACGAGAAATCACGCAAAACTGAACAGATGGGCAAGTATCATTCTTTCACTTCCTTTTTTCCATTCCGCTCTCGTTTAACTCTTTTTTTTAATCCACTTTCGAGGAAACCGTTTGCCAATTAAATATAACTGGACGTACGGCAGATGCGCGCACACCTTTCTTCTTACTTCTCTCACTTTCCTCTTTGTTGTCACATGCTACGATATTTATTGTTAGAAATCTATAGTACTCCCGATAAAAGATTTTACTGCCTATTGAAATGTCTGGCTTTGATAACTTAATAATATAAGTAAAAATATATGTGTGACATTAAAATAATTTTTTTTCCTTAATCAATAAATTAGCAAGTTGGTTTTTTAAAGTTATGCAGTAAAATCTTATAACATTTATTGCAAAATATGATCTTCTGGGCCATTTAAATTTAATGGTATCAACGTTATCGGTGTTTTATTGGTTTTTCTTATACATGTTGTTTTCACCAATCAACGTTATACGAAAAAATAAGTAAATGTTTCTATAAAGGTAACGGAACAAAGAAATAACAAATCGGGGAGAAACTTCTTGTGTAATATCTATCATGAATTTCAATAAGAAAGAGCGCAACGCGAAACAAATTGGCGATGCGTGACTTACAGTATCGTGGTCGCTGGCTTCGTGAGTTAACGCTTCTCTGGTTTCGTTGTGAGAGGAGGAGGACTCATCCTCGGGTCCCGATCCACTGCCTGCCCAATAATCCTCGGTCGTGTCGTCGATAACAGAATCTTCGGAGTTTCCCTCCACCTCTGCGTTCTCATGACTGGTTGGCTTTGAAAAAAAATTGTCTCTTATGAGAGTCTGTGTCCTTTGCAAGTTCTCTTGTGCGTAATGTTACAAGCAAGATATATATTTACCTGACACCTCAGCGTGACCACCGTCAACATCCACACGCAGATGTATCTGTAACAATATGTAATTTGTATTAAAGTTATGTAGAAAGTTGGCTCGATATGAAAGACGCGTCGCGAAGCATTGAAATTCCCGAGATTGCGTTACAAAATGCAAAACCTTATGAACTACGTAGTTATGTAAACTTTAAATTCGGAGTGTATTGTATTAGCGCATTGCTCTTAAAATGTGACTTGGGAAAGTTACTGTTTCAAACGTAACTCTCTTACGCTAGTAAGGACGATGATGCGAAGGCCGTTATACGGAGGAAAGAGATTATGATACTAGCAGAATCCTCTGCGAAACGTCGAGCGGACAAGACGATCGTAAGAATAGCAAACGGAAGGAATGTGATTAGACAAGAAAGAAGAGAACAACTATCAGATTTAATGATATATAAAATATGCACTGAAAAAAAATATAGTCAATTTTAATAAATATTTATTGAACTAAATATTTGTTAAAATTGACTATATTTTTTTCAGTGTGCATATACCTATATACATAAGTGTGTATGTGTGTGTGTGTGTGTGTGTGTGTGTGTGTGTGTGTGTGTGTGTGTGTTATATCAATTATATGTATATGCATCGTGATTATGAAAGCCTAAGTAACGCGGATCGTAATGTATTACACGTAATCGGTGAAGTAAGAGCACCGCAAAGGTGACTCGCAAAGGCACGGTCTTCTGGTTTTCACGTTCTTTTCCTTCATCGCGGCTTCATCTAGAATGTGACTCATCTCTCTCGCTACTGCTGTTGCTTCCAACGCAGCCTCGTTCCCTTGCCACTTCTACGTGAACCTCAAATGAGTTTCTTGCCTCCACACTTACTTGCCATTTATAGACCTTTTCGGTGTAATCGGGAGCCTCGCACTATTCGCACGCGCTCAGTGACCCCCCCCCCCCCC
>NW_017257203.1:290557-293287 GCF_001594055.1 Mycetomoellerius zeteki
CAACCGCTTATATCAATCTTCATCTTCTTGTCTCCTGAATATAATTAGGTCGATATTAAGTATACATGATAGTTCATACAGTTTTTCATTTTTCATTGCTCCTTTCACTATCAATCTGGTTCATTCACGGCTTACGCTTAAGGCTTTATAGAGATTACAAAATGTGAAATTCCTTCTCGAATTATGTAATTATTGCATTTGATAATTAATTTGATAATTAACCTTGCATTCATATATTCCCCATAAGCAATTTTTCTTCCCTATGCTTCTAATCACACTGACTGTTTCAGCGAAGATCTGTGATTTGTATTGCCGCCTCACTATAAGTATACAGCAACCTCAATTTATTGCATTTTTTTGGAAAAGGCGGTAATAAAAAAAACAAAAAAGAATTAACAAAATATTAAAATTGTTATGTCAATTTGTGGGACTGTTTTATACTTCATTGTAAATCTAAGTATGTAATAAGTACTTTTATATATGTGTGTGTGTGTGTGTGTGTGTGTGTGTGTAATTTAATTTTTGTGTAAAAAATAATACTACATGCTTAAATGTGCAAATCCGTTTTTTATGTATAGTCTAGTATAGTATTATTTTTATACGAAAAATTAAATCATACACATATACGAGATGTATAAAGACACTTATTACACATTTTTTGTGAATTTGAAGTGTCATGGCCGAGATATAAAACATGGAACTAATGTATAATAATCTAATTTTCTCACCGCAATCTTTGACCGCGCTATTTATCTGATCGTGCTTTAATCTCGAGATGTTTCTATCTCGAAAAGATTAAGGAGTTAAGAGTTAAGCGAGACGCTTCATGCATACTGAGCAACGAGAGACTGAACAAGAGTTTGTAAGCAGTACACGTAATGTCGCTGAATCTTTTATACTTAGACCTTGGTACAAATGCGGACTATATATCGCTCTACTATTTTCAAGACAGTAGAAATTATCGGTACTTTCATCACGTTGTAACAATAATAATTACTGCCAGTATAGTTGAATAGCCGTTATCAGTGCGGTTTGATCGCTCTCCCCTTTGCGATTTTCCCAGGGTCGCGGGAATCGGCTGACCGTGGTTTTCCGAGACGTTATCGTTGAAAACTTTAAGCGCATATTACTTAAGTTACGAGTTACGAGACAGACAGTCACCGTTTCATCTCGGATGATTAAGCAGTCGTTTGAAAAAGTGAAATGCTTTCAGCATACTAGATTGTGGAGTCGCGGGGAAATTACTCGCATCACATCGGAGAGCACAAGAGATTAAATAATACGAGTCACGATACTTTGGCAATACTTGGATCAAGCAGTAATCGAGAAAATAATAGTATTCACACAGGTATTCTGCATATTATAGGTATATATGATAGTACGGCGTACCCACGAAACTCATTTAACGACGATCATAATATAATCTCATTATTTTCGCATTAAGGCAAAAGAATAAATTAAGAAGAAATGGAAATGTACCCGTCTGAATCATCGGAACGATTAAACGATAATTATCACCGCGTAACGGTTTGCGTCGCCGATTCGTCTTCTTCTACAATATGTTAGACGATGACAAGGATGATGCGTTGATAGTAATTCTAGAGAGAATGTTGTGCATGTAAGATAATTATAAATACCTCGCGGAGGTATTAAAGAGGAAAATTCATCTTATCCTACGCGCAACGGAATTCGAGCCTTCACGATTGCATCGGTTGTCAACAGGATAATGGGATAATGGCATATATGTAATTATAATAATTAATTCATCGCCGCTAAGAGTCGATCGTCTATCGTTAAACGATGATTGCAACCGAGGAACTCACGCCGACTTATTCGCTTTTTCACGATCGGGGAAATTATCTGGTTCCGGTTACCATTGCTCGTTCTTCAGCAAGTGTCACCATTTTAAAGAAGTGTTGTTTTATTGCATGATTTATGAGACATTTCTTCAAGCGACGGCTAAACAGCTGTTTAAATATTTAAACGCGCTTTCAGAAGCTCTTAACTGAATTACCCAGAGTGACATAAACTCGTCTCGAGCGTAAAAGCTTAAATAGGGTGTTGAAAATGAGGAGATCTCATCTGCGTAATGCGTGTTATGATGAATTTGCGCCATTAAACGGACAGAATTGGATTAGTAAGTAACTTACTTCTTGTGTATATACAAAACACTCGTCGCACATTAAACTAACAGTATGCGAAAATTCTTGTTTCGATTAATACAGAAATGCTTTTTATTTACCAAGGCAATTGCGTCGAGTCATTTAAATCTTCTTCAATTGATCGCTCGTCGATGCGTCTATTATAAACGCTATCTACGCAGTGAGACTGCAAACGCGACCTGTTCTCCTAGCATCATTGAAGTATCGATACCGCAATTCCTCATTCGCGATGTTTACGTTTCGCGTTACAGAAACAATCAATAATCTCATCGCCCGTCGCCGCACACCGTTGGCGCGGTTCTGCATGCGTTCCCACGTCGCCCACCTGTTCGTCGAGAGAACGAAGAATCGCCCGATCCGTCCTGTATGTCGAGTGAATCGCGTGGTATTAATTATCGCCGCCGAGCACATTGGCAGCGATCGATAATTTCGCGAACGTCCCGCGGGGGGCACTCACGAGCGCATGATGTAATTATTATTCGTTCGCCCTATCCGCCGCCGCCGAGGCCGGTAAATGGAACGGAAGGTGTTAGGCGTGGGATGAACTCAACCAACGCGGATCGCGGGC
>NW_017257203.1:293314-296629 GCF_001594055.1 Mycetomoellerius zeteki
GTGGCGCCGTGAAGCGGGATCCGAAGACACGGAGTGCAACGATAGGCAATATACGCACCGCGTTCGCGACGTGTGGGCGGCGCAGGTCGCCGGCCGCGTTCGCCGCAGATTACCGTATGCGTTACGCGCGTTACACGCACCGCTAGATACCGGTGGACGTGATCGCCTCGAACGACACGCCGCATATGCGCGCAATTAAGCTGCCCCGTACAGTTTTTTTTTATTTTCAGAACGCGCGGAGTGCCGACCGCAAGTCACTTAGCCTGACCGTGAGTGACATGTTTCGCTTCCACTTTCGGAGCTATCTTTTTTTAAACAGTTAACCGGTACCTGGAAACTCAAAGTCGTTCTTGAATGTAATGTTGAAAGCGATACATGTTCTGTGTGCTGTGATATACACGCTGTTAAATTCACCCTGTTAAATATTGTCAAATTATATCCAGTTTGAGTTATCTTTAATCATATCTGTAATAGATCGCCACTGCTCTTACTCAATATGTCGTTAATTTAACCAAAACAATGGAATTAAATAATTAAACTCAAGAAAATTCGACTGAAACTTAGTTTATTATTTACTGAGTGCCTACATTAATATGGGCGTTATTTACTTCAAAATTAACCGCAAAAATGAATTAATTTTGACACATATATGAAAGTTAAAAATAACAAGATGTTATATAACTCAAAGGATTGAGTTGTCATTGTTGGTTTTATAATATAATATCTAACAATGTATACATATATATTACATGTTCGGATTACATACAGGTATGTGTAAAAAGTAAGTATTTGTTTTAATAGATCGATGTAATTAACATCGACAGCATAGCTTTCACGGAGTAGGGGAGTACTATACACTTTTAACGTAAATATAACGGTAATGGAATATTATAACGATACGTATCAATTGATACAATAGAAGAATATAATTCACTTTATACGAATATGCGAGCAGCGAGGCGTAAATCGCTTCATGGCGCTCCCGATAAACACAATTAAGATACTTCGGGAATTTTATAGAATCCTTCTAATGATAGTTTCAATTGATACGCTAAATTCCAGGAATAATATTCCGTTCGTTATCAAATGCAGTTAGAATTGCTGCCGTAAACTCTCGAACGGTTTATTGGTAACATGTATGCTCGTAATAAAGAAATAAAACCTAGATTCCACGAGAGGATGTTTGCAAACATTTACAGATTGCACCGTATTTGTTCCGTAGATGAACCTAACGCGGTTGTACACATCAATCACTCTCGCGAGACGTACAGTCTGCCTCGTGCATCATGAAACGAAGGCGGTGATCCCCTTCTGGTCTTAAAAATGTAAAATAGAAATATTTATAAGAGTTTTCAAAAGATTACATCTCCCGCACAGAGAGCGAACATATTAATGATTCAGCTTCGTGTTATTGCGTAGGGAGTAAAAAATGTTCTATGCCACGAGGTATCGGCGGTACAAGTACATTGCTACAAATACACACGCGAAGCCACAAGTCACGCGTAAATGAAATTCATGCATCGAAACGGGGATTTATCACTAATCAGATTGAAACCGATACGATTCCGGTGAGTCCGAGTTTCGATTAAGGATTAATTACGCAATTACCATATGATAATCTTCAAACACAAACACACACACACACACACACACAAAACTTTATTGCGATTTCGCAAATGTGGTACATTTGTATCGCGATACCTCGTGTCTATCTTAATTTTTAGATGCTTCAATAAAATCGTTCTTTCCATGTAAAAGATTGAAATGTTCCATTAACATAATCTTTTAAAAATTTCTAATAAAAAACAATCCCATCTTACATTTTTAGATATTTTACGTTCGAGAGAGAATATCTGTGTTAAATTACGTGTGAGGCTTTAGGGCTCTAGGCTTTTCCAAGATACCGTTCGTTTAATTCCATTTTTGATAAAGCCATTTCTCTTTCACATGTCGAGTTCCGCCCTCGTGTCCATATTTGTCGAACAATTATGAAATCACGTCAAATCAAAAATTTCACGCGGGGGCGCATATCACGCCTACAATCGTTTTACTTTTGCGGAGCCACCTTGCGAAGCGCGGCCGCGGGAACAGTGTTGTTTCGCCGCTCTCCGTCAGGGAATTACGTCGTTGGGAAGTGAAATGAACCGAGCACGAGATGCCTGCGAGGGGTTCTCTGGCTTGATTCCCCGCTACGTCGCATCGCTACCATCGTCTTTCAATTCCGTTACCCACCGACAGGCAGGAAACATTTTTATTCCAGCGACCGGCCTACGATGCGCTTCTGCCTCCACGGTCACCGTCGTAGCTCCGGGCGAAGGCGCGAGGAAAACTGTAGGCTGGTCGTGAGTGATCTGGCTGCACCATGCGCGTAATTGCGTTGCACCTATCGTGATGAGCCATGTTTAAAAGCCTGCCCGACCGGCTTAATCGTATGGCAAATTTCATTTTGCCAAACACGAGGGGGTAACCACTAGCTGAAATATTGTCCCACAAATTACATGATTTTATATGATTTCATCTGATTACAAATAATTTTTTTCATTACGTATGAAGTCATTTGGTAAAATATACGATTTTATTTAATATTATACAATGATTTCTCTTAATATTATACAGTGATTGCATATGTAGGGGAGACCGGGGATAAAAGTAACATTTTGACTTTGAAGTGTTATAACAGTTAAAATATAATACTTACATTAAAAAAATATGTATCTTTAGATATAGAATTTATTTAGATACAAAATTTTCTTTGATTTAATTATTTTATGTAACTAGAAAAAAAGTTATGTTTGTTTAAAGACTATGAGGAATTTTGTTACGACCGTCCCGACCTCCAGGGACGATAGTAACGATTATAACAGTAGAGAAGGATAATTGTACCACATTTGCCAGAGGTACGTAACACAACATAAGTCATACTTTTTCTTGCAGCTGCATAAATGGATATCTGGTCCTTCATAGCTTTTTTAAATGTTTGTTTGTATAAAGACACCTCTTTTATATAGTTTTTCTCTTATCTGTCTTGTGTTTTCTTGTTAATGGGATTCTATGAAGAAAAATACAAATAACATTGTACAAAATAATACTAAAATAAAATCAAGTAAGTTTGGGAATAATTGTAATGTTACAACTGACCCCAGGTTTTATTTTAGATTTTGTGCACGCAATAAAACTTACTTGATGCATGAAAAAAATAATTTTTGCTGCACTCGTGCACGTTCCGCGAGAATCAGTATGTAACGAACGATTCAATGCCGATCTGTCTACAGAATTTTACCATGCAGCCGCATATACATATCTATTATAGTTTAA
>NW_017257203.1:296850-414045 GCF_001594055.1 Mycetomoellerius zeteki
TAGCCACATTATCGGATTATATATAGAGATTTCATATGAATTTTATAATGATTTCGAGGATTCTGTTCCACGATTACGGGTAAGTAGCAAGATTATTCAATCACGTGCGCGGATTGCCAGATTTACCTAACAGGTATACTTTACCAAGAGAAGTTGGAACAATCGGCCGCATATTAAGTGGTTACCCCCTCGGCCAAACAGTTTCGTTTCTGAACTATCACCTTGGAGTCCAATAGACTTCTCAGTCAAAGTATTCCGAAGGGAATAAAGATCGAATCTAACCCCTTTTTCATATTGGTTCTGAGTTATATAATGAAACTTAGCTAAAATGAAAGATTATTGTTACACAGAAAGAACAGTTTTACTAACGTATCTAAAAATTTAGCATTTACACGGCGAAGGGGCAAAAAAATGATTCTTTTCCAAACACCATCAAGTAAAATTGAAATCTGTAGTTTGAAGAGTGATTTTTTCATATATCTATTTTATATATAGAATTATATATTTACCTACATATCAATATCATAGTTATCGATAACGTTAATAGAATACTTAATAAGATAAAATAGCCTTGTATATTATTATTTTAGGTACAAAAGCAAAAGGTTTGAATGTTAATCCGATGTCAGAGTAAAGAAAATTTTACAACCAGCCGAAATCTGAAAAAAGGCAACTACTTGGCTACTCACGTTTTGCGAAACTGAAGCTCGTGGTTTACTTTCTCAAGCGCTAAACGATTTTAAAATTTTCTTGCGGAATGCAAAATTATTGCCGGTGCAATCTTACTCCATCTTACGATACTTATTTGCCAGCAGTTTGAAAGGGTGGCGAGCCGAGGACTTTAGAAAATCGTTTGCGTCGTCACTCATTGGGCACGCAAATACGATCTCCGCAAAGCGTTCGGTCGTCCTATAGCTTGTTAGTTGCACGCATGTTCGCACGAGTTTTAGCGCCGTTTCTTTAAAGCGGTTTCTTTAAGTGACGGTTAAAAAGATCGCTCACCCGATCTACGAGAACTCGAGCTGTAAGAATCGAAAGTCAGTCGACCGAAACTCGAATTTTCCGCCGGCGGTTTGCACGGCGACAGAGAAGAAGGTACGAACTTAAAGCGCGGCAACCCTCGAGAATCAACGGTTAACCCTTTAAAACTGGAGCACTTTGTTGACCACGGCTTAACTACGCAATCTTTCGAACAAGCCAGCCGTGTCGGAGTAATCTTCACGACGACATACATCACGACGTAAATGCGCCTGCTCGACGCTTTAACACTCTTTGTTTCTAAAAAGAAGAAAATTTTTAAAAATTTTACTATATAACTCGTGCAATAAATCAAAATTTTCGCTCTATAATTCAATAATCTAAGACACTTAATATATTTCACTGATACTCTTAGATAAGTTCGAATAGAGAAAAACGTAAAACATATTGATAAAGAGATGGGTTTAATTAATTTCGGCTTTATAATAATAATTCACACTTTAATTAAATTCTTTACGCTCTGGTAAGCGGTAATTAATTGACGGATGACTGCGCTCCAACTGATGTAGCCGTTGAACTCTATTGATGCTGTGAGAACCACAGCTAGGATAGACATTATTAGAATGACGCACAAATTTCATATCGCCGAGCGGGAATAAGAAGCGTGATACGTTTTACCAAGTTTAATCAACGTAAGCTCGTCCGAGAAAGGACAGCGAAAAAACGGTCCTGCCGAGCGCCTATAGTCGTATCTGAATGTTCTTCTTCGGCATGATATATCATCGATCATGCGCTCGATTTTATAAGCAATTTGCTGCAAAGTAAAAACATCGTGTTTACGCTGCTGTCATCAACCGCGAAGCGATCATTCGCGGAAGTAAGTATATTGGCGTATAAAGTACGTTTAATTGCCGACAACGCAAATCAATGTCAATCATTTTGCGAAATATTATTGCAGAGAGGAAAAAAAGTCATTACAGGACTATTAAGATGTTTATATAAATCCCCTTTACGAACAGCTGGAGGCAATCGATCCACTCGCTCGCGTGTTTAGGTTTGTTCGCCTCTTGACATCTTAATCATCGCGCATATGCAAACAACGTGCCTGTCCACATGCGAATCGTCGAACAAAGGAACGTCGTATTTACTTTAACCACGTATAAGCGGAGCGCCGACTCATTCGATTAGTTGTACTACGTGCTGTTATGTTACGTGGAGCAAGATATACGGACTGATGCTCTACTTAAACGTGATATAAGAGTACCGACAAATGTTTCCGAGTAGTCATTCAGGAAAAAGTAGTCATTTTCTTCAGTATCCTGTGATCGATTCGAAAGGTAAATATTTGTTGCGGTTTATGTTGAGAAATAAAGCAGCGCTCTATTTAACATATAACACAAATTCCTGCGATATTCTTATCGTACATTGTATATTTTAGTTCCTTTGCGGAAAAATCGCATCATGTTATAAGACAGTATAACACATAGATACGAATAGTAACAACGAGGATATCGAAGTACGGAAGTATACGCTCGTGAATAAATACATTTCGTGAGTAGGTAGATTCACACAAGTATTTAAAAAACGTACAAATTATTGAAAACTGAAAAGTTTGCTATCAGTTTGCCGTCGAATAAACTTTCTAATAGATAATACTGATGTTGTACACAACATGGAAATAATCTGGAACTCAAAGCAATTTGATAGTGAACGTCTTAAATTGATGAGTCAGATAATTAATGAGGCTCGTTGTAACACTCGATGAACTTCTCTCCCAATAACTTCCGGTCATTCACCATTCTCGTTACTGATATTTCCCACGGGCAAGAGAGCAAAGGGTACAATAAAAGGGCCACGTGCTAATTACTTTTTATACTTGGACGAACATTACCGGGAGTTCTTCCGCGGGATCACAAGCGCAAATCTGATTTCCCGAGAACGGGACGGATCTCATTTGCACTGCCCCCATCGAGATGAAATGTTTATTTTCTCGCTGGCTCGGTTAAACGCGCGGCATAAAGCTAAGCGCATCGTCGACAATTAGCGGCTGCTCGCTCAGCCGGTGCAGCCAGTGAACCCGAAGCTGTGTGAGAATCCGCCATGGAAGTCAGCCAAGCCGACCTAGACTCAAATTTCCCGGTCACCGCGGTCAGACGCGGTGCAGATACCGCGACGTTCGGGCTGACGACATTACGATCAGTGAAGTTGCGGTTAACCCTTCTGAAACTTGTGCGTTGTAACTAACCGCTCGCCTACTACCAGAAAAAAACATCCTCCCGATCTAACGGTCCGTGCGATATTTAACTTAAAATTATGAAATGTAAGCAGCCGCACATCGAGAGTAGCTTCCGATCCTCCAGCCTCGTCCAGCATTATTTCCAACGCGTTCTCAGATGCTCGGAAGATGGTACGCGCGATTAAACTAGTGGAACGATGACTCATCGTGAGTATAGCGGTTACTAATTATATTTGACGTAAATTGCACGGTTTGTATTTTATATGTATTTTCAATCTTACGAGTACGACGATGTTATTGAATACTCTTGCCTAGGGTATCGCTATCTTAGGATGAGAGAACGTAATATAGTATTATAACATATTATTCCTCTTCAGATCGTCATGTTGCAAAATGCGTACTTTTACATCTAGGAGGATAACCGCGAGAGAGCATTGTGTTCCCATATTCTTGTTCGAAGAATTGTGATTTTGACTATCGTAGCATCGAAAGACTGCGCTTTCTATTTTAGTTGCGAGAGAATAGTATATAAGAGATAGACTATATATGTCATATAAATTTTCTATTTATATCTTTCTAGGAAAGAGAAAATAGACGATTAGTTAGACTTTAGTTTACGTGGTACACGATAAAAAAAAATGCAAAATGGAAGATGAAATTGAATTGCGGCGCGCTGATGAAGCATGCAATTCCGTTGCACTCGCGTGTTTTAATTACAAACCGGCGTAATAAACTATGCGAAGGATGGTCGCGATTAAGGTCATCCTTGGGATATGTAACGCGCGTATTTAGGGACGGCATTCTTGAACTTGCCATTAATACACATGTAATCGTAATGCGGCAGCATGCGGATATCGCGTGCGTTGGCATGCTTGTTATGATGTAAACGTCAACGTATACAAAGCCTGGAAGCCGATAACAAGTAGCGGCATTACCTGTTTGTCCAGATCGCAGAGGAGAAGATATAATACTTATAGCCCGCGTTAATATTTCCTCGGCGGAAGATCTTGGACGATCAGAGCCGTATAATTAAATGAATTCTTGAAGCACCCGATGACGTTAGCTTGTTATTAACTTATCAGTCACATTATTTATTAGGCCGGTTGGTCTATCGAATCGAAGCTCATAGCAATAATTATTTGTCACGAGAGGACATAACCATAGCGGTTTCTAGACAAGGCGTAGGCGTACACTTGGTATGCAGTTTTTCTAACGAGATTTAACGGAATATTGGACGTTTTCTGGAAAACGACGATAAAAATTAACGGTATTGGTAATCGATTTTAAGATGAATATTATTTTAAAGCGCTTTATTTAATATCATTGCTATCATTGCTGATATTTAAACAGTAATATTTGCTACTTTATATCTTTGCCATTTTTTATTAGCGACTATTGCAACGCCTATAAAAAAGTAATGTAATAACGATAATGCAGATTGCGGTGGAAATATCCTCATTTATATTAATATGTATGTCTATATTATCTTATGAATATCTTTTAATGTTATTATCATTTCTGCATTTAATGCTATTATTACTCCATGAATAAATTTGTTTAACTTGTAACGTGTTACTTATAAAATTTACGACGTTTGATAACTTCCGCGTCGTATAATGTAATTGGTATTATATATAATGTATTTTTATATTTTTATTATTACTTTATCATATATCAGTTCTAAATTCATTCTGTTTTAAATCGACAACTTGTACCATCTTATATCAATTGCTTAAATGTAATTATTCGTTTAACCGAAAGTTTCTATATATGAGCTTTTACTTTTCTCTCTCACACTTCATTTTCTTATTACGACGCAATTACGCATGCAAAACTGTTCTTTGACCAGTCTCCCTTTCCATCCCTTTACTCATCGCGGTCCAATCGTCTTCGTGCTCATTAAGCAGCTTCTTGCACGCATGTGCTTTACTCATCGCGACTTGTATACATTGGTACCCGCGTGCACACCCACGTGTTACTTCACGTGCTACGTTCACGCATACGCACGTACGTCGGATCATTCGCCTCGCGATTGTACAGCGAATTTGCATCTAACTGCAATTAAGAATAGTCTCAGAACGAGGCAAGGAAATAGCGAGGCAAGAGGCCACCGGAGAAATGAGGAGCGGCAAAAGAAGCCACAAGGAAGGATCGAGGCGCTATATTCGGTACACGTGGAGCAATCCTATTTCTTGTTTTACGGTTTTATACAACGTTGTACATGCGGCGAGTGCGGGACGTCCGGATGATGGTAAATCTGTTTAATCACTGGTTGCACTGGAATAATAATGTGCTCATGGTATAATGAGTCATTCGTTTCGAAGGAACAGCCGAATATAAATTTTAAAGATCTTATCACATACACTCATATATACATACGCACAGATATATGCAAATAAAATGAGATTATTATACTATTTTTTAACGCTGTATCTTGTTTAAATACACTATCGTTCAAAAGTTTCAGCACTCTCCGTTTATGGAAATATATATAAAGACTAAAATATAAATGTAGTACGCATGCATGTTTTTATATAAATTTATTATTACATATTTTCACTAAACTAGGAAGAAGAACTTATTTTTTCTCAGTTTTTTATTTCTTTAAACTCTCTTTGGATTTTGATAACAGAAGTCAAACTCTTGTTATTATTTTTTCGATAAGCCTTATCAAAGACTTGTATTTAATTTGATGCCTATAAATTTATATGAGAATATTGTTCCCATTTTCTTATTATTAGTCGTGATATTCAAATGTTTATCGGTGCTTAAAACAAAATTTGAAATCAATATTTCTTTCAACTGATATACACATATACATATATGATATTTTTCTATTTGAGAAATTTACTTATAATTTCTGTGCATAATTATTTTTTAACAATTCACGGTTCTATAATTTAATACTTCTGCGATCGAAAATAAGAGAGTATATCGTAATTCCATATTTTATACATGAAAAATGAAATTGTTAGCAAAAACATTAAGGCATGCTGAAACTTTTGAGCGGTAATGTACATTATCAGAATCTGCTGTGTGTAACATATTACACACAATAAGAAAAGAAATCATGAAGAGATTAATAATTATAATTAAGATTCTTTCGCGCTCAAATAGCAGTGTACTATTACAAATTAAAATCGCCGATTTTCGTTTAAATTATAGTCATCTCTACTGATTAAATAATTAATTGTAACAAGCAATAGGCGCTACTTATAAATAGCTTGAATTATAGGCACCGCGCACTAGTGATCAGAATCTATAAATCACACTGATAAATATACATCGCTCATAATTTATCGTTAATAAGCTCACAGGCGTGTATAATTTCTGCACACGCTCTATGAACGGAAGTCTCGTGTACCTGAGATTTTTCCCAACCCTGCGCGACGAAATCTCGCAGTACACTACATAAATGAACACGATCGTTCATTGAACGATGTATGTATCCGTGGAACAGAGAGAAGCGAACGAGATAGAGTGGGAGAAGCGGCAGCGAGAGATCAAAGGGACGAGGGAAGAGAATGATCCACGAGCTCCGAGTTACCGTTGCGCCTAAGTGAAGCCAATACGAGAGCCTGCAGTAACGCTGCGTTCGCAATAACAATCGTTATTTCCAACCTTGGAAATTTCAGAAAAGGAAAATGGAATAAAGTCGCGGTTGGATGTTCGGGTCCAGTAAACTCGGGCGTAATCGTTCTGTCGGCGTAAATTTAACCTTCACTCGTAAATAACGCAAAAATAACGCGAACGAAAGAAAAATGAAGTAAAAATAGAGGAAGGAGGCACGCATGAATGGACAGGATGTTCCCGCGCAGTCAATTAAAACGCATGGTCAAGAAGCCTGACGACGCGGTGCGAGAAACGAAGCTGCATCCTGCGCTTAGGAAGGCCAATCAGAATGATCTCTACGTTAGAAGTAACAGTAACTAAACGCTTCTTTATGTCTATTAGAAATAGCATCACATTTTTAAGTGCTAGCGCATTCCTATTAAGAAAGAAAATCTTTTGATTATCTTTGGTGATAACAGAATAAATTCTCCGCGTTCGAGTGAATGCTTTGCTCCGAGCGAACATCTTAAGCGCGGTCCTTAGACGTTCAATATTGTTATACAATTATTTTGAAATATTAATAATGATAAACAAAATCCCCAAAAAAAGAAATTCTAAAATAAATAAAAAAAAAATAAAATAGATTAATGAGAATTAGTACTGTAAGTTTTGTGCGATTAATTATATAAAAAGCATTTTATCTACATCAGAAATATATTAAAGACAAAGATAATGTTGGTTAATTATTTTGTACAATATCAGTGTTGCTCCCGTTAAATAATTCAAAATAAACAGCCTAGAGATTCAAACGATTAATATTGCGTGATATTAAATGTTATGCAACAATATTGATCTGATAGAGGCCGTTTTAGATCTACCGTCAGCGTTCACAGCAAAGTCGCAAGATTTCAACGTAACGATATCTATCGAGCGCTCGTTAAAGCGCGAGAAATGCCTTCGCGGGCTGACTTTTCGCTGCGTCGCGTCGCGTCGCGCCGGTTATTGACTTACTCGTTTAACAGTAACCACTGTTATCCGCGAAATCTGCAGACTGCGCGCGAACGGTGACGAACGGCGGCGTCACGCAGGACGTATCGCAGCCGGAAGTTATCGCGGACGTAACTGAAGTTTTATCGGCCATTTCTTCCAAGGACGATAGAGGCGCAAGAAATATATCGACGGTAGAGTTGGCATCCCCGTACCGTTGTCGATAGCCGCGCGTACGTCGTATTTTCAACGCACCGAACGCGTCCGTTTGTGCCGCATCATTTTATTTCTCCGCTGTTTTGTAACGCCGCTTTTGTACGCTTCCCTCGCAGACTTTCCTTGCGGTAGGCTTTTATAGCGCGAATATAAATGCACGTTTGCTCCTCGTATTTTTGTTAGATGCCAAAAGTAACGCTATATAATTTATTCCGTTTATTTATTAATATATATATAATACATGTACCGATATCTCTCGGTTGACTCGGGCATAACTGAGCGAATCGTTTCACATCGTCATGTCTCTTTGCTCTCTTAGAATCTCGTGATTTATGTTTTTTTTCTTTGCCGTCCGTTGTTTATCGGGAATGCTTACCGGGTTCCACGAACGGAATTAGACCAACGACGTACCGCAAAGTCTCGCCGCAACCGATCGCCCGCACGTTAAATCTGACCTGGATACCCCACGAAGAATTCGCCGCTAATGACGATACCGACAGTCAAATTCCGGAGCCGGGAATCGTACTATAAATCGGCCGGTCCCTGACTTTCGTAGACGAGCGCGGAAGGGAATGTTTGGTCACGCGTGGTTGCGGGCGGCTGAAACGGTAGCAGTTGGGAATAAACGATCTTCCCCTCCTTCTGTCTCCCTATCGAATCGCCGATTTGCATACTCGAATCCGTTAAATCTCTTTCGTCTGTTTTTTTCCTCTTGATCTCTCTTCGTTCCTCATCTTCGTTACGCGACAAATAACTCTGGTTACCATATCGAGAGTGACTTGTGGTGGGTCAGGGGAGAAGAGAGGATAATCCGTTAACGCATATATAAATCCGATAACGACCGTCGCAACGTCGTTATCCGCGGTTACTACGCGGTCGTATCGTAATAACTTGGTAGTAAAAGCTAACGCAACGATCCGCATCAGTTACCTCGGAAAGAAGGTGTTAATGCCATGATGAAGGGAAACATTTATACTACCGCGATGCTGTTAACCTTACTGAAAAAAAAGCTCCTGTCTAAAGCCGGTATGCACAATCGATTTCCATACGGTTTTATTATCTGTTTCGTAAACACGTTGCTTAATTACTTTATTAAAGCCATAGTAATTCTCTCTTTCTCTCTCTTTCTCTTTTTCCTTGGCTTCTCTCCTTTGTTATCGATTTGTGAGACTTATATTTTGTGTAAAAAACGTTGACTGTTCAACGACACTAGCTTACAAATTTTGAATAATTTTAATTACTCGAAGAGAAAATAACTCTTTTTTTAAACATATTTTTAGGATGCTAAGTTTAAATCTCCAGCAGGTCGAAAAAGACAACAATTAAACATTTAACATTTCTGATTTGTTTTCTAATTTCAGTACTATCTATAAAACTCTACTATCTATTTAAAAAAATTTTTTTTTCTATCAAAAACGGGACTTCATGAAAATATTTCGATGACAGACTCGGGCTCAACATTGGAAAACTTACTTTAGAAACAGTCTTCGTATGTTCTTGCATAAAATCTTGTAAACTAATATCATGTTATTTTTGCTTATTTATTTTTATATTGTCGGTAAATCCGTGCTAATCTATATTCCCTTTGTATTTGTATCGCTTATTTTGTGGTTTATGGATAATGCGGAGAATTCGACGGAAAATAAACGTCGAACGTGAACCGGACAATGAACGTAACCTAGCAAAGCGCGAATACAATCGATTCGTTAGGCATGATCAGGCTTATCCGCTACCCTGTAAAAATATGCAGCGCGCGCGCTCACAAAGATGTATAGTACTGTTTGCGTTTAAAGAAATGAGAGCGTTGCGTTAGAACAGTGCAATGTCATTACGCAGCGCAGCGAAGCATGCGTCGCCGATGGTTTCCGAGAAATTCGCTTTGATAGATCGTCTCTTTAGGAAGTGAGTCGTGTTCGACTCAGGAAGCAATAGATCGCTCGTATGACTCCGTACGGCGATTATTGCGTCATTACAGATGATTTGCTTTCGCCAGCGACGTTATTAGTTGCCGGTTGGGAGGAGCATAAGACTTCTTGCACGCGGAATCAAGCACGATTGCTCGATCGGTGAAGAGCATTCGGAGCCGAGCAAAAATTACGATCGCGGTATTCAAGGGCTTCGATGATCCCGAGAATCAGAATACTTCTTGTCTCACTGTGAGAAGCCTGGCCATAGAATCAATCTTATCTTGCGTACAAAAATATTTAAGAAATAGGAAAAGATTGAGAATTTTCCGCATATAATTGGAGGAAGTACAAGCAGCTTCGCAAGACGCTAATTTAATAAACGTTGTAATTAACGAACGTTCGCGATAGATGCACGAGCAAGTTCATTGGCTTTCCTGGTATGGAAACAAAGATAACGTAACTGTTGATGAAAAACTATAAAGTTAACTTGAAACGTTAATTATGCAGGATATGCAGTTGCCCTGGCTTCCATTGTTTTCGATGACACGAAGATTTAGGGTTTGCAAACCTCATTATCATAGTGTTACGATCCACTTCCCACAATTGCGGCCGTGTTTACCGTAATGTTAGGGTAATAACATTATGGTTGCTACAGAGTTACGTTGTTTAACAAGAGTAACGCGCTACCGTGGGGTACACGTGTGTCCGGGTCTTCGTTATCTTTAAGATTCGTAATTATTATAATACTCCGTAACGATCCGCGATCAAATCAAAAGAAAGAGTGGAAGCAAAAGTGATTACGTATGAGAATGGACCATAGATCGTTATTCCCTGTTAATGGATTAGATTACTAAACGAGATAGCGCTTTAATCCGACGTAAAACAAGTCCATTCCTCCGACGTCAAAGGAATCCCAACGATGGTAAAGGCGGCGATTTATAATAGCGCGATGAAGCGGTAACAGTTGTTGAATGGTCTGTATTAAGATCGAGACCGGCCCGATATCCTCTTCCACGCTCAGGAACTTGTTGCGCCCGAGCGGGAGTGTTACCTCACGCGCGAGTGGAACCGTATTTATATTTTACGCCGGGCTCTTACGAATTTGCAGATAATAGAGCGTTTCGCGGTTCGCTAATCCCGGAAAATGGGTCGTGACGAGACGCGCCGCGCCAGGGTTATCACTCTTCGCATGCGCGATTCTCCCCCGGCTATGGGGCTGCGCGTGAATGCCATAACTGTTTATTCTAATCTATATCATCGGCATCTACGGGCCGATAAATCGCGACGGTAGACGCCCACTTCGCGCTTCCTCTCTTGCACGTTCTCGCGTGCAGTTTTCGCCCCTCCTGCCGCCTTCCCTTGGCTGCCTTGTTACGAGCGCGGCTGATCCGCCCGAACAATAGCCGCCGCGTTTCTCCCTATATAATCGACAAATCGCGAAAAGAATCGCACGGCCGAGATAAGCGTTAATAGCGTACTTTACGGTACGGTCTCACTCCGTCGACGATTAACGCGTTTCGCGCGCGATCATTGAGCATGCTCGATGAGCGCCATTGGATACCGTTGCGTGCCCTCCGCCGCTCTTTATTCAACTTGTCGGTGATATTTATCGAATTTATCTATCTTAACCTTCAGCTTACGGAATCGTGGCTGGCTTGCCGGCTGAATATCGCATCACGTGCTAACACCGAGCACGTTTATCATTAACGATAACGTCGCTGAAAATTGGCTATTACGATGGAATTCTTCAGACGTTACGGGGAATATATGCCACGTATTTATACATGCCAAGAATCTACTTTGCGCGAATAACATCTCAAGTACAGAGAATGTTACAAATTAGATAGCGTTCTAAAGAAATAATTCGATAACGCTTTAGAGTACAGACTCTGTCTTAACCCTTAGTACACACGATGATTTTTTAATCCTCCGAATTAATCTTTCACCGGTAATATGAATTTTAAACTCTTTCGTTAGCAATAGAAGTCTTTGAGAACAAAATTTTTATTGTTCTCGATTAAAATCTGAAAAAAATTTTGGTATACTTGTCAAAGTTTTAACAACGAGTTTTTATCATTATAAAAAAGTCGGATATTATATTTTACTTATTTTTTAGAAATTTAAAATTTAAGACTATAAAGGAAGGTTAATTTTTAATAATCTTTTACAAATATACAAAAATCGTTAAGTAATTCTTATATGTATTTTAACATTTTCATGAAAATGTTAAAGTTATGTATTAAAATATAAATGTTATAAGTAATTACTTGATGCTCACATTTTCAAAAAAAGAAGTGCGTAAGATGCGAAACTTAATCATACATTACGAGAAAAACGTACTAAATTTTAATAAATTTGTTTAAAAAACGCCAATTAAATATTTACTAAATGTAAACATATATTTATTTGGTACAAAAATCAAATTTGATTTAATAATTATATTTTTATTTAGCAAATATTTATTTTCGGTAAATAAATGTTATATCAGTATTATTCAAACAATTATTTATTAATATTTAATACATTTTTCTCTCAATGTGTACTAAGAGTTAATACTTCTCTTTCCTGAAAGACAGTGCATGGTCGTTTGATAATCAAACAAGTACCATTATTCGATGTACTTTTTCATGTTCGGCACAACTGTCACATTGAAATTATCTATCTTAATGCTCCCTTTGTATCCGCACAACGACGGTACACATCCAAGTCGGCATTATTGCGTTTGGCTGTGTTTGACCCGCCTCGTCAACGCAACCGCAACAGGGCTGAACAGGGTATTGAGCGCGACGCGAAGAGAAGGCGCTCCTTGTGGCAGACGCGTCCTCGTCACGGTCGAGGTGGCACGCGCGCGGATGAAGAGGACGAGGAGGAAACGAAAAGCAAAAAGGGATCCTCCGATCATCCGGACGAGGGGTAGAGGAGAGCGAGGTTACGAAGCGCTCACTCGCTCGGGCCTGGCCCCCACATCGGTCCCCCATGCGCGCCGCCGATACGGCAAAGCGATGGAACCGTAGTATCTCTCCTTTGCCTGCGCAAACCGATGAGGCGTCGCCTTACCGTTAGGAGTGCATATTCCCTCGCTCGTGCACCTGCGCGCCCGCGAGATCGTTAAGCGCAAAATCGCACCCGTAACGCTCTCGAATCCCATGAACGATCCGAGATCGCGCGGGTATTCGTCCAGAGGCGCGCCGAGGAAATGCCGCGGGCCCGTCCCTGGCCCCTGGTCTCTGAAGCGTTTATTTACGTTGCTCGATCACGACGGGAAGACAAGTGGAGTGACGTGATACGCCTCGGAGCCGAACGTGAATTCCACGGCTGTGTGCGTGCCGCCTGGCCATGGTGATTTAAATAAAGTATATTTCTATACGTTGGAAGATGTATAGGCTGGCATAGCTAATGCGATAAAGCGGAAGATGCGCCTCTCGACGTAAATCCTCATAGTAAATTAATGCATTTCACAGAACTTTAAAACAACAATTTAAACTGGATTGTTCTACCTTTCGATAAACTTCAGCTCACCGTCTTGCTCTCTTACTCTTTTGTTTATTCATTAGACAAATTATCACATAGTTTATCTGCAGGTGGAACAACCGGTCTTCAATTTAATAAAAACTATGACTTCTCGTGAAATTGAACAACCCCCCCCATTTCTAAGTACGTTATTATACTTGTCTAAGTAGCGTTTACCGCAATGAACTAATGAGCTGTGTGAACTAATCGATGCCGTAACGATTGAGAAAGACGTTGTGGAAAATGTGGGGGGAAAAGTTCAACATGAATTTATGACGGTAACGGGGGAAGCCAGCTGTCATCGGACTCCTGATAAGCGTACGAGGCTGCAAGAGCTCCGATATTTCCTGATTTATCGCGCGGATATAAATCGCGTGCGTGGCACGTGCCTCGAAGACTTAAGGTGGCTCGTTACGGTTCCAGCGGCGTCTTGGCAAGATTCTCATCAACCGCGAAGAAAGCTTTTTATGCTTAGGATCGGCTTTTTGCGATAATATATGGGTGTCCTTTATACAATTCACGATGACCGAATATGGCGCGCAAACGTTATCGGATATGGTTTCGGTGGGCGTAACCGGAAGACAACGGGAGATGATACATTGCGAGCCGACTTGTGTTATATATGAATGGCCTGTTATGAAAGACGAGTTCATAACGAATCACTTTTAGCTTTACTTTCCTCATTTTCGCTTTAATCTTGTTAAGACAATTTAGAAGAAAGTGCAAATTTGAACGTCAGCGCTTAGTTAACAAATCTATAAAATTAATTACATGCTCTTCTCGACGCGTAAAAGAACTTCCTATTTAAAAAAAAAATTTGTTTATTTATACATTGAATAAAGAAAGAGGATATACGCAACTATTCAAGAATATGAAAAAATTACATGCTGAAAATATCATAGAAAATACAAAAATGAAATACATTTCACGGTCAATATTTATATACTATATGAAATTACTTTCAATTTACTCGCGAGATCGCGTGTCAATCTTGATGAGCTTATCGACCGTGAATCTCTCTCGCTGTCATCTGGGAATTGCTGGACAACTACGAGAAATTGCAGCGTGGGAAGAGAAAAAACGAACGCGCGGAAGAAAGCGATATTCGAGACAAAAAAGAAGAGACGGAGAAGAATGAAGGTAGCGTGGGAGACGTAGTTAATCAATTGGTGAATTATTATCCGTTACTGACCTCGTCCAATCCTTCCTTTCTCTCTCTCTTTCTTCCTCTCTTCTCTCTCTCTCTCTCTCTCTCTCGGAAGTGTGCATGCTCTGCCAGGCTATCTTACGTTCGTCAGACATCTCATGCCCCTCGAGCGAAAGCCGTCGAGCCGTACGATTAATCGAATCTAACCATCCCCACAACGACATTGCTTGGGCTCTCTCGCGCTCCCAGCTACGTCTCGAATCCGACGCGGTCTCGATCGAGAGACGATCAGCCGTTTGAATCGATCGTGAAGGCGCAATTATGGGATTCCCATGAATCGAGGCGAGGCGCCGAGTACCGATATCGAGAAATTGGACGACTCCTAGCGTAAGAAACTCCAAGGCCAATGCGATACCCGGGCATCGAGTAATCTGTTACATTTCACGGACGATCGTTAGAATCGACCGCGACTATCACTGCATGGTTGTTAATTTTTGCAAAACTTGGAAATTTAGGACATGTGCGCAGACGCAATAAGAGAATGCAAATATTTTCAGTCTTTTGAAAAATTTACGTAATTTTTAGTTCTGTGCTCTTCAAATTAAATCAAGTAACTTTCGAAAAAATAACGTTATAAATGCCGGATAAGTATGAGTCACTTTGTAAGAAGCTCACGTTTTCGTGGCAAGTGTCAGATTAATTCTTGGTAGCACCGGTAATATTCCGTATTATGCTGCTCTTCACGAGATGAAGTAATAACGTGACGTGTATAGGCATCCTTCCAAAGGAGTGTACTCGCCGTCGTGAAGCTTTCTAGTTAACATGACGAATCCTGGCACGTTAATACCGCGTTTCACATTCCGATAATTTCTTTAACGGCGCATTAAGCGCACGCGAGGCGAGCACCGCAGGAGTTACGCTGATCCTGCTGAGACTCGATTACGACAGGATACGCGAGGGTTCCAGTAGATCGATCATGGAGAATTCTCAGAGGTGTCGTGTGGGTTCAAGGCCAAGTCTGCATCGGCTGCCAGCATGAAACCCATTTGACTCTTGTTGCAATTAGTTACTGGCCGCTCCTGAAGCCACGAGGCTGATGATCGCGACGTATATCTCTTAATCATTGTCCGTCATTAATGAATCGTCCCCGACTGCGTTAACGTCACGGACGATTGGGATTGTCGGCGATTTCAGCGCGGAATAGGATATTACGATTGATAGTTCTATATGAAACGGCAACGAGCACCTTTGCGTGTCTGTTTCTGATATATTATCTAAATCTACATATATTATACTTGCGTAAATTCCATTTTCGACAATTTCCAACTGTATGAGAAAATTTTATAAACTAAAATTTTATAAACTAAATATATATATATATGTCTTTCTCCTTTTCGTATGAAACATCATGCATAATCAAGACGATGAAAAAGTAAAAATTTATTGAATATCGCACATGTTAATTAGCAAAACTGTTTAAATACAATTGAAATTACAAGTTTGATCATTATATCAATTATATCAATTGTTCCTTTTCATTTTGCCTATGTTAAGACAACACAAGCAGGTAAGAGGCAAACACAAATAATGAGGTGCGTGTTGATGTATTTTTAACAGACCATCTGCAACGAGCTATTTTATTATACTAGTCAGCTTGAAGAGTAACAGGATGTCTGGTGATACGTGAACTGGTCGTAATACGATCCTCGTAACCGCGAGCTAAGATAACTAGGTAACGGGTAGCAAGCACTAAACGCAACTGTCCTATACACGGAACCTTCACCGGGGATATTCAGGATGTTCACGTACTCTCGCGATACATTCAGGATGCGCGAACGTATCATCGAGACAGAGAGCGTTATAGCGGGATAGTGTATCGTTAAGTAAAGAAAATTCTACAATCTCACACACACGCGCACACACACACACACACACACACACACACACACACAAAATTTCAGACGTATCTTCTCTTCGGCTTGTTTTGATTATCTCTCAAGCGTGTTTCGCTTTTTAATTTAATAATTGCCTAGTTATACTAATTTATTTCAGCCTATACGTACGTTATACAACATACTCTTATATACAAAAATGATTTAGCAAGGTTTTATACAACACGAGAAAGAATGCGTGCACTTAATAAAAAAAAAAGAAGATTCCTGTTTCTTTTTTTTTCAATCTAAGAAATTCTATTGCAATAAGTAGTCTATTTCGCTTCGCTCGTTTTACATTCGAATCTTTCTTTTATATCTTAATGTACATCTTGGTGCAAGTACATAACGAGCTATGACGAATGACATCGATGAAGCCGAGACGGCTTCTTCAAATAATACGCATGAAGTAGATTTTCCCAACCGCTTGATCGAATAAAAAGTCGAGAATCACCTCGCCGCTCTTCAATTACCCCACCCTATATGAGAGACCCGCACAATTTTTCACCCATTACACACGCAATCCTCTCTTTGCTCGTTACTCGAAACGAGTTCGCCTCTGTCTTCGCCACGATTACTATCCCTCGTAAATACGTAGTAGCGTATTTTTATGGGTGATACAGAGTACTCTGTAGCCTTGCAGGTGGTCCGCGTGATTCGTCCGAGTTTATTGTGCATGTCGCGCGCATAAATGAATCCGTAGGGAAGAAAGCCTTAACACGGCGGAAGTGAAAAAGAAATAGTAGTCGCGCTAAAGAACGCATAGGAAGAGAGAAAGAGAATCGGCAGCCGCGCGAATCCTATCAGGGGGGATCCTTGTAGATCCTCGGCGGGTATCTCGAGCTGCTCGAGCTTTACGAGGATATATCGACGAGACGACAGAAATCACGCCATGTTAACACGCTCCTACCTAAACCGGTTATCGCGGCCAGGCGCATCTGCTCGCGGCTACGTTAAGCGCATCTGCATGCTTACTCGGTGTATCTACACGGTAAATTGTCGACGCACGTAAATTGCTGCTCGAATAATCGCGAGGGTGCGCCGAATGACTAGTCAAGGCGTCGTAGGAAGTGCGCTCTTGTACTTACATTAAGTACATTAATTTAAGACTCGCGCCTAGGGCGTGACAAGTGTGCTGAAATCCGTACCCAGCGTTTTATTTCCATTCTATTTTTCTCTAAGGCAACAGAGTCAGAATAATTCTAAGGAAAACGGAGCGGAAGCAATGCTTCAGAATAATCCGACCACCAATTGATCATAGGTTTCAAATCATGTGTACTTATGCCATTGTATTAATTTTAACCTTTTTTTTTTAAAGAAAAACATTAAAAAATTTTATCAAAATTATAGTATTAGGATCCAGAAAATAAAAATTTTTTTATTTATAAAAAATATTCCTGATTAAGTTCAAAGATTTTTTTATTATAATATTATCTTAATGAGTATAAAATTTAATATATAATACATAAATTTATCAATTACTTATCTGTTAAAATGTGTCTTAAGATTTAATTTAATATATAATTAATTACTGTACTACTCAAGCATTTTTCTGTCATCGATACGAAAGTAGGCGGCATTTATTTCTGATTTTTAACGCATTGATTATTTCAATAAACAAACTAAGTAATCATTACGACAGGATGACTGTCAGATCTGAAGTAAATTTCTTATCTTATTGATATGGAGCACACAAAAGCATTACGCGAGAATCAGTAGTAATGTTTTGCTCCTGCAACGCTATAAAGTTGGAGATAAGATAACTTTATCTATCCTGAGCTTGATGTAATACCCGATGTAGTTGTTTGTGTTATTCATATCAGTACATACTTCGCACCTTGAATTCTCAGCAGGACGCACGTGCATCGCGCGTGCATAATGTAATATTATCCAAACGTTATCGGGTTGACGAGCACGCAATATTTTCATAAAGGATACAATAAGTAGGTACATGATCTGAAATTATATTGAAAGGAGGATATATACGTGATAATCAATAGTTCGATCACTATTGGTATTAACTACGTTCGCATTAAGCTTGTGTTTTGCCGACAGAGTCTGCAGATATAATCATATATAGACGCTTTGCAAAATCTGCTCCCGGCAAATTTGATCCGATTCGATCTATATACATATAAATGGATGTAAACAATGTTCCGTTTTGTTCATGCAAGCGCATTTATGTTCATCGAGTATCTAGACCATTCAAAGTTAAAATAAAGTTATGTCCTGTCAGGATAATCAGGCGGCATAGTGCAGCGCGACAGTCGCTTCTTTCTTGTTGAGATACGAAACAATAAAAGAAGAATCAAGGGAAATTATCTGTCGGGAAGTAAAGCAACGTGAGCGAATCGCAACAGAAGAAGAGAAGCGTAACGGGCAGAACAGAATTGCATTCAGCGAAGCAAGAAAAGGTCCTTGGATTTCAATATTTGCGTGACGGTACGCAAGGCATCTGTCAGCGCTCCAATCATCATCGCTATAATGTTAAGCGGCGCATGCTGCCTAAAGTCCTCGAGAGAATCTTTGTGCAATCTTATCTCCTTCTGCGGTTTCTGGGTTCGTGGAGCTTTCGTCTTAAAACACGACAAAAGCTATAACAGACAGGCTGTAACGGTATAGTCGAAAAATGATCGAGTATCTATTACTAGTCGATAATAATTACATTGATCAGCATTTCGTCTAAGGTCTGCCTGGCAGATTGATCGCTAATGCTTTATCAAGTGTAGGTATAATTAAGAAACTAAAATTTATGCAAGTTGTAATCCCTCATTCATTACACGGCACGCGCTCAAGCGAATCGGAATTTTATCTGGAGTTACCGACGCCGTTCGATATCAGTATAGCGATACTAATAATTAAAAATAAAATAGCGTGAGATGAAGCGGCGCGGCGTGTGTTCCATTAACATTCCGCATTAACATGAAAGTGTTAAGTGTCATGGCAGAGCGCACATACGTACGATATCTAAACTCGAATTACCACCTCGGACGCGTTTCATTCTATAACGCAGCGAGGCGAAAAGAATCCGCAATACGGAAGGCGCACATGACAGATATTCATACGACATGTGAAAATTATCGGGCGTAAATCTTCCGCTGAAACCTGCGTATCAGCGGAAAACAAAAAGACGAGCGAGAAGCAGGAAATCGCGCGAGGTGAAACAATTTAGCCGAGATGGGAAGAGGAGGAGTTAGTTAGCAGGCGCATTGCGCCGCGTAACGAAATTGATTTCTCCGTTCTCTTGCATAATTGGTTCCCATCGATAAAGCTGACGCGAGAAGACGAAACGAGAGTATCACGAAGAACGACATGAGAAAGTATACACATTTACTTTCAAAAGGAAAACACGTTATCGATGCCACGCGCATTTGGATTAATCTCCGTTTCTATCTCACGCTATTTTATCGTGCTTTAGGAAACGGTAGCAAAGATATCGTTTCTCACAAATCTGCGCTTATATCACTTATATCTATGGATATCATTATCACCGTGAATACATAGAAATGCATTCAATTTCGTATCCTTTGTTTTTCTGTATTTAAAGTAAGGTTTTGACATGATAGCAAAACTTTCATTTTTGTATTAATTTTGGAAAAAAATTAAAAAATTAGTTATTTTGATAGATATTAAATTGAAAATTTGACTTTGTGCTAAAATTGCCATTCTAATTGTTGACTACATTTCTAGCTTCTTTTGTTCTTCCGTACATACAACGTAGATTGATGTTCTTAATGATGAACAAGTGATAGGTACAAGGCGCGAGAAGAGGAATGCGTATCAGTTGATTCGAGAGCATGCCGAGAAGTGCAATCTATCGACCGCAGCAACAAGGAAGCTAGGCGACGTGGAAAAACAATACTCCTTGCTGTCGACGAGTTGCTACGTCGTTACGTATACAAAACTATCGGATTTTATCGCGTGGACATGAAAGAAAAACGGTTTTAAAATATAAAATACGAAGAAGTATGAAGAGTGAATAAGCAAGAAGCATATTAAACTCTGTATGTTTTTAATAGGACATACTCGTATACGTGATGGTACTTGATAAAATCATCACGATGTCCGATTGCAATTCTCTTATTTGCAAAGCGTACATATAAACGAGCATCTTGGCGAAGCGAACCTGTCGGCATCCGCCATCGTGGCAATCTTATTAATTATTTTTACTTCCTTTCTTATTGATCGATACTTTAGCTTGCGGTTTATTATAAAAAAAAATCAACATACGTGTGATATCCGTTGCTTATACTTATTTGTTCAATATAATAGTCACGACAGCGTTATGAGAATGGCAGAGACGATAAATTTTCTCGGCTGGACGTGACACCAGTCGTAATGGGTTTCCCGCGGATTTCTGCGATAGCGAGACGTTAATTACACTGCATGCATAACGCTACGCCAATAAAGAGGTAGGAACAGGAAGAATTCCTAAATAATTTAATTAACGATAATTGAATTAATTAATAAAACAACAGAAATTTAGCATTTTGTTTAACGAAAAAAATTTTATGAACGCTATAGGAAGAGCGAAACCGATCTCTTGATGGGAATAATGGTTCTGTTAAGGTATCTAAAAATTTAGCTAAATAGAGATTTGAAAATAATTTTGTTAGATCATCAAAATAACATGAGACTCTCAAGCTGATTGTCAAAACTTTTTGCATCATTACTCATTATACTTAAGCGTCCTACATAATTATTTTGATAGCCCTGTAGTAAAATTATTTTTTGTACCTAGCTAAATTTTTAGATTCTTCTATAAAATCGTTCTTTCTGTGTTTGCAATTTCCGGTTTGCTTTTTTCACGCAACATTTTTCTACAATGACTGCACCTTTCGGTGCTTTTTAATCACGTAATACACTTCACGAAGGTCTTAAGAAGGAAGAGAAACTTCGATCGTAACCGGCGCTCCCTCATGCACACCCGTTATTTATTACGCACGTTCATTATTATTATTTATATGTATTTGCTTCTTTGACCTCCGTAATGGTGCGTAATGACGATAACGTCGACGAGTGTTCTTTCATCTAGGGCTGGAACGCCGACCGATCGCCTCTTTGCACGATCCGCGTTATATATATACCCGGTGTCCGTAAATCAGCTCCCGCCGGTGTCAACGGCAACGGGTGGCCATTAACCAGCGTCTCTCAAAGCGAGTGACTTGGATCGCTCGTTAACTCGCCGTGGCTCTTACGTTGCACGGAAAAAGGCGAAGGGTGAACGATGGTGCAAAGCAGATCGAGCAAATTTACGCTTGATGATCTCGACACGAAGGGCTGCAAGAGAGCTGCGTAAAATGAACGAATAGCGATAAGATGGGAAAAATGAAACCGTGCAATGAAATTACTTATCGATAGACTCTGCGTAAAGCTGTTCGCAATGCAAATTTTTGTTTCTGCTTTGGTTGCTCTCGTCTAGAGAAACATAAAAATTTATCAATATAATTATTGATTTTTTTTATAAAACAAATCTGTTGGATTTCGTATTATAGGAAAATTATTGAACGATAAATAAAATTATTATGAGTCTCGAAATTAAAGTAATAAAAGAATGTTCGCAACGGTAACTGAAAGTAGACCAGTGTGTTAATTGGTGCGCAATAAATTAATAATGTAAAATATATTTTTTTATTACATTCATTAAAAATTGATCGAGAAAAATTATATTAATTCATCAAATTAATATTTCGCTGTTTTCGCATATAGTTTCTCAGATGTAAGTGTCGACTCGAGACGAAAGCGTGACTTATACTCATTTCCGTCCAATGATGAATGTCGATCCTAATGCACGGCGATCCCGGTACACGAAAGCTTTCTGTCTTGAAAGATTGACGTTGGTCAGGGCAATATGATTTCCTGTTTACAGGTGATCCTCGACGGACGCCGAGTCAGTATGAATTGATGTAGCATATACAGTCGTTTGGTAGAACGAGAGGGGAATGCAGAGGACATTTACTCGGGGCGCCACATGGAACGGACCGTTACCTCGGTTTCGTAGTGCACAGAGACACCGAGTCAGGTCTTCTTCGAGTCTTGTCTCACGGTCTTTCTCGGGACAAGAGCGAAGTCGAATTTTCTAGCAATTTCGTGTCGCTCGACGGTATAATTATCATCAGTAAAGAACGACGGATGCAATGGCTCATGGCAAAACCTCTCGAGTCGTCGGTAGTCGATCTCTGCGGTACCAGAAATATACCTGCCTATCTACCTACCTACCTGCTCGTCGCGATTATTTCGGTGCGTTCGTTGCGGGCGAGACGTAATAATGGTACGCACAATTATTTACAGTTAGCAACCACGGCAGCTTCATGCGCGAAGTATCGAACAGCCATGGTTCTAAAATATCGTACTTAACGTCCACCTAACAGTACGATCGACTTAAATACGTAATTACGAGCGACTTGTTACGGCGGTTAAAGCAACTGTTTCGAGTTATCCGAGTCACGATGAAGTTATTTAGGAGGCATATATTTATGTAGCCGCAATTCAGAAGTAGCAATCAGAAAGAACGCTCCTACTGAGAGCCGCGCACTTTGTCCCACCATTACGTTTCATTTTACAGCGAATTCTATTATTACATTCCTTTTTCGTTTTATCGCTTTATTCCTTAAATTGAAACGTAAGAGAAATTGTAAAGGAACACAAAGTTTATTTTCTTGAACACGAGGTGAGAATTTACTTGGATTCTTTTAAGATAAACTTTTGATTTTACTACAATTATCGCGCGATGTGACGCTGTCCCGAGACGATTATCTTGCTACAAGGAATACGTGTTCTTGAGTCTTACATAGGAAACCACTAGCTTTTCCTGGTTGTCCTGTGCTGTGCTCAACGCTGCTTCGTGTTGCCGGATACTCGGTCGGGTACTCAAAGTCTTCTAATTGTCGGTGACCGTTATGGACTCACTATCAGTGAATACACCACCTGTTAAGCGACTTGCATCTCTCTTTACTCTATTTATTATGCTATCAAAAAAATCAGCAGACATGATCACGTAATATGAAGCGGCGCGTAATCTCTGTGGGATGTAATGATAAGCGCGTTATCATTTAAATCTTGCTTTACAGCTCTTATAAGAGGATAATGACACAGCGCTCCTGCTAATACGGACGATTAAATGCATATAACCGAGGCTTTTACCTGACAATTAGTGTCGCACGGATTGGCACTTTCTCGATTTTTTACGACATTTACTTTCGTGTCGAGTAACATACGTATGTGTGCAAAGGCAGCAGAGAAATACCGTAGCTCTTCGTTTATAGTTAATGACACAAGGCAGGTGCTCTATATAATTATATAATTATATAAATATATATATCTATATAATTATATAAATATATAAGTATAAATGTTAAATAATTAGTAATTGTAATTCAAACTTTTTCGGCAAATTAAAGATATATTTTTTTCTTAAAGCGCCTGTGAAGTTTCTCAAAACGATTTAAAACATGCAGAGGTTCACAATCACGAAACTTCTAATCAGACGGTAGCTCTTTCCAACAATTTCGACTATTTCTTACTCGCTATCTATGAATCGTTTCTTGGAATAATATGTAGCGTTTTACTATCCTAAGAAGAGAACGGTGTACTTCCTTGATCGTGGCGATTCTTTGAAAGAGCTTCGTCCTCGCGGGTCTGTCTACGCGATAATCTTGAAATCGTTGAATCGCATAAGATTCGTATTTTGCGAGTCGGCCATTCCGCAAATCTAATCAATCATGCTTTATGCATCACTTAATTTCATGGTGTTATCGTCGTCAGTGCGGAAAATTATTTCCGCGCCCATGGGCGTTACTGCACATTCCCCTTCCTCTCAAATAATCGTAGGTCAAAGAAGAGAACCGTGAGCATTACCTACGATGTCTAGCTTTGTCTAAAGGAAACAATTTGTTGTGAAATATTAAGAAAAAACGGAAAAAATAAAAAAAAATAAATCATATAAATTAAAATTTTATAAAAAAATTTTGTATGTTACGATCTCTTTTTCGCACAAAATTATTATTGTACTAAAATATTTTTTATCATATTGGAGCTTTAATGTCAACTGATTAATGTTTATTGTTTATTTCTTCTTCCACGTTTCTTATTCCGATTTTTCATTTTATGTCGTACAAGACTAAAAGCGCACAAATAGCTATTCTTCTTCCTAGGTAAAATCTGGTGATCGCATTTCGTTTTTATTATCTCTTCTGTTGCAGTTTATTCTTAATACCTCGCGAATAGCTGTTAGCCGCATCGGCGGCCAATACTTAAGCCTAATTACAAAATACGTCGGAGGTCGTTATTCGTAAGAGATGGTCGTCCCTCAGCATAAGGAGTAACTAAAGCAGGGCGCTCCGCAGCATCTCTCCTATTTCCTGTCATCGGCGCTCGACATTAACATTCCGGCGTCCCATGACGTTACGCTCCGGCGCGCCGCGTCAAATAATGATTTACGCTTTTATTACCGGCAGTGCTACTGTTCTTACACACAATCATTACCGTCGAGAATCTCTTTCTTACGGAATCTCCGAGATAAACGATGGTATATCGATCAATAGCGCGCAGTAATTGGCCGCGTGCATATCAGATCCAGATACCCGATCCTGAATAGTTTTTCTCCCTTAAGCAGCAATTTTTTTTACATTATAATCAAAAATATTTTACTGAATTTTAGAGAGACCACAATATTATCATAATAGATAAACATGCTTTTTTTATTTAAGGAAAGCAACTTTAATCATCTTTCTCTCTTCCACAATATTTTTCTCCTAGAGGACAATTAAGTCTCGGTTAAAGAGATTGCAGTCACGAAAATTGCACGTTGCAGCCGCAACGAACAGCGGAAGAGACAGAAAAGAAAGGATCTTAGTAGGTCTCTAACACATTGTGTGATATTTTAAAAATTGAGGACATAAAGGAACACAAAGAAATGCGAAAAACAACGTGAGTTAAATGAGGAAGCCCGCGAAGAGGAAGATTGATGTGAATATAATAACACTCGCGTAGAGAGTCCAAACAGAATGATTAATTGAAATCCCAATGAGAGATGCCCTAAGGGCATATATTTTACGCTATTTATAATGCATACATATATTTCGGTTGTTTCATATTAAATACCTTTAATTTCACTACTGAATGAAAAAGATACGACAACTGACAGAGGAAATGGCACTTGCAGCGAAATTTGTAGTAAGATTTCTTATCTCATAAAAAGTTGCAACAGTTGAAAAATTTGTATTAAGTTTAACACATTTCACTTATCCAAAATGATACTTCTAAATTTTTCTGTCAATTTACATAAAACGAATATGTTAAAAAGTAACATAAATATTATGTAATAAATTAATTGAAAAATGTAACACTGACACAATTTGTAAGCCAATCGTGAAAGCATATTTCTTCAGTAAAATTAATATTTATAATATACCGATATTTATAATATACAGATTATGTAAATTTACTGAGATACAGTTATCTCAGTAAATTTAATATTCACATAATTTATTAAATTGATACATTTTATTCATTTATTTTAGAATTTACGTTTTAAAATATTTCTATATTAGTTGTTTACTTACATAAATTGTGTTTAAATACCAAGAAATGTTAAATAGCAATTTAACACAAAATATTTAAATAATACAATTACATTGTGTTAAATTAACATTCGGATATATTAAACATTCAAAAATTTGAACAAGGACTGGTTTTAACAAAAATACAAAATGTTTTTCTGTGTAGGTTACACTTGATACAAAAGTGGCCATGTTGTTTTTTCTTAATTACTTAGATTAGAACTACTTATCAATGCGATGCCTCGATTGCCATTCGACACTTAAAGAAATTAGAATACTCGCGAGTTTGATACGCGGTTCGAGTCACTCGTCAAAAAGATTCGCTGCATCATCGAGAAAGAGAGAATCTCATTAACGCACGACGTATCATTAATCATAGTTAACAACGGCATGCCCTGATCGCAACTTTGACATTCAGTCGCCGATATTGTTCGAGTCATGAGCATTGATAAGCAACGATTAATGCTTTCCGAGCAGGCTCCATTTAAGGAGCATCAAATGCAAACCCGGAAGTATATGTGTGCAACTTGAATAATGCGTGCAGCTGTGGATGCGTTTTGCGTCTTACAGTATTATTAATTTCCTGCTTGAGTAAAAATCCATTGATTTATTTATAAATATTGCATTTTTTTTAGTAATGTTAAACAAAAGATACCCGTTTCTTCATTACAACTAAAGCAAAGCATAAGATCTGTTTTCTATAGTTAAACTATAGTACACACTTTTGGAAAATTAAAGTGAAATAGATATACGTTTGATATTTGACTAAAACGAGAAAGAAAGTTGTAGTGCAGAGTCCAGTGCAGAGATAAAAAACAAATCTATGATTCCGTTTTTCATCTCATGTCCTATTTAATTCGCGAACAGTTCATTTCACGATTTACATAAGACGCGTATAATTTTCGTAATTACCTTCCGGCCTCTGCATGAACAAATGTGTGATACAAAGATAAGTAATCTGTCTCTTCCTCTCCGTGTGCGCTTCTCGTGGCGCGGGTCACAAGAATGTTTATCCAGGACAAATCGGCGTGCTGTTTCCCGGACGCTTAACATGGCGAAATAGCGAAAATGTCGGTTGCCGGACCGTTGGCGAGAGAGCGAGAGGGATGGCAGGAGAGCGAAGTAAAAGGAAGAGAAAAGAAGGAGGAGGAGGAGGAGAAGGATAGGAAAAGAAGCAGAGGAAGACCCGTTAGGACGACTGACACGTTGTTACCGTGGCGTCTGCCGCGGCGTGCTCTGTTATTGGTCCGTAAAACGACCTAATGAATGCATCGCCCACGGCCCATCTCCGTACCATGTAAAACAATTTCAGGGTATACCTCGCGATCTATGTATTATTTATTGCGGAGTAGGTCGGTCCTGCTAGCCTCGGGACTACCGAGAGAACCCCGAGTTTGCCGAGTCTTTCCCTTCCTCTCCTCGTCGCTACCGCTCGCGAAATTGGCCATCTCCATGAAAACGTTCGGATAATGCGTTATGACGACCATAGGGAAGATACTGTTATCCATTAACGGCTACTTTGCCGGGCGTAAAGGACGGCGATCGCGCCGTCATCACCCTCGATTTCTTCCCCGCGGACTGACCTTGGCGGCCAGTAGTAACGGAATGGCCTTGCCGCGTACGTACGGCTGTCGCCTCCACTTGGCGAACGTGGAGAATGTCTTCAGGGGGATACTAACGGACGCGCCACGTGAATATTTCGTTGACGCCGCGACGGGGTCGTGAGCGCCCCGAGAGAAATCGCTTAAGGTTCGCCGATGAATTTAAATCCATGAGATAACACAGACCAGTGGTTGAATACGGTTGAATCATCTCCACCCCTACAGTTATTTTCGAAGAATGTTACAATCGCGCGGCATTGTATAGTTGAATCACAATAGCGGCCACATTAATGTGTGCGAACTTATTTAGAAATGAGAAATATAAGATTCGAACTATTATCTTAATGACACACGTTAGTTTCAATCCTTTTGAAAGATAATGTTCAACGCGGTAACGACACGGAGATCTTTGAAGACACAACGATGACATCCTCGTGATCCAACTGTAAAACATGACCGCAATAAACGAACGTTATTTTCCAGGAATAATGAACGCCGCAATCTTAGCAATCTTCTGCGAGTAGTGAAGCTATAAGTGTACATTCTCGGGTTGTCGAAGAGATAAGAAAAACAGGCGCGTAATACCTTCCTCGTCAAACCGCCAAACATTCTCAAAGTTGCAAGAGATTTTAATCTCGAAAATGTGGCGGCGTCGATCGAAGTTTGCTACAAGATTGAAGTCAACTGTCTCGAAGACTCTTCCGTACACAACTCAACTAGACAACTCCCACGTAGCTTATTGCGGTCTCCTCCGCGAAATTAACCGCGCGGCTATCAATCACTCGGGTCCACCGAGAGATCAACGTCGTGCAACGTTTCGCGGGCAACACGTCGCAATGTTAATTCCATTTACCCAGATACGAAGATTACGAAGACCATCATCTTCGCAAGTCCGTTCGGGATTACAGGAATGTGCACTCTTTGCGATGCATCCCGCAGAGGAGTTAAAGTAGGTCTACTTCATCCGGCTGACTAACTGCTCGTCTGCTACCGCTCGAGTACTGACGCTGGCATGGTGATTCGCGAAATTAACTGCGGCGATAGATGTTACGTGAATATACTGTTACGATGCGATAGAGGGCCTATTCTGTCGGAGATAAACGGCGAGCGCGGATCCTCCTCATCTCTCTCTCTCTCTCTCTTTCTCTCTTCTCCCCGCCATTTTCCGGCACGAAGAAGACGCGGTCGACCTCGAAATCTCGAGGTAACGGAGCGACCTTGCGCGTCATCAACCGGCTAACAGCTGTTCTTCCTCGCCTGTTGGCCGATAAGCAGGATCGGAGCGTACGGTCGCTGTCTTTCACACCGATGTTGACGAGCGTTTACAAACGTCGCCGCTAGTAACCTTGACACTGCAAAGATTATAGCATCGTGGATGCCGTTGTCACGGCTACAAAGTTTCTCAATGCGCAATCTTTTACGGTGCGGTATTAATTATCCTGCTAACATTACGGCGGATTATACGAGTATCAATTGACATCGATTGAACGTATTTCTTCATAGCTGATCCTTGTGCGCTAAATATAGCCGAGGATTTGTTGCAAACGGCTTACGATACTGTCATCCGTTACATGTATTCCGAGTTCATTGTCGTTATTTGTATACTGTCAGGATTAGAATATTATGCAGATATCGATAGCGCCGTTTTTACTGTTATTACTGAAACCCTCCGGTATTATTATAATCTCGCGTAACCATGATTCCCTCTTCTCACGGCTTTAACATTCTTTCCTGCCGCGATCGTGTAGAGCGACGGATTTTGATATTCGGATAATGTACGCCGCGAAATTGCACCTTGTCAAGACTATAAGGGCATTAACTCGCGCACGAAGTATCATAATAGAGAGATCACATAGATGCCACATTGGCGTGCGTAGTGGTAAAAAAATTTGTCCGGCATGCAAATACGAAAGTGAGAGGGATTCGACCTGCATAAAACGAGCCGGCGAGAGTGTTTCCTCGTAAGCGCTTCGCCAAGAGAAACGGTGTGGGTGGCGAGGTCTGTCTTGCACCGTTAAGGTCAACGTACAAACACAACAACGACCTGTGCGATGATGAAGCAGGGGAACCCGACTTCCCACCACGACACGATCCTCAAGCGGGATCTACGATGATGAACCACGTATTTCATTTGTTTACTCTTCTGTAATAGAGATTAATTTGTTGCAATAATTAATTGATTGTGGTAAATTAAAGCTATTATTTTATGCACATTGCGCGGTTATATATACGGAAAGATTTTTCTGAAATCTACAGCTACATACAGACCTGAAAATATCTTTGTTGAATCACAAAATAATTATGTAGGAAACTCAAGTAAGTTAGGTTTGGCAATAGTGCAAAAAATTTTAATATTTTAGCAACCAGTTTGAGAGTCTCTTATGTATATATAGAACTCTTAAAATAATTATATAATTGCTTGGTCCAATCAAATTATTTTCAAATGTAGCTAAATTTTTAGACACTTCGGCAAAAGTGTACAATACTTATTACAATATATTAAAATTAATAAATTTTTACCTATTTTTTTTGTAAAGTGAGTAGTATATTTTACAATACATTTTGTAACCCGTATGATTAACACATGCTTTATATAACGCATAACTACTATTTATTTCATTATAGTTTTGAACTTGTTACTCGGCTCTTTCCTCTTTTCTCTTCATTCACAAGTAAGAAGTATTGCGTATTTCGCTTTTAGTCGAAAAGGCCAACACAATTGTAGGAATATAAATAGCTTCTCCTTTTTTCAACAATGCTACCAGCAATAATTCATGTAATAATAATCATGAGAGTCGCTCGTGCCTAAACTTTCGACTTGCGCGAGTTATGTAAGTCGTGCGCGAGGCATAGCGATCAATTCGCCGACTCAGAGTCTATGGTTAGCCAAGCTGTACCGCTGCGGAGGAAGATTGAAGTGTCCTGGGGCGAGCGATACGCGGAATTATCCGCGAATGAAGATGCAACGACCGAACAACGGCTGATACCCCAGTAATCGTTCCCAGCCGTCTGCCGTGATTAGCGCTAAAAACCTCACGCTGATCGACATTTAATTCACGAAACGAGGCTCAAAACGAGACCAATGAAAATGTGGAATGTGCGTTTCTATTAATGCAATTTGTTCACTCCTTTATGAGGAAGAAAGGTTTGATGCGCCCGCGCCAGCCGCGGGGTGATTCGCGTGTTCACGCGCTTCCGTACCAGCACAAAGGCATCGGTGCATAGTGGTGTACCATATAATAATGTTGCGTAATATGTTGAAGTCATTGCCAGACATGTATTCGCGGGCTCTTCTTGCTGTGATATATATATATATATATATACATTCTACATTTTATTTTATAGTAGTCGTTTCTTGCGTAGATATGTAGATATTTTGCTGGAATATTTACAGATGATTTCCTATACATATAAGTGAAATCTACTAATTAAATTTAATTACTTATAAATAAAACAATTAACGACTTGAGAACATCATTGGCTACGTTTACACCGTGCGCTTAGTCCGCTTAGACACCTATACGATAGATGTCTTTGTTTAACCTATAGGATAAACAAGGATCTATTGTATAGGCCGCGGTCTAAATGCACGATGTAGCCAATTTGATAAATAAAACTAAAAAGCAAATATGAGTCAAGTGCAGTAAACAGTATACAGCCGACCACAGAACGTTATAAATATTCTTCGCGATTTAAAGAACAGCGAAAAAATAATTTACTGATAATACTTATTTTGTTATTCATGTCTTTATCAGGAAATAACAATACCTTCTTGATATGATTTGTCTTGCGTTCTCATTATATTATTCAAGTATGTAAACACATATGCTGGTTTGAATTTACCCCTAAAAAAAAGATAGCATATCAGCAGTAATTGTGAAGATGGATAAAGCGATTTATTTGCGGGTTCGCCGGCACAACGGGCGGCGTAAAATTACTCGGTGGAAAATATAATAGCGGGAAACGATCATCGATCGTTTGTACCTTTAACGATCCCAGCTTTCCATCGGTCCGCGCGAAACGTCCAAGCGGTGCAGTTAAGACGTAGACGAAGAAGAAGAAGAAGAAGAAGAAGACGAAGACGTATGCCACAATGGAAGCTGCAAGGATCGGCCTCGTAAAAGGGAATATATCGGCCTCGGCCATAGTAAGCATGATGCAGATGCACGAAGGGATAAAGTAAGAGAACCGTTCGAGAAAAGGGATTTGCGCGAAGAGAGGAAAGAAGGTCTTCCGGTATCGAAGAAACCGCCATCATAAAAGTCTGCTTCGTTGATTTAACGACCGTGTTTGGCGCCCCTCGCGAAGCCTATAAGGGCCGTGGAGGAAAGGGCCAAAAGGCAGCAACCCTGGATCGAGCAATGTTTTATCGTTCGCCGACGAAGGAGAGAAGACTATCACGAAGTGGTGAAACGCCGCGGGATCGCGAAGATACGATCTTAATTAGAATCATTTAAGCGTGACTGTAAATCATGTTTGACGGATTATGAGAGTTATTTATGCCGCTGGTGGTGCCTCTGTTATGACCGCTTATATTTGTGTGTTAAAGCACGCGATGTTATACACGTTTTGCATGCACTTGCGTATGAATAATTAAATAATTAAAAAATTAAAATAATAATTTAAAAAAATTTATAAATGCTAACTTCTGGCATAATAAACGATATTGCAGATGCTTATTTTCAATCATCTCTCGTTGATTTATAAGTTTAAATTCAAATAAGTACACATGCATTTTGTTCAATTTAAACTCAAAATTGTCTATAAAGACAATATCCTTTTTTATTCGCTTTTTAAAGTCTTTGCTTCGAAAAAGCTTTACAAGGACAAAATTAAAAAATACGTGTCAAATCCGATTGATAGAAACTTCAGATAAAACCGTCAAACGTCTCAAATGAAATCGATATAAGATCTGATATATCTATCTCAAAGTTATCCCATATTTTTTTTTGTATAAACTTATTTTAATATTAATTAGCTACTAAAAGAAATTTTAATTTGTCGCGGATCAAGATTGCTCTTGAATGATATAGGTACGTCTATCACGGGGATATAATCGCGTCATCAATCTATGTTGATCTAGCAATGAAATGCTATCCAGCAATATATCATCAACACGTACTTTTATATCTTTATTTTAGAACCGGTTTCAATCTAAAACTATACCTTTAATCACACGTACATATAAAAATGCATCTCGTATTACATATTATATAGATAATTATTGAAACTATTATATCAATTAATAATATATATAATGTGTCAGCAAGTAAATAGTATCCAAAACGTTAACGTTTTCTTAACAAAATACGTATTTCCTAAAATGCGCATTTCAAGTTTAACTTTAAGAAGACGTAAACTTGAGGCAAGCGTTTTACGATTACAGTGTGCTGCAGTTAAAGAGATAATACCGAAACGCGCGCGGTACTAGAATAATTGCAGTGATGGTCGTGACAATGGTTCACAGGGGAGTGTCATCGTCGCTTGTGTTCTTGTGTTAAAGTGTCACCACCAGTTGTTGCCGCGGCGCGCGGCGCAGCGCTCTGTAATACAACTTGCGCAAACCCTCTAACTTCGGTACCGCCTGTGCAACCGATTGTTTTTTACGAGCTCGTGCCCGCATTTCAAGATGTCAGCCATCCGCGAAAGAATACTCATAAAGTTAATCGTCTCCTGGGAGGTCGGTGCTCTACCGTTCTACATTGTACTAAGTGGAATCCGCGCATTCAATTACACGCTTCGCGACTTTACATTGATGCGAAAATCACTGACCCTTTCTCGAATCCAGGGTCTTTCTTTCCTCGATCGCGCATTCCTCTTCTTGCTTCGAAGTTTTCTTCGTCTTTCGCTATCACATCCACTTTTTGCTGTAACTTTTATAATTAATATATTTTTAAATATTCCATATATTTCACTTTCTTAAACATATAGTACTTTTCATATAGGCAATTATCTTAATTACACAAGATTTTATTTAACCCTAGATATTATTAATACGTAAATTTTATGTACAAGTGAGTGAGGTCATTCAATGCTAAGTTATGCTTTCAGTGATCATTAAGAGATCCAATCTGCCATGCCAAAAGCTAAACATGCTTTTCAAAATTCTGTCCTTCTTTTAAGATAACAATTAAATTATTTGTATTTATATAAAAATCTAGATTATACATACTTTGTCGTTAAAAGTGTGAAATGTATGAAAAATTTGTGTTACATTAATTAAATCTGGTCTATTTCTTGTACTTATAATTTTATCAATAGCAATATCATATTACTCGATAACGATAACATTCTAGGGTTAAAAAAAATAAATTCTCTTTTTTACCTATTTTCTCTTATTCTTTTTTTATGTCAACTTTCATACGTTACATCAAACATTTATTTATCGAATTTTGCCTAAAATTTCACGAAATATGAATAAAGTTGAATTTTCAGGAACATTCAATCTGTATGTTAATCGTGTCTTATAATACGAATTCCGTATTCCAGAAACCTCGTAGCAATCGCTCGTCTACGTCAATCATTCAACGGAGATGCGATCTTACGAAAATCAGAATAGCCACTCACAGTAGTCGCACACAGCAACAGTAGCGGAAGCGGAAGCTTACAGGACCGCTCAGGATCTCGTGAGAGGTTTACGGGCGGCATTTTATGTGTCGGTGCGCCTCGTGCGCTCTGCCGGATATACATACTTCTATGCGCACGAGCGAGGGAAGTTGTAAGAGGCAGAAACTGTTTCCCTATTATCACAGGCCACCGCCGATTTCCAGGTATGTCGGACCGCCACGCCGTAGCAAAATCCAAGAAGCAGCCCTTAGAGCGATTTTATTGCTCTCTTTGCGCGCGTCTGCGTCTATATATCGTTATTGCCCTCGTCCTTCTTCCCCCTTTTTTTTCTCTAATTTTCCTCTTCTCTTCTCTATTCTCCTTTCTGGCTATTTCGAAATCATGACGCTACTGGATACTTCTGATTACAGGTGCGGAATCCGTCCGCGGATGACTCGACTTCTTCGCTGTATAGAGAATAAACGCGAAAGGTGTTTTCGTTCATCAGATATTACCCATTGCGAGAAACCGCGAAGGCGAAAGCGAAGATCGTAGCGATACGTTGTCGCCGGCCGTGTCGCTAACGATTGCTGTTTCCGGCTACTGTGGATTTTTTAACAGATAATTTTAATGCGAAAGACGTATAATTTAAATTTTTTAAACTTTTTTTCTTGCAAAGTTATTATAAAACTTTCTACGGTTTTCATAAAAAATAATTATAGTTTTTTAAATTTTATAAATATATGCGCTTTTTATGTATATCATTCCTTTATTTCAAAAGTGATACAACTTTTAAAAAATGATTTTCGAGTTATATTGCCATGAATAAGACAGGTAAAGATTACTCATCAATTATCAAAAATAAACTAGCTTAACTTCACAGTCCGTCCGTCAAATAGCACTCGTGTTGTTCTTAAGATTTTCAACTCTCTAAAACTTTTATTAGAGTGAATTGTCATTCTGAAGAATGAAGATTGAAAATTGAGCTACTCTTTTTCAAGACTGGCTTAATTTTCACTCTTTAGAATGAGATTCCATTCCAAAGAGAGAAAAAGATCATAATACATTCTGCAAGAGTGACACAGTTTAAGTTGTGTCGCTTTTGTAAATAAAAAAAAGAGTCTTCTACAGAGAACATTTAGAGTTAAGATAATTTTGGCGATGTTTGAAGAAGAAATTGTTTTATTTTGAATTTAATCATTTTAGGTAACCAAGATAAATATTAATGATTTCGAATTATCACTTTTAATGAATTTTTTTTTAGATTCTTTAAGGGTTACTTAAGAAAAATGCGAAAATGACAAAAATAATATTTAACCATGTTTCTATACACTAGTATATTCTTTTTGCCGATATTATTTGATTAATTAATAATTTTTTGTTATAAGTTGAAAAATAATTTTTCCTCTTTTCTGAAAAACTTAATTTTTTTTTAATTGTACTTTTAAAGTAAAGGTACATTGTAATTTTATGCATGTCTTAATTATTGTTGGTGCTTTATTTATTTGCACAACCAATTATTCAGCTTGTAATAATTAAAAGTTACTCTCTCATTTACGTGTAATTACAATTATCGCTGATTATAGTAGTAGGAAATACAGAGTACGTTCTACTTGACGCTCACAATGCTCGCAAGTGTTATTTGTTCTCGTACAATTTTTGAACAAGAAGGATGAAATAATTCTAAAAATGTCTTCTTTGAATTTTGCCAAAACCGTTTTAACTCTAAATGTTCTTTGTACAAAACTCTCCTTTTTATTTACAAAAATATAATTCCAAATATCACTTGTAGAAGATTACAATCTGTTTGAAAACCTTAAGAACGACATAAGTTGCGAGAGTTAAATGGAACGCAGCCCTTAAAGAGCATAGACAAAGATATTAGGTAAAGACATCCTTTTAAAAGGCAAAAGGAATTTAGTAAGTTAGTTTTATGGATTAGTTGCTACATTAATATAGAAATAATGTGTATATATATATATATATAATTAGTACAAATACGTATATCAAGCAGTCTGCCTTATATCCCATATATCGTTTATATGATTTTTCCAATCAGATTACCATTGTTGCATAATATGACTAATGAAATATTCTCTCACTGTGAACTGCTGTAAGATAGAGATCTGCCATAAATCGTCGAAGAGAAAAATCGACTTAACCGTTATGATCGTTCGCGAATATCATCTCGATACGTACTGACATTTCATGTTTCCGATTGACTCGCCTGATACCATCATTGCTGAAGGTCAGTCCCACCACGAAGGTCAATCTCACCCGCCCTCTGTCCGTCCCGCCCGTCATCTTCGTGCTCTTCATCGTCATATCTTCGTGCTCTCCGTGGTCACGCCGCGCGATCATTCGTCGTTCGCCGCACCGAAGTGTATACGACGGATAAAAAAGGAGAGGGAAAAGGGAGAAAACGGAGATGGAAAGAGGGACTGGGTGACTGGCCGGCTGACTGAAGACTCGATCGTAATTGCAACGGCGTCGAGTCATGGTCACGACGACAGTCAATGTCGTTGTCCTCTTCCTCGGTTGCGCCGCTCCCTCATTCCGCACGGAAATCCTTGCCCCGTCACGAAAGCGAAGAAAGTCGGGGATTTATACGTGCGCAATCTCGCCCGGAGAAAGGTCGTGACGTAAATCACCTCCTCGGGTTACATACATCTCGTTCGCTTTCGTCACCGATAGATCACGCGGACTCCATGGGACTGTGCGATTATCAGCGTGATTTCACGAATCAATAGCTTCACAGTAATTTAGAAAATAGAAATAATAATCTACAGGAAAATAATAAATTTATTTATATTTACGTTAAATATTAAATATTTCTGAAGAGCATTATATAATTAAAGTTTTTAATATCTTAGAAAGTAAATTTTATTTTCAATATAAACAAATATTTTAAACAAATTTTAAATAATATAATAATATAAAATACTCTATATTCTATATTCAAAATTACTATATTAAATACTTTATTTGAAGTAATATGTACGTGTTAGAAAACACAACCTTATATACGTAAGGTAAATCACATGACATACTCTGCGATATATGGATTAAATCCAGCACCTGTTGCACGGATAATAACTCTACTTCGTTCGCGTGACAAGATGCAAAAACTAGATCTCTATACAGGAGTGAGCGGAACCCGGTCATCAAATTATCTCGACGCAATTACGAGATTATTCGTGTGCGATTCGCTTATGCGGCAAGCTGAATAGCATCCTTATTTATCCTCTAAATCGCTCCACTGACGTTCGTGGGTCATTGATCAGTACACATGCGAGAACGAAGAAAAATGAGTCGAGGTACAATGGATTTTTGGATAACGTCCTGTCGAAGACAAATCGCAGAGCGTCAAAGCAATTAAAAATTTTTTATATCATGGAAAAACATTGGAATTACATATCGTCGCTTACGGAATACAAATGTAGCTGTCTCGTTGGAAACGGCAACGCGTTAATTATGAAGCCCCGTCCATTTACAGTGGATTCGCCTGTTACATTAACGTGACATAATCGAGTATGTTTTGTGACAACCAGTCGCGAGTCTGCTTGTGTGACGTGTCCCCATGAACGGATTCTTATTACAGCAAATCTCATTTCGCGAGAGAGAAAGACGCGTTCATTGCCAGAGCAAGAAGACAAGGATAATTTAATTAAAGTGGACATTTTATTTGTTTTGGCAAAGACGCGTTAATGAAACACCGTTATTCCTTCTTTTTGTTAAGAGTTGATAATATGCGCCTCATACATCTTGATTAACTCGGTTTAATCAGAAGCAAAACCTCAAGTACGATGTGTCGTAAATTCAAGGAAGCGCATCTGAAATTCATAACACGAGGATATCCTATATGTTTTATCCCATTACGTACTCATGTTGCTGCTTGTAAACAAACTCATATCTCTCGCGAGATAAAAATTAAGAGTCAAGAATTTCTCCATATTCTCATATTATAAATTCACTTTATCTGCTTCAGCAAGTTTATCTCGTTAATTCTTTTGTGTACAGTTTGTTCAACTTCCACAAGTTCACTGTTAAAGAATACACGAGAAATGGCATATTCTTGCAAAATGTTGTAGCAGAGACACGTAAATTTATATCTTTAATATAAAAATAACTGAACTTTAGAGAAATTACGTACTCATCATCGCGAGTCATACTATTTCGAAAAGAGCGAAATATTCTGCCGAATCAATGTTTCTCTTTATTTAATCGCCATTGTGAATTTTGTCACTTGCTGACGATTTAACGGAACAGCCGGTATCTCGGCTAGTTGAACACCATAATTGACTTGCATGGAAGTTCGTGACTTCGAGTCGAAACTCGGTGATTGCCGGGAAACCTGTGAAACTTGCGGTACTATTGCGAATAAAATTCAGACGTTCCTTGCTGTAAGCGATCATGTAATAGCGGCATGTAATTATTGCGAGTCGTCATTTACAGCAGGATATCCCCGCCATTTAAAGCGGGATATCTCCGTAGGCGATTACTGTTCACCCTGTCTTTTTTAATACGCTTTACAGCGCAATTACGAATCTGCATTAATGAATAATAATCTTATCGCAAAATACTGCCATGTCATATCGTTGACTTTACATACAATCTATCGGTCGTGTGATTATTGATGTACTCGATGCAAATCAAATAAATCCGTTATATGGCAATTCGAAATCGGAGTCCGAATACCAATTGTTTGATATTGGGAACATCAGCAGTTTATCATTGCACTTCTCAAAAATAACAGAGACACGAGCTCATTCCATACTGGAAAGTCTTTAAATATCTTAAATATACCATGTATATATTTTTACAAAATAAACATTAATATTCAGATCACTGAAACGTCACATATCTTATTGCAAAAATTAAGAATATTTTCATCGGCTGATAAAAATAGATATTTCTAAGATCAGTATTCATTCCTTATTTTAAGACTATCTTAAGTAATATCTTAAGATGCCAATGTGGTTTTGTGATTGTCTTATAACATCTTAAAACTGCATTTAAAACGGTCTTAAATATAAGAATTAACTATGAATACTGGCCTAAAAAAAGTAGTTTAAATAAATAACTAATAAATGGACGTTTAAACGAGGATTTAAATTGCCAATAAATTTATCTTAGATCATACATACACGCACCTACACGTATATACACACAGTGGTCAGTCAGAAATCGAGTTACACGATCAGTTTTCTGGACCGCCTGCCTCGGCTGCGGTCATAAGAGCGCGCAATATGCCGTCGACCGGTCACGTTCGGTAATCGCTTCTGCACCGGTTATGAATATCAATTTACGTCCACCTGACTATTCAAAATTCATTGCATCCAATTTACTATATTCACGCTTGCTGCGCTCAGCCTTACAAGCCTATCTTTAAGTACTATGAGCTGATAAGCAATTTTGGAATACGAAGATACCACACTTTTATAATTATGAATATTAAAAAAGTCGTATTGTTCTGCAAATAACTGATTGACAAAAATTGTTGGTATAATAATTAACGTCTATATAATTAACTAAATCTTTGTTTTTATTTAAAACTCGAATAACTTAGACAAATGTTTGATTGTTTAGGGAAAATACATATCTAGCAAATATTAGATTTAAGAATAAAATTACATTTTTTATTATGGAATTATAGTTAAAATTACGGATAGAAGTAAGGAAATATATATTATATGTAGATAGATTGAATATAGTATTTTATTATTGTTATATATATATATATGGTATATCTCGCAATAGAGAAGCAATACTAGAATGCGTGATGGAAACAGCTGACCTGACCTACCAAGATTTGCATATTTCACTGATAGAATGCAAAGTAAAACCGATCTATAAATGCACGTTTCAACGACCACTTAAAATTCCGGTTGCTGCTGTCTTTCTCTCGTCTTTTGTACAACGAATCAAGAAAGAGGAATAAGAAGAGCGAGGAAATTGTTCTTTAGCAACAATGAGGAATGCAGGAACAGCGCAAACGGATATTGACCTCAAATAGAATAAGCGAGATAATATTGAAAAGATAATACAAAAAGATCCGGATTAAAACATGAAAGAAGAAATGACAGCAAAAATTTGAGATTACGTGATTATTTGCGCTGATTGTTTGCACAAAGTAAAATAGCAGAATTACTTTTTAGGAGAATTAGCAATTATCTTTGCGTTAAACATCTATTGAAGATTAATCAAGTTTACAAGGCTTCGAATAATAAATACAGTTAAATATAACTGAACAGTGGTGAATGGAACAAATGATGTCCAAGATGAATAAGAGAGAGAGTGTGTGTGTACGAGCTATCTAATATGATTGGTTACGCAATGCGAATCTCTTCAGAAAGGAAGACCGATGGAATATATCTGCGGTGAAGACCGATCGGACTAGTTGGTAACTCACAATATAGCTAGTAACTCACAATATAGTTTTTCATCTAAGCAGCCCGGCGAAGAACGATTGCCCGTGCCCTTGATGGGCCACAGGCTAATCGCCTGGAACGCGAGAATCAGACCGCAACCGAAGAAGCCAAGGGAAAGGCAGAAGAAGACGGACGAAAGCAGTGTCACGGAAGATCGAGGATTTTTCTGTGAATTTTACGCATCACGAAGCAGCAGCGGCGCGATGCAATGCGCTGCGTGGTTCGCAATGAATAAAAGATACATACAAATATCATATAGCCGGGCGCGGAATATGTATTGATACATATATGCACAAATTATTATATAAATATACATATATATATATATTTAAAAAATATATAAACGTATATATATTTACTTTTATATATATACATTTTTTTATTATTGTCTTCTATTTTGTTATATCGGTAGTTAATTTTCAAGTTCGGTTAAGAATAAAGGCAATATCTCTCTTGATTTCAACATAATTATTTCAACAATATTTATTTTTAACTAACAGATGACAAATAAATCTGCAATTTATTAAATTTTCAGAATAGAGCACTACAATTATTATAATAGTGCTAAATATTGTCTCTATGATTACAAATTGTATACAACAGTAACAATACAGTCTTCTTTGCATGCAGTAAGTATGAATTTATGTACAAACGGAAACAAGTAAATTGTTCATCCACGTGTTATTACGATTTCTCTCGTCTACATGTTGATAAGATTGCACACGGAATCTATTAACCCGTAGTTAAAACCTACAATGATACGTTAACCCACAATTAGCGATTAGTATTAAAGTTACCGTTCATTACGCTCCAGATGGATAATGAGGCAGGCGTGGCAGCGGCGAGAAAAGTTACGTTAATTTGGTGTTTCTAGTCGAAGCTGATCGGCCCGATCACGCGAGCTTTTCTTACAGCAACGACGACGTGCCTCGTAAAATTCGGATCACCGGGAAAATCCCGCTCTTCTCTTCCGCGATCGCTTCATTAGGATTTAAATCGACGCGAGCGGATCTGTGGGCGTCAGTTACCGCTGTTTGAAATTGGTGCTCGTACAAATAGACCTTGAATATGCGTCACGACATTTATTGTGATGTAAGATCGTAAAGCGAGGACGACATTCCTGTCGAGTCACCCGTGAAAAAGCTTCCGCGTTGAGCACTTCTATCATCCCTGTCAGTAGACGGAGTCGAAAAATCGCTGGACAGATACGGCTCGTAAAACCGAGATTAAGATATATCAACGGGATTTTCAATTAAACGAGATGATCGATACGTTTTTCAATACAACAACCGGAAACCATGCGACGCGTAACTAACAATTTTTATTTCTGCATTCTGTGAATTACTGAAATTGTTAAAACATATTTTTTATTTTTAACTTTTAGAACAATAATGGTATATATCTCACGTTTCATAAATAAAATGCAATGTAAATTGCAATGTAAATGCTTTTTTTCCTCATTTTTATATATTTAATACAAGATTAGTAGATTTAAAATAATTTATAGTTCTAGAAGGTTTAGGCTGCGTTCCATTTGAAGCTTACAGCTCTTGTGAGCATTATCTGTTCTTGTTTAACATTTAATAAAAACATCAAGGATAATTCTAAAGTTGACTTCAACAACACTATGAGCGTAGAACGCAGCTTTGGAATAATTTATAACTTTACCGTTATTCTAAAATTAATATAACGATTAATATAACCGACCGAATCGAATCGACACTTTCGGAAACGAACTTAAACGAACTTAAACAAAGTTGATTATAAAGAAGATTACATTAATTTCAATTCACGATTAAGGGAACTGGAGCGTTTCCGCGATTATAATCCATGATGTATTGACGACGTTATAGAATTGAGATCGGGAGGAATACAAGCTCTAGAACTAGCTGTAAATTAACCACACACTACTATCTAGTATTTCTCCATATATGTTTTTGCTTGTGTATATATGTCATGTTATATGCATACGTAACTCATGTATCATGATGTATAGTTAGCATATCGATGACATGATCTCGATATAGAAGCTCTAATATTATATCTTATTCTGCAATCTTGCAAATTTTGCAATATTTTTTTCTTTAATCATTCATAAACATTGAAATTACGTATAATGGCACACATAATAAGTATCGTATCTTGTAGTTACAGTGTGACATTAATAGTTTTACGTATACTCATTATGCTTGATATCATTAATTTGCAGCTATTAATTGAGCTTTCTTGTTCAAATTAAATAGACCAAAAAAGTTCGATATAAAGTAAAATGAAATAAAATTAGAAACAAAAATTATGTAAACGATATCGATGAGATAAATGAACTGTCTGTACCGTAAGAACTCGAAAGCAAAATTCTGGTAAAACAGAGCCCTCCGGATATATACCTCCAGTTAATTGAAGGTACTACGGTTCTAAATGCAATTCCGTTGCATCCAGGCATTGTACGAGCACGCGTGTGCATGAGTAAACGCACGCACATCAGCAACTCTGCGGAGTAGCTAGATCGCCTGTGATCGTTTCCTTTCTCGATACATGCAAACCAGTGCACGATCCTCCCGAACACTGTGGTTAATGTCCCGTTTGATTGGTCGGCGCTATGATGGTACGCGGTGAACGATCCACCGGCGACGATCGATCGCGAGATTGAGAACAACCTCGTCTTCGAAACCCCATCCTTTACTAATTCCAAATGACGAGCGTTTATGTTTGATCTTAGGTTTACCATGTTCCTCAATATGTTTTTATCGATATTTGAGAAAAAAATATCACGATAGACTGTTCGCTCTGGTTAAATTACAAATTTAAAGTACTTTTGAACACTTTTACAATATTTTAGATGTTTTCTTTCTCAAATTTTTCTTTTTTGATATATCAATACTACGTGCATACTTTGTTTAAAATTATATATGAAAATTGCACGTTATATTATAAAGCTTACAATTAAAATTATGTAAAAATTTTATAACAGGATCTTTAATCTTAATCTCTACAGTAATCTGTCAAGTAAGATTAAAGATGTGATGAAAATTTAAAATAAATTAATCGACAAATTTTGTTAGATATCAACTAAAGGTGTCGATATCATTACTTGTTAATATTAATAAAGAATCGTAGCAAAGATGCATAAGAACCATAGAAGAAACTGGGGCAAAATGACGAGAGACAAGCTAACCAATAATTAATAATTCTCAAGATTGTCGACGTAAGCGATAATACAAAGTGTATAGTAATTATAAAACATACTACTGAGAATATACAGCAATAAGTAAATAAGTAAGCTACTAAAACAAGTCTTGCGTTAAAGATGTTATATTCTTGATAGCTATTATTATTTATACGCGTATCAGAGATTCAATATAATTAAATAAGCCAAGAAAAGTATATGTTACATTTCTCCAACATTACTACTATAATTTACCTACACAGAAAGAACGATTTTGTTGAAGTATTTAAAAATTTAGTTAAATACACAAATCTGAAAATAATTTTATTAAATTATTAAAATTATATAGAACCTTTAAGCATTAATGAAACAAAAAGTTTTAACATTCTAGCAACCAATTTAAGCGTCCTACATAATTATTTTGATACAAACAAAATTATTTTCAGATCTATTTTTAAATACTTCATCAAAACCGTTCTTTTTGTGTACATGTGTAATAAATTATGTTAAACAAATATTCTATACTGTATATATTAAAAATAAGTTTAATTAAAAATTCTTACTGTTTATTTAATAATTAAAAATGTATTAATATTTTCTTATCATACCAGATTCTTCTTAATATTAATTCTTTCCTTTATACTTTCTATTCTGTTAGAAGAATGTGTACGTTTTGTACAAAACAAAAAATCTTGTGCAAGAAAGATAGATTATGCGTGCCAGGATGATAGTAGTTTCTACTACTTGCGACGTGGCAAAAATGCAACAGTAACATTGATTTAAGTTTGTAACGGAAGAAGATGGTATCTGTGCCGCGTTCCTTCCAAAAGAAAATGGTATAATGGAGTAATTATTATTTAAGCCGATGTATAAAAGACGGTGTATAACTTCTCGGAAGATCGAGTACCAAGTAGCAGGATAATAGATTAACCAGATACATGTTGCCGTTCCGCTTCGAACTAATCGATTAGATATTTTTGAGAGAATACCTTTCGCGTACGAGATACGCTTTTTCGTATCAGCATAGCAAATCGCGGCCAAGCCTGTGAAAAACGCGCGCAGTAGATAATATTTCTGATCTTCACGTAAATTAGTCGGTAATCAGTACTTGATATGATAGCGGAAAATAATCTACCTTGAAGATCAACCCACGATTTGGTATCGAAGTAAATTACATGGATTCATAAACGCATTATTTTAATTTTATCGGCCCGGGGGTGTAATTAATGATAGGCTGTGACGACTATAATTACGTAAAGTATTTTCCGTAAAAAATCTTGCATGCTGGATTATTATAATATCAGACCGGTGTTGAATGTTGCGAGAAAAGGGAATACAATGGAAAAGAATTCGTCAGAAAATTTACGTGGCAAATTGTTCACAATAAATGTGCATCATGATAAAAAAGTATGAGAGTCATAATGAAAAATTTATATGAGCTAAATAAATCATTTTGTAAAATTTATATCAGTTAAATAAATAAAAAAAGTAAAATAAAATAAAAAAATTTTGTAAACTATTTTTTTATTAATATATTCTTGATGTATCATACGCAATATCAAACGGTTCAAATTATTTACAATTCATGTGAAATAAATCAGCGTTCGTCACTTACCGATCCATCCTGGCGCCAGCCATTCTACCCGACGATCTCCTTCAACCCCTCGCTAACGTCCAATTGAAAGCAGTTTCTGTGAGGATCACCTGAGGTCTCTATCATGAATCACAGAATCACTTGTAGAAAGCGAAAGGTACGCGCAGAACGTATATACAGATATATATACGGCCGCGATTTTCGTTCACCACTCGTACGCGGGACAAGTCCTCCTCCACTTACGCGCGTTCGACGCGCGGTATCCGTTTCCACTGCGGAAGTCAATCGGACATCCCGCACGCGCGACGACTCCCCGAGGGCGACGCGGACGACAGTGGAGAACAGTGTGGCGATCGCGCACGGATAAGTCTCCACCGAGTACCAGTTCTCTCTTTCTTTTATCTCCGTTTCTTTCCACTAATAAGTAGATCCTGAAGGAACGATCGCGAAGATTCGCGCGAGTGTACCTCACGGCGGTGCCGGCTGCGAGAGTGCGCCTAGAGCCGAAATAGAGCAACGTCTGCGCACTGTTCTCCGGCCGTAACACTCTGCCGAGATAACCGCCGCGCCGGTGGGCCGCAGTGCGCTCTTCTTCCACGGTCGCGGAAGGTGGGAAGATCAGAAGGAGAAGGACGTGGAGCGCGTAGAGTAGAAGGTGACCGCGGTGACGGTGATGACTACGGTGGAGGTGGCGGTGATGTACTCGTGGTAGTGGAGAGGTAAGCGACGGGTATAGTGATGGTGATATGGTGGCGGTGGTGGCGGCGGCGGCGGCGGCGGTGGTGGAGGTGGATATATAGCTTCGTGAGAGGATGCTCACTGTATGGAGCACTGCACCGTAATGACATGGTCTAGGAGATGCCAGTCAGTTTTGTAATGACGACGGTAAAAAGTGAATTTCCACGAAGGTGGGGAAACGCGCCTAGGGCCAATCCGAGGGCATGTTACCCACCACCGGTGACCAATCGGAGCGCAACATTCCAGAATGCGACTATTCTTCTTCTTCTTCTTCTTCTTCTTCTTCAACTTCTTCGTCTTTGTCTTCTTCATGCTCTTCTTCTGATACTCTCCTACAGCATGACATCCGCCCCTTGTTCCTCCTCTGCTGCAACAAGAATGGATCAAAGTTACGTGGCTTTGGGCGAAAGTCTTTGTGATGCTTCACGGTAGTTGTGGAAATTGAATAATCTGCAACCATTATGTCATTACATTCCATAAGTGTGCATTAAAGGGAAGTTGTTGATGGCAAATATAGTATAGGTAGTACAATGTAATATAAGAGCGCAGCGCACTTCGAAAGTGCTGCTTAAGTTCGGACAAGATATGTGAACGCGTTATTATTTCCTCTGGATTATATTAATTAAGATAAAATGATGTTTACTATTTTAATTACCAATGTAATTAAGTTTTTCACGACCTCCATATGCGCTCTAATTAGTTCTAATGATCTCTACATCAAACGGATTAATAAATTAACTTCTACTTGTTAGCTTTGTTATCATTTCACTAAGATATATGTTCCAATGATACTGTCAGAAATCTTACGGTTTCTGCGATACTTTAATTGAACAGAACAGCCTATTTTATTTCAGAAAAATTTGTAATAAGGCCATGAGTGCTGTAATCAGTTAATATATTCAAATACTTGGCGCATCTCCGGTTTTATTATCGTCCGATTACACATATGTCTATAACGGAGTATTTTCATTCTAAAATTGTTTATTTTTTAATAAACAGTTTACGACGCGGGTACCTAGAAAACGTGCGAAGAGAAAGAAAATCATAGTTAACACTGACCCAGAATTTGACGTAATTGACCAGCTGCGATATTCACTATCGCATCATCGTTTTATGAAATTAATGCGAGTACAAATAATCACTTTCTCCGCGAAGCATACGGGAGGATACGCAGCAACACATGTCGGAGACGCGTTATGAAAATCGAACGATACATATCACGTCGAACAATAACCGCGTCCCGATATTCATTCCCAAGCGAAACGCTAGATTACGGTTTAGTATTATTTCATCCATCTCCGATCGTTTAAATTTAATCGTAATGGGCGGTACAGTTAAGAGGAGTTAGCTGTATCATCGGTAATATCACCGGTAATGTATGCGCCGACGTCTCACTCTGGTATGATAATTGTCGAGAGATATTGGAGTGGCGCTCGATATTGATATGAAAATGCCGAGATTCATGGCGCCGCAACATATGTTGTACGCATCAATACGCAGAACGATAAGTCGTTCTTTATTGCCTAACAGTAACGTATTTCTTAAAACCCGGCAAGCGCCGCTCGCCGCGCACTCTCTTCGATATTCTTATTGCTTCGTATATCAAGGCAGGTATGTGTTCAGGTAGGATACGTTTTACAGCTGTCGATGAAACTGCGAATCGACAAATTTTACCGTTCGCTTCCAACGTTCTGTCACACCTGCCAATTGATTGACAATTAAACGCTCGAGATAATTTAATTGTTGCTGAAACTTCTTCATAGAAATCATAAAATACGAACAGTTACCGAAAAAAGTTATACACATACAAGAATAAATTATGAACTGAAACTACTTTCTTATTATTACGTAAAAAAAAAAATACAATAGTGAAAATTGACCGAGACACGTTCAACTCAGATAAGCGAAAAAAAACTATATTCGGTCAAGGTGAGTCTTAATGTCTAATAATATTTTTGTGTGAATCATACAATTTCCACTTCAAGTAAATTGCGAGCTAATTATTTGTCAGTCTTGAAACACAGTTCTATACACTGAAGCTGAAGCATATAATATCACAAATTAAACTGATAAGCAATTTAATATTGCTGATGCTAAAGAGTATAATCTTTATAACACTTCTCTTGATACTGATACGATTTTTCACAATAAACTCTCTACAGTGTTTAAAGATGCTAATTAACATCAGTAATATTAAATTGCTTGTCAATTTAATTTGTGATATTACATATTTCAGCTTCAATGTAAGATTGTGTTTCAAGATTGACAAATAATCGATACGCAGTTTAATTGAATTGAAAATTATAAAATTCACACAAAAATATTAAGCACCAAGACCTACTTTGACCAAATATAACCTTCTCCGTTTATATGTGTAAAAATACACAGTGTAAACACACACACACACACACACTCTCTCTCTCTCTCTCTCTCTCTCTCTCTCTTTCTTGTCGAGATCATAATTTCTTAGTTACTACTCTTTCTTCCTTCCAGATTATCGTAAGTAGTTTCATTTCATTTTACTTACTTTGCTTAATCAGCGTAAATTATCCGAGTAATCAAGACTCGGATTTGCTTGGCGAACATAATTATTCCTTCCCTACCGGAAGAGCGACACCATAAGAAAACTCGAAGCCCAAATCATTCATTGGTGGTCTTTTCCGGCCAATTACAATTACAAGCGTCGTTAATTTATTACGGATGGTAAACACGGACACATTGCGCGAATCCTTGCCGAGCGTATCGAAAAAGTTTATTATTTTTTCGCAACGTTTCAACAGATTCATATCAGTAGGTAATAAAGTAGAAACTTAAGAAAGAACGGATGATATAAAGAGAGAGGGGAGGGAAGAAAAGATGATGAGCGGAATGACAGGAGAAAGGGGAAAAGAAGGAGATGAAGGCAATATAGGAATTCTCGAGCATCTTCTTTTTATCCGCAGTAAAAAGGGCTATTGTTGAGCAGGAACTACTGTCGCTTCGCGAAGCGTTTCCGCGAAGATTCCGCTTCGCACTCGGCTAACGGCATCCCGCGCATCGTCCGCAGGGAAATTGCCAAAGTGGCAGTACCGCCAGGCATTCCGCAATAGTCGTTTCCGCGGCCACAGCGTGCAAGAAAAAATGCTCTTCTGAGGCGGATCCTACCTTATCTCTTAAAAGTTAAAGAGAACTAGATTCCTAAATTCGAGATCTCACTATCGATACTCGTTTATACTTTATTTTATCATTAGAATTCGAACTTGATTGGTATTTTTTGTGATAAAAATCTAAGATAAATCTAAGAACCCTGTATTGTATGAGTGAACAGAAATAAATTCTAGAGAAGAACAATGTATACGTATACATAATTTTTTTCACAAGTAAAATTGCTGAACAATGCAATCGCTTGCTTTCATGCGGGAATTTTGTATAATCTCTATGTTTCTCTACTTGTGTAGTGCTAGAAACAAATGTTCAGCGCGTAACGGGAAATACTCAGTGAAATTTACGAAATTATCGGCAATGCACGGAGACGAGCTTCTTGCACGGGGTAGTTTCGCAAAGTGAAGAAGCCACCTTGTTGACTATACAAACGAAAAACGAAAAAAGGCGTAATGAACGATTTCAGTTGTCTTATAATCCCGATGTGCCGTAGATAGGCAAGGTACAGTAACAAAATTTATTTATCGAACTCAGAAGTTGAAACCCCACGAAGAACTTTGACCTTATATTATTACTCGATCGCTGCGCGCACGGACTCATCATATATTTTCCCATATGCAAAGTTATATGATGTGTTATTCGCAAAATGGCGTTTACGAAGGTACACATTACACGAAGCGATGATGAGTAGTCGAAAAACAATAAGACCATGCAACGTAGATGCGCAAGGAATATTGAATATTGCGGAGGCGCCGTGCCGCCGTTTCGAGATAGGCTCCCGCGTGTTTGCGCGTTCGCATAACGGGAAATGTATCCAGCGATATTGACGAAATTGACGGCAGGGAGAAACTTGCGTGGCGGTGTTTTGCGCGATCCGAGGAAGAAGCTGCGCGGCAAGTACGAAAGAAGAAGAAGAAGCCGTCAAGGTTCCGGGTTCGATTCCCAGGGCTGCCATGGAGAAACGGCGCTTCACTCCCTCGCCGTGCGATCTAGATCGAGGGACTTGAAATACCTACTGGAGAACACGAGCTGGTGGCGATAAATTATTGCAGTACGGATGATTTCGCGAGGGCAGGGGTCAAAGTCGGCCGAATACAGGCTAGCGCGAGGAAAGAAGAAGACGTAAGCTCTTGCGTTACTTCCCTGACTAAAACCACATTAAGCGGCGCACGATCAAGATCGCGTTTCGAGTCTAGCATAATGCATTGAGAGAGAAAGAGAGAAAGGGAGAGAGCATTTATTGTCGTTCAAGCTCTCTAAGAATATGGTATACATATAGTAAAAATAATAGACAAAAAAAGAAAAATAAGATAACATGAGAAAAGATGAAAGTATAAAGAAAATAAAAAGAATAATATACAAAAATATTTAAATGAAATTAGTTGATAAAAAGTACGAATTATAAAGAAAGGAAAAACATAACAGTAAAAAATAAAAATATGCAGAGATAGATATAAGAAAAAAAAGCATGCGAGTAACGAGAAGTAGAAGGCGAAAAATTAAGTATGTATATTCTAATATGATGTACATTTTCGTAAATTGGAAACATATATAACCAAAAAGAAAGTATTACGTACGAAGAGGGTTTATGATTTAATATTATCTTTGACTTCGTTTTCTAACATGATAAATTTTTGTTACGAATTTTCCTTTATATTCAACGTATCTAAAATCCTCTTCATGGAACAATTTTTAAAACCCGTTATTCCCAGGTAACACGTAGATTTTCAGATACTCCTCCAATCAAACGTTCAAAGGGTCGTAACAAACAGAAGAACGGTAAACGCGGCCATATAAAAAGAAATTATCCGTGAGAACCTCTAAAGAGATGCGCGATTGTGGTATCCCGTCGAATGCTCTGAGTCTGACGTAATCCATAATCGCTGATAAAGAGATCGCCGTTCTCATATGCTGCTATCATTATACGCGGTATTAGGATGATTTAAGATAATTAGGCTTACATATGTGTATTAGCAATATCAATATTATCTTATAATTGCGGTAAACATCTGGGTCGCATGCAAGCTTTTTTTCTATTGTCTTCTTTGAACTAATTGCGACTCAACGCTTGTTAACATTCCATCCCGAAAATCACTATATCAGCTTTGGGAAGAATTCTGAATGCGTGGAAGTTAAGCGTTGCGTCGCGGATGTGCCTTCGGAACTCGCCGCGTTCCAGAAAATTGCAATCTTGAATCTTCTTTCCACGATTGAGCATTCTTATTCTTGATGATCTGTCTACGGTGCAGAACCCGCGTACCCGCCACTTCCTTGTGAGGCTGGAAGCTAATTCATAGAACGCTAATCCGTTGCGCGAAATGAATCGGATAACATGTATGTACCGCCATAAATCAAAGAGAAGATAAACGCGCCGGGGATAGATAATAAATACCGTATTGTTCCGTGATTGCGAGACTTTTCGGGGACGATTAGATGTTGAACTTTGATCCTGGAACGTTGCTCTCAAGCTGCAATTGAGAAATTATTGAAACATATATTTAAACGTGCATCATAAATCATACGCGCTTGCAGCGCGTACCGCGATTTCCGAATATAAGCCAAGCAAAACGACGTACGCTCGTCGACATTCGACCGTAGCGACTTAACCGATTTCATGAAGATGCTGTAATTTTCCGGATCGCTCAGCTACAAGAATTTGCGTCAAAACGGGTAAACATTGTATATATAATGACAATAGAATACAGCTAGTCCTGAGAAGCGGACAAACCGATCTATGTCCGTTACATCTGCCGTTAGTGATTTACAAGCAATTCCGCTTTCTATTATCCTTTAATCTAGGTCTTAGTGACAGATACTAAGCGCGACAAATGTACATTACTAAAATGATGTTACTTACCGTGCGAAACATCGAAAAAACGCGCAAGTTAAACGGTGCCTCGCGTTCCTTCTAACGTCGACGGGTGATTTAGTCATTCAGTGTCGGCGATAATCAAAGCAATCATCGCGACCTCTCCGTTTTTCTTCTTTCTTCTCTTTTCTTTTTTTTCCACGACTATATTACGTGTGGCCATGTCAAAACGATAACATCGCGTCGTTCTCGATCTCGAATGAGATCCGACCGACTGCTCGAGTTTCTCGATAATCTCGGAGAGGACTCGGTTCACGCCCTTGTGCACTTCAACTTCTCATTATTTTCTGTCGAATGAGAGTTAAATAGGACAGCAGCCTTGCCGCGATGATTATGCTCCGTAATACACATGGGGACCGATCGGAACCCACGATAGCCCTGGGGTGACGCTGCAGTTTGGCGCACTTGCAGAACACTGCGACTTCTTACGGCCCATTGTTCGGATTTGTGTGAACTTTCGGAAATACAAATGTGCGTGTCGGATCCTCTGCACAGTTATAGCTGCGGCATCTCGAAACCTTGAAAAGGTACCACGGCCTAGGTCGGCGCATTAACGTCCGACATGACACGCGATCTAATTTAAACAGATTTAGACTTGCATCTTACTCTTATTAGTCCCATATTAGCGAGAGAATACAATTACAGAAATATTTCTTCAGCGGCTAATCTCAATCGATGCTCTACTTAAGACTTTAATTAATTAATTACATCATTTATGAAATCTTCGAGAATGTACATGCGTGCAACGAACGGAGAGCATTCTATTCATCAGAATGATGCGATTTAGATGTTAAATCATTACTCTGCTGCGCTGATAAGTTTCAGAGGCTAACTTTCTTTAAAGCAAGTTTGAATTCTGTTGAAGAACGATATATATTTTATAGAATTAAAATATTTAATTAAATAAAAAAAAACAGAAAATAAAGAAATATTAATTCAATAAATATGATACAAATCTTTACATTTATTAAATTAATATTTTTTTTATTTTTATTTGTATATGCGAGTTTGATTTGCATTTGAATATAAAAAACAATAGTTTATCTCATATATATATATATATATGTATATACAAACAAAGTTAGCAAAGTTATACTTAATAAATTTTATGACAGGTGATTATTCAGATTTAGATCATACGATATTCTTCGGCACATGGAGTGGTTCAAAATACATCTTAATTTCCGGAATTCGCTTAAATTTTAATAACTTGGTGCTAGTTTGCTTATAATGCATTTTAATAACTTGATGTTAGTCTGTTTATAATGCATGAGGAATATGGGTTCTCCCGGAATAATCCGTGAGAAAGAATGGCGTCTTTCTTCATACTACATCGTTTCCTCGTAAAAGTCAATCTCATCGTAACAAAGTAGAGCGAGATTTTTCTCTTAGGCAACTTCGACGAGCTTCACTCGGAAACTCGGAGTAGATTTTTAACGGTTAGACAACCGCTCATATATATTGACCAGTAAACTTAATCTTCGAAAAAACCCTCAAGGTTGAATATATGTGCTCTGAGCGTTTTGTGTAGTGGAAAAATTTTTCGTTTGTTTTTGAACTCGACGCAAAAATTAACATTATTTAAAGAAGAAAAAGAATATAATATTTGAAAATACTCTTTGATATGACAGCACTGAATAATTATTAATTAAAATTAATTAGAAAACGTTTTTAGAAAACAAATTGATTGTTATTTTAACTTAATTTTGAACATCTCTATCTTCCGATAAACTCTGACGTGATAAATTCTGACAAACGTATATATTTTTTCTCACTTCTCCTTTTTTCTTAATTTATATATATATTTAAAATATTACGTAGAATAGAAAAATAAATAAATTAGACATAAAATTTTATTCCGTTGCGTTACAATTTTTATTTTAACTTTTCTGGTAACGTATATTTTTTCTATAGAAACAAATATCAAGATACAAGATTAAATTGTTATTTATTTTCTATCTTATTGCATCATGCAATTATGTTGTAGACGCGCGCGATATTAAACCTAATTTTCCAGTTGACTTGCAACTCACTATTTTAAAATTCAAGCTGCGAGATAAGACTCGTCTCATTAGTTCAGCCAGACATTTGATTTACAATTAAAGATTCACAATTGTTTATCGTTTTGCCTCGAAGTTTCTCTCACGGGAATTAGTCGGGCATATCAGTTCTCATTAATATGAAACCAGCACACAAGTATCACTATATGGTTTCCCAGATAAAGACTAAGCGGATTCATCTGTTGCGGGCATCAGGCTGTTGCGCAATTCGCGGCTCACCCGGCTCGTTTCCACGTAACATTCAGGTGGAAAAATGCGCGAGCCTTAGTGAAATCGAACGAAACCTTTCTCGCAAGGGCAATTTCGAGATGCACGACTCAGGAGCCGGCAAGGATCTTTAACGCGCGGTTAGAAGAACGTACATACCTCGCAGGCGAGGATAATCGATGGGAGCACCTGGGAGATTACGTTCGGAAATCCACGGGAACGTGGTGGATCGCGCCGTCTTTGCTTCCGTTGCGGTTGTTGCAGTTGGTCCATCCGACTGTGGGATGTATCGACTCGGTCGGCAGGCAGCTCTCTTTAAAGTCTGATCCACCTGCGGCGGAGAGCTTGCCCTTGCTCTTCTCCTGTCTCTTAACAGCTCATTAACCACGTCCAGCTTCAACCGACCTCTCTATGCATAAGCTGTGCTTGCCCTCGAGGCACGTAAAGTCCTCGACCTCTGTAAATTCCTCAGATAAGCGGTGTCAGAAGACGCTTCGTTACACTTTGGGAAACAACGATGGAAGTCTCGCAAAAGTATAATTATTTAAATATCGGATTTGCTTACCGAATGAACACGTTACGCCTCATGCCTCGGATTACGAGATGATCGTATTGAGCTAAATTGGAATTCTGAGAAATATGCGATGCGTGCACATAATAGCTCCTTTTTTTACTATTGCTTTATCGCTTTGTTAAGTAATGCCGTTAATAGGATAATCTATTTTTTTTTTGCTTCCCATGTGATCGCGAAAACTCACAATCATTTATGGTACGCATAATACTAAATATCGTACATCTGGAAAATAAAAAAGATTTACTGAGTACTCTTTTGTCTTCACGTGATTCAATACCGTTACATCGCTGAAATAATTTCATTCAGGATGCGTGAACAAGAAGAACAATGTAGAGCCTCTTCGATTCATAAAGTCGATAGCGAAATAAGAACCAAATCATATGCGCGGAAGGTTGGTTAAAATCATTAGATTGGTCAATTAAAGCCTAATTATATTGTCATTCTTGAGAGATATATACGCCGTTATGTACAATAAGGAATGGAATGTTGAATGGAATTGAAGATTGAATGATAAAATAAATTGAAAGTAAAACGTTTATGACCTAGAGAAAGTTTAATAATTTATAGATGGAGAATAATTCTTTTCTTTAAAATCAGAAGAGAAAGAGAGAGAGAGAGAGAGAAGGAAAATTTAAGATAAATAAAACAGAGCCAACAAAAGTTTAGTTTAAAATCCGCATCTATAATTTTAATAAAAAGGGAAGAAAGAGGGACTTTATATTTAGATACATTTAGCTACTTTGCCAGATGTACGAAATGCGGAACAGAAGATGCAAGAGCAATGTAGATAAATAAAGAACCAAAGTAATGGGTGAGGGAGTGTATAGTCACGCGATCTTCGGTCGCATCAGAAGGCATTCTCCGTAGAGATCATGGGGCATTCGTGCTTTCCCACTGGATACCCCTTTTACGGAACTATAAATTACATTTTTGAGCATCTACCTCTCCATCGACATATCCAATTTGTCGTTAAGGATCAAGCCATGCATGCCATTTCATTTACACTTTAAAGATCAATATGTAGATCTATTATTACTACCAGTTTCTCTATAAATTTTGCGATATTCCTTTCATCAATATCAATAAAAACAAAGTTCATTTGCTTATTAATATGTTCTTCATATATACCGTTGTAATAGAAAAGTCTTTATAATTATAAATTAAATAATTTGTTTTAAAATTGAATAGCAATATAAAAATAAAGCTTATTATTTGTACACCTACAAATGGAATATTTCATTACCGCATCGTAATTAAAAATAAATTTTGACAGCAATCGATAATTAATTGCATCAATAACATCAAATATCGATCCGCTGAATCCACCGGATACCTGTCAGATACTATCTCACAGTAAAATTAATTTAATAATTATCCGCCCCAGCATCTCTCTCTCTCTTTCTCTTTTCTTCTCTTTCTTTCTCTTTTCCAGTAAAATTTTCTTTTTAACAAATTGCCTTCGCGCGCCGGATAAAACTAAAGGCAACCGTGACTTGCTAGTAAGTAACTTATAATTAAATCACAAGATACGCCCACCGCCTCATCTTCCTTCATTATTTCTGCACACGTCAATACCCAGCATTCACCGGATGCGCTTCCGAAGAAGTTTTCGTCTGCAGCAATTGGAGGGAATGCTCGAAACAATTTATTATTAGTACTTTAGTACTTCTGTAGCAGCATCTACCGCATCGTTCTAATTAGCCAATCATTTATTCTACGGATAGAACCGTCTAATAACATTAGATTATGTCTTCTCTCATCATCTTTAGAATTAGATTTGTTGCTAAGGTTATTATATTTAATGTAATATTAATAATAAATTCTAACAATCTACAATAAAAAAAATGTAATTTTACCGATCTTTTTTGTGCCGATAGAAAACAAGACATAAATAAAATTATTGATATTGATCTTCAGCGATTCGTGGGAGTATCTAGACGTTTTCATGGTCATTTGCTGCCACGGTTCGGTGAACTCCCATCTCTCGTTCTCTTTGTTATTTTCCACAAGCGGCTAATTTCATTACTGACACGAAAGACTGGCCGACGCATTTCTCACATGACGACGCTGACAAAAAATGCTTTCAAGATGCGAAAGTTGCGATATAAAAAAAATTATTTCTGAAGGCAAAGAGAGAGAGAGAGAGAGAGAGAGAGAGAGAGAGAGAGAAAGTGCAATGAAAAAAAAGCATACGGTATATACGTGTGTGCGTGCATTACTTGCAAGAGAATTTATCTGTCAACAGATAATGCACTATATAGATAGATGAGCGGATAATTAGATAAGATTAATGAACGGATCACACAGAGCCGACAGATAAATCGCTAATACTCGCGCGCTACGCATTGTTAGATAACATGCGCAGATAAGGAGAAACACAGATAATATAGATCAATACCGTTTGAGCAATTACACTCACTGACAGAAAAATATATCTCATACATGTGTAACACAATAGTCGCAAACATCTCGCATGTGCATGACGAGTCTGTTCTTTTCTTTTTCTCTCTCTAGGAGAGGAAAGAAGACGAATGCATTCCGGTGTCTTATCAGAGCACCCCCGCATAGTGCGCATAATGATGCGTTTTCTCGTAGATCACCAATCGCGACGTCGGATGTAGATTAGAACTATGCGCGAATAAGACGCGCGAAAACGTCCATTTGCTTCCGGATTCAATGAATAAGACGGATGCAATTCTAACATACCGATAATGATCCGAGGGGTGTGGTCCGGCAACTGACAAAGCGCAATCATATTCATATATGAATGTAATTGAACAATTGTCGGCGGAAGTGGCAATTTGTATTAAGATTGTAGTCTTCTTCTTTTTCCTTTCACCGCAAGGATTACTTTTCCTTTCTTCATGTGACGTATAATCGATGTTAAAATGATAAAATAATTAATGTAATAATACATAAAGCATTATCCAGTTAGTTATTGTTTTATAAAAAATATAAAATCTGAATTCAGTGTCGAACAAATGTAATTGCGAGGTGCAATCCAATAAACACCAACTGACATCACATAACATAACATTCACGTAACATCAGTATTATAATTTTACATTCAACAATGTAATTGTTTATGTATAATATGTATTATATTATTATATTTAGATTGTTGAATCTAAAATTATAATGTTGATATGTTACTGTAAGTTGGTGTTTACTAAAAACTGATGAAGAAAACTCTAAATGGGACATTGTTACTTTCGACGCGCTTTGCAATAATTGATGATTAAAAACAAAAGAAAGACTCAAATTGCAATTTTTGTATGCGTAGAAAATATATACATTATCGAGCAACATCGATCGATCTTTGCATTATTCGTCAGTTACGAATGCATTGATAAATATACATAGTTTTAAATCATAATCGTTCTTTCCCAGAGATCTGATCTAATCACAAATAATTGCGGCTTATTCAAAGTGATCGGTTATGCCCTATAGTTACTGGAGCATCCGTATGTGCATGCGTCGGAAGTCAATTGAGGGCTCGTGAATGATACAAGAGTCGTGTTACGTTCAATCTTTTGTGAGTACAAAATATCAGGCAATCAATTAACAGATTGGAGATCGGCAGAATTTAGAAGATAATAAATCTGCTAATAATTTATGTGCATAGGGTAACTTATTGTTAGAACTATGATTGAATTGTGCGTGTGTGTCGCATCTCTTACAATAATATAATTAAAATTAAGACACCGTTATACAACGGTGCATTTTAATCAGAAAAGGATCAATAAGAATCGATAGATGGAGAACGTATTAAAATTATCGTTGCACTAATCTTTGCACTCAAAAGTTGGCAGACGCCTATCAAGAGTATCAAGACGCGCGCACTATTCGCTTCGTATAGATCGCTAACTCGTTTCTCTTGCAATCTGCGATAAATTGCTAATTACACGATCTAATGATCTAATCAGTTCAATTTCAGACGACGTGTACAGATAAATATCAAATAAAATATCTGGAAAATATTTCCGATGGGACCAAAAATTCATTAACGAAGATATGAAAAAATATCTTCAAAATACATTCGGAGTTTTCAAGATTCGTATATACTTTTTATTTAATCTCTTGAAGTAATATAAAAATCTGAAAGAGATCATTCAAGAAACAAAACAGTTATAATAATATACATACAATAAATTAATTATTTTCTAAAAAGTGTTAAATATTTAAAATAAAAATGAAATAATTAAAATTGATTCTTTTAAATTAAATTCAAAAAGAAAATTTTTTAATTCCCGATACGGTAAAGCTTTATTACATAACGATAAGAATTATGACAATAAGAACTTACAACGATTACAACGGTAAGAATTAATAACAAGCACATTCTTTCATTCTAGCTCTGTGTAATATTATTTTATTTATAGGTCATCAAAGATTGCACGTTCGATTCTACTTGAGGTTCGTTGATCCAAGAAGGGTGACCCTGACGATCAGGGTCGTCGCGGTATAACAATAAGTTTGAAATCCCATTGAGCACAGGTCACCCGATCGCGTCGATGTACCTTTGTTCCTGCTCGTTTTCTTCGTCGACCCACCGATGTCATCTCACGCTCCGACACTCTGCGGTCAGTCAGTCGTCACGATCTGCGGAAAGGCTTTACACTGGTAGAGATTGATCCTCGACAACCAATAGAAAGCTTCTGCTTAATAAGCCACATTGCTTTTTTACGTTCATGTCGAATAGTCACAAAAGATGTCTCGCGTCGCCAGTGTTCACCTCCATTAATGTGAGAAAACTCCCTGGCGTATTCCCAGTAAGGAAAGGACTTTCTGCTTGATCACAGTTTACGCGAAAGTAAGTAATTATCCAAGCAAATTACGCTTTAGTGTCGGATCAATCTTTTGTATCCACTCGAGTGAAGTATTACGAGCAGACAATTGCATAAGATTATACTGATTAGCGTAATATGATTTTCTAAGAGTACACAAAAAGGTTCAACATAACACGTCGTCATGACTGTCATTTGAATTCAGAGACGAAACGCTTTTCAATGTCTTGTCATAGTATTAAATGTATGTGCTTTGTATATTATACTGTTGCTCTAATGAAGCAAATCGCTCAAAATAGTACCGTAATGATTGCAACTTATTGTAATTATTGTCAATTGTTAAGATTCGACTCTTTCAGCGTATATTATAGTCAACATATTCAAGATCATTAGATTTGTAATTTATTATGTGTCTTTTGCAGTCGCTAATAAAAAATTTTATACTACGATATTAATATATTGATTGATAGCTCAATCGAGAATTAATTCAAATAACTTGAAGGCTTCACATTTTATTCGATGGAATATTGTATTTATATCTATATTTAGAGAAATATAGATACCAAGAATTTTTACATTTATAATACAACAAATTACACACAAAAATAGTTTTTACATAAGATGTAATTAATTATTACTTATTTTTATCAAAATAGATAATACCAAATTTTTCATAATGATTTTATAAGAACTATTCTATAGATGAAAACAAAAATAATGAAACAATTGTTTGAAGAAAACTTAAGTTTGTTTTGCTATTTAAAAAATTTTTTTTAATTTTTTAAAAATTAATAAATTGATTATTTTTAATTTGAGGAAAATTAATTTTATAAAAACTTATGCTATTTCTTTTCTTATATGAAATGCAGACACCTTTATTGTAGAAATATTTACTCGAGCTTTCGCTTTTATCCGTACCCCACTTATTTCTACAGAAATTGTGATGTCACGAAAAGGAGTATCGGGTCGAAGGTGTGCAACGTGCGTGCTCTTCAATTAACCCTTCGCTGTATCGATAGTTCCGATCGGATCCGCGCGAACAATCGCGACCGTATTTTCGCCGCGCTGCCGACGTAGCATGATTCAATACTTCAACAATTCTGTACGATCCGGCTGGCAATAGAAAATTTTTTTATGAATGCACGAATGCACACACGTGCAAATGTATTAAGTTTCTTCGCGGAGACAACACCCCGCCGGTTATACTCCACTTGTCTCATCACGTTGTAGAATATAATAGCTGAGCTATTACAGTGCAACGTTGCAAGAAGGAGATTAAGGATGAGAGACACTTTACTATTAATATTGCATGAAGTCAAACCCCAGGGGCCCCTAGAGGCTCCCAGAACAAATAGAATGGAAGTAACTTCTCTTGTGTGTGCTTAGTTTATAATTTTCTAGTGATAGTAAATAAGAGAGGTGAATGTCATCAGACGATTGTATTAGATGACAAATGTCTTTCTTGCGTGAGAAAATATATTTTGATTATATTTATACGAATAATATACGCCTATGTTATTATATGTCGAACGACAGTACAATATAATTGTACTGTCCAGATAAAATTAGAAAAATATTTCTTTAATTAAAAGTTATTAACAAGATTTTATGCACATTGTAACTGTAATTCTAAGAGATATTGTGCCGTTAAGCTGGCAGTAAATCCCTCTTATTATTGGTTACGTAAACTGTGTTTTAACGGGATTACATGAATGACTGATTTTAATCTGCAACACTCCGCCATTATTTGCTCGCATTTTTCAACCGTTTTGCGGTAATTTTTGTCAAGTAAAATGACAATTGTATGTCTGTGTCTAGAGGGTACGTTTGTGACAGAAGGTCTCTATTTGTATTCATAAAGTCACGTACCTCTTGATCTCTCAAACAGATGGAGACTGTCATCTCAAGTCCTGTTAATTAAACACAAAGGCATTTTTGCTAATTAAATTTGCTTCAATTACTCGTTTTATACGCACACATGAAAAAAATATATTGCACATAAAAATGTTACGCGCGATATAAACGCGTACACGCAGTTTCATTACGTCTATGACTATGGAAGCAACGGTGCTTGGTAACCTTGAACCAATTATGTATACCAATTATTTCGCAAACCGGCCGTTTTGCATTTCGGCGAGGTCATTTCGTCGAGTTTACGCTTTTACGTGCCTCGTAAATAATGGTGTAGCAAGGAATGCGGTTATCTACATGGAGGGATCACTGCGCTGAATTAACGAAACTGCGATGGCAGGCCCTAGCCGTTTTTCCTTATTACGTAAAATGACAGGTTGTTTCGTGGTATCCAAAGGTTTACGAAATATCAAAATTTACATAAATTTAACGTTTATACTAAAAGAAATCGTGCAAAATGAGTTTTTGATTTTCACATTGCTAAAATAAGAAAATTTGTCCTCTCTACACAAACTAAAAGTAATATAATGTTATGAAAAATTTAGAAATAAGTCACCCAGTCGCCATCGAAAATAACATGATATTAATGTTATAATTTCTCAATACAATATAAATGTTATATAACATGATTATAACATTGATATTATGTTACTTTTAAAATAAACAATAACGGACTCCTGATAAATCGAATTACAGTCACGAAAATAATTTATAAGCAAAGTTTGCATCTTTGCGCACCGATACTCGCGCCTAACTTCTACATGCCTAATAATTATTTAAAAAGCCGCACCCAGTCAACATTAAAAGTAACATCTGCACGGTAGTTATAGGAATTAGGCGCGGGTATCGGTGTGCAAAATTTGCGACTTCTATATGTTACTTTTAATGTTGACTGGGTGGCTTTTTGAATTTTTCATAAAATAATGCTTATGCAAGAGTGCATCCTTACGTCCACATGCAACCATTTCTACGAGGTAACCATCGCCACAAGAGCGTGGCATCTAGGAATTTTATCAGGTTTATATCGCTATTTACATTCCCCTGAATCTCTAAACGCTGGCTTGATCTACGCGCGTCCGTTAGCTTCTCCAACAAAAGGACGTCTCTGAAGGAGTTCCGTGGATGCAACTCTCGCACGATCCACGTTGGATAAAAGTCACCGTACCTAGCGCAGATCTGTCGCGACGTCAAGCATGGTGCACGGAAACACTCACCACACGCGTCCCGTATTTAAACGCCATAAATTCTCGCGCGACTCAACCGCGTATCCCCCGGGAGAATCGGGCCGATTAGTCGACATTGAAAGTTGCCGAGCGGTATCCTAAGGTTAACGGTGTCTTGGGCAATTAAGTCTGCCGCGCGCCTCCGGCTTGCGTGCCCTCACTATGCTGGTGCGTAAACACGCGTGCACGCGTGTACAAGTGTGCGCGCGCGGCTTAGCTCGCTTACTTGCTCGTATACGACAATTACCCTTTAAATTGCCGATGATCTTATGGGGAGGAAAGTTCAGGGTGACGTGTTCTTCTTTTCCCTCGTCTCTTTCTCTTCTTCTTCTTCTTCTTCGTTCTCTTCTTCTCTCGCCCGTCCTCTCGAGGATTTACTCCCACTCAATCTATCTCTGTTACCGTCGTGGCTGGTCGGCTATACGGAATAAGCGTGAGAAGAAATGCCTCACTCTCCGTGGGGTATCCTAATACAGCAGGATACGCTGATTGTGAGATTCAAATGCCACGGTTGACTGTTAGATGGATTAATTATCGGCAAGCTTACCGAACGATTTTTTCCCGCGTCGAGGACTTCCTCAATTCTCCAAGTGTATTAGCGAATTCGTAACGCACGGATATCGGAATGAGAACGTTTCTAATTATGAGATTATAATTGGAAATTGATCAATCTCGATCAAGAATCCGTCTACGTAATAAATGTAGATACAGTTAGAATGCTCCAACTCATTAATGTAGTTATTAATAGATCATAAATGTATATTTATATCGTCGTGACAATAACTAATAAAAAATAATTAGTGTTAATATTAATAATTAATGTACGTAAAAATAATTAATATACATCTATGCACTTGCGAAAAAGATAAAAGGAGCATGAATTAATCCATGTAACTAAAATATAAATACCTTTTTGTAAACATAATATGTAAAAAACGCTATTTTATATGCATCGTTTATTTGCTTGGGACAAATAATTTTGTAAATAAAGAAAGACGCAAATACGTGTAAATAAAATAATTCCGAATATTCACTAATTTTTAAATAAATCGCATTTGTTAATTTGATTGCTTTGTATGGTCTTACCGACCTAATTAAACGACACAGTTTATGTGTATGTACGTGCATGTCAAAGATATTAATTCTCGACAACAAGATGTTAACATTTCAAATGTCTGATCTTCGCATAGATAATCAAGTTGCCTCGCATAATGGCTTCAATTTCTCAGCTAATCCCGCAATATATTGATGCGGTGTGTCGCAGTAAAATCACGCGATTGCAAAGCTAATTAAACGAATGAATTCCCACACATGTATCACAATGTGTTTAATAAGTTTATTCGCATAACATTAAGGACTATAAGTATATGTGTATTTATCCTATTTTATTTATTAAAATTTTATTTCAAAAATACCAATACTTTCGTTTGTTTCAAATATGGAATTGTCACAATTATTTGATTAACAATATACAGATATATAACACAATAATACATCAACGTGCTTGGTTTTAGGAAAATAAAATTTGTTTAATTTTTTTAATAACAGTCGATCAAGAAGGTATAGAAAAACATAAAATTACGAAATTGTAGAAATTCTTACACTGCGTTATTTGCTACATCAATTGCGTTACGTAATAACTCATGTTCTTTCCGCTGTATATAAGTACATCCTAAGTTGCGACCGACGGAAGCCGCGTGCGTCACGGCGAAATCGCAGCAGCTTCCAGAAGACGCAGATCTACGATTTGCCGGACGAAAAACGATCGAGGTGAGGCAAGGCTTCGCTCGAGGAAAAGGGAGCATTGAACCGCGGAAGCATCGACCGCTTGAGAAGTATGCAAACGGATGATAATTAGCTCTGAATCCATCCACGGTGATATGAATTTCTTGACGAGCAACGACGGATTCCTCCGCGTGGCAATATGCCACCGGTAGCGACTGTCAGGCGCTTCCCACGAAGAATCTGATCGGACACGCCTGCCCTGCCGGGGGCCCCGGTTGTAAATCGCGATACATAGGCAACACGACGACATCTCGTCCGTCGTTGACCTACCTATAAGCGGTAATATCCCTTAAGAGGGCCGGTTCATGAAAGTGATTATGTAAAGCAGCATTTCTGAATCGCAGATTCGAATTATCTCGGCCTGCACCGTGTACCGTAGGTCAGGCTCGCGGCTACACATTATATGGCATAAGGTCTGTGCCCTCCCCAGTGCCTCTCCATGATGATAAAGATCGAGAGTACATATTTCTGTAATACGTGCTCCTCGGGGATGCACGTACAAAAGAAGCGGAGATCATCGCAATATTGCATGATTTATGACTGTTACGAGAATATAATAGCTGATAATATAGTCGGTATATTATGCATGTATCAATAAGAAAGATGTCGCACGCTCCGTGATCTAAATACCATAATCTAGAACGGTGATGAACCGTCTTCAAGTTGGAAAACTTATCTTCCGTCATTAATCTTTGGAAGACTGGAAGATGTTACTATGATATTCTGTTTTAGTTTGGTAAATTCTATGATATGCTTCTTTAGTATGGCAAATTACGCCGCAAGCTGTTATATTTTTTATACAAAGATATAAAGTTGCATGTGGAATAAGTTGTCGTAATTTGTGCCAAATGTATACATTTATATTTTTTTTATGAAAAAAAATGTTTTTATACAAACATATGAAATATAATACAGCTTAAAAATTACTCTAAAAACATAGAAGGTTGTATAAATAAAATAAATAAATATTCTCATTCTTTATGTACGCATACGTTTTATTAACTCATGCAATATAGTTTTCAGAATGTAATTTGTAAGATGCATATTTTGGCTTTACATTGTACATCTCTCTTCGGAGTCCGTATTTAAATAAGACTTCGCGATTTTCTTGCCAAGTAAAATCACGTATAAAGCCTTCCGTTATATATTTGATTCTGTTTCATCGCTATTTATTTCGATATAATTATGTCGACAATAATTGCGATCTAAATGGAAGTTATGCTTGAAATTTTCGAAAGCTGACCAAAATTCTGCGATCTTTTGATCTATTCGCTTTATTAAATCATCACGATGCCGTTGGACTTCAACTTTAACAATATGTTCTATCCTACGTAAAAACTTAGCGTTGTTCTCGTACGATGCCGTCAGTTTGGAATTAGTTGATTTATTAAACTCATCTCGATTTTTTACAGTTATATCTTCACAGTTGTACGCTTCGCTTTTCTCTTTTCTAACTTCCGACAAATTTATTGTATTTTGCATTTCAGACCTGCAACCATTATATTTGAACTTCTACACTAAAAAAAAAGATTGGCTGTTGCAGCAAATTAGATGATAAAATATGGCATAGTATTTTTATTTGCTGCAGCAGTCAATCTTTTTTTCAGTGTACTATAAATGTTGCGCGGATTTCCATAAATAATATTATTTATGATAATATTATTTAAGAAAAATGTGACACTAAATAAGGCTTTCAAAAAAAATCAAACTAATCAATTTTATAGTAAAAGGGTAGAAAAAAATTTATAAGCTAATTATGTATTCTAAATAAAAATCAAAATTAAAAATTTCAGCTTCACAATCAGTTTGCAATTACGTTTCAAGTTTAATAAACCGAATCTACCGCGCAATTTATAAAATCGAATAACACACATATATTTATAAAAATTTGCATGTCAATATTATTAAACATCAACATCCGCTTCGATCAAAAATGAAAAAAAATAATCAAAGATTACTCTTGTTAATTGATTTATTCTTATTGATCTAATTTCTACTTCTAAAATTAAAAAATTTTTAGAAAGTAAAGTTGATCAGTTTGGTTTATGTGAGACTCAAATGTCGATTACCATACTCGAAATTGTTCCCATAGTTCGATCAAATTGCTTTCGTGTAAACTAATAACATCCTCTTTAAGTCGCTTCTCTCACGAATCGATTTGTCTTTGAAAGTCAAAGTAAGATTTCGCACTTCGCTTCTCCAAGATTTCCAGATGTCGTTCGATATTATCATACACTTTCCTCATATTTTCCATCTCGTCATGTATCCTTCTTCTTTCTGTCAATTGCCATCTGACTATTTGAGAGAAGATCCTCTTTTCGTGCTCATCTTGCCAAGTCAGCAGATCTCTCTGAAGAATTTCACATCTCTCGTGACTCTGGCATTTCTGTGGACTCTGGTACCTCTTCAGGGCGACGATCTCCCTCTCAGCTTGGGACAATCTGTACTTAAGCTGTTCCACGGTGGTCTTCAAGGACTTGTCACGGAGACCGATTTCTGCCTCATCATTGTCGCCGGAAGCTTCCGCCTCTGGAACGCGCATTCTTGTGTGACATAACAGGTACACATATTCCGTTTACTTTATGCAATGATAACGCGGAATGTTAATAAAAAACTAAGAAGTCTCGCGAATTTTATACTTTCAAATATTTTGGTTATACTATCGTCTTCAACTTTAAATTGTATTTTACACGCTGCTATATTAATTTTTCTACAGAATTTTCGCGAAGAAACCTTTGAAAGCATCTGACTCGAAACAATAATAGCCGCCTGTGACTCTTCTAGGCTGATGATAATCTTGTTCCATTTGATCGTCTCCGGAGCTGCTATCCCCTGCCGAATCACTCTTCTTGTACTTTAAAGTGTTAAGTTCGTACATCGGATTGCCATCGAATCTCATTTTGTTTTAATTCACAATTCACGTTTCTATTTCAGTTCAATTTACCTTCCGATTTTCTCAATATCCTTTGGTAATCTTTATAGGGAGATCTTGTCATTCGATAACTATTTCTTTCTGGTTCAATAAAATTAGTAGATGCCTCCTTGAAACATAGCGTGGATTCGGATTCCTCTTCAATGGGCGATAAACTACGAATTTCTTCGAAATTCTCGCTTTTTCGCATATTTTCAATACTGTTCCTGACGCATTCGGCAGCCTCTAGATATTACATAATGTATTACATACATTACATAAATAAATATTAATATGATAGTAAAAGAAGATATTCATATACGTTGTTTTTATTAAAGATATAAAACAGATAAATTCAGAAATTAACATTTTACTTAAAACAAATATTTTAATAATTATATATACAAATTTTTTTATATAAGAGGTTGATAGAAATTTGATTATCTTATCATAATAATTTATTAAAATTCTATAAAAAATATTAACAATCATTGAAATAATTATTTAAAAAATCATTGTATTATTATTTTATTATTATAATCTTATTCTATTAAAAATAACATAACACACAACTAAACCAACCCATAGCTATATTCCACACTTGATTCACAAAGGATCTTCTCGTGGATCCAACAGAAGAGTTTCTCTTGCAGTGACCTTCGTCATGCGCGATACGCGAGGAGTGGAGAAGAAATCCGTATCCGCGTCCTTTGGTTGCTCAATCGCGGGAAAAAGAAACTGGGAGGATATAGCATAGAATGGCAGGACGAACAGCAAGAACGAGCTTAATGGCGCTGTAACGCTGGCAGCGGGCAATTTTCAATTTCGCTGACTCGCGCGGAAGTGGCTTTCCCACCTCCGTGGCGGAATTGAGACGTCGCTACGAGTCATGGGGCACTTGGCACCACCAGATTTGACATGGACAGCTGGTTGCATTGGACACGTTAGGAACACCGTAAGGAAAAAGAGCGGATTTTCCCGGATAGTTGCGCGATATTAACCCTTTCACTGCTTAACATTGATATTCCTGTTGAAATAAATTTAAAATTTATATGGGATCGATCGGGTATCAGTATCTCTCTCGGATAACGTCAACATTATGAAAAAGAAATTTCTACAGAATTGATTAGGTGGATAAACATAAATGTGATTGTATCTCTTAATAAAATGCATTAAAATATTTATTTTCATCTTAGTATAATTTATTATATAATTTATTACTTTATAATTATAATATATTTGATTTAGAATATACACGCTGTCTGGAAATCTTATTTTTATCCTGCATACGCTCGATAACGATCATAATAAACGTTGCACCTCGAAGATCTTCAAGATCTGAATAAATAATAAATGTCTATAAAAAAGGCACACGCAGTTTGTAATAATTATCGATGCTTATCCGTTTACGTCAAACATTAAGGTTATTCGACTGCCGGTTCTCGCGATGTTCGCTCCACACACGGAAATGGAGGAGAGGCGGCCGCTCGCTTGCTTGCGAGCGGTGTATGCGGATTGTTGCGTGAAATTAAATAGAGAACGGAGCCACGAGTAGCATCACGGATCCGAGATAATCGGGTGTCGAAGCTCGCGCGAGCCCTTCCGCTCGATATCCTAGTTTCGCGCGAGGATCGGCCGTCCTCATATGAGAACACCTGCGGCGAACAAGAGCGGCGTAACAAGAACGGCGAGGAGGAAGGAAGCGTAACGAAGGCGCCTGCATACGAGAAGAGCGAAAGAATGGACGGCAAGAACGGTAAGGAGCAAAGAGTCGCACGGTGTGTGTTATGGGTATAGCGGTTCTAGCGGTAGATACCCGCAGATAACGCGCTTATTTACATAGGCAGGCGCATAAGTGCAAAGCAACGTGACGTTAATGAATTGCACGCGTAACGCATGCAATCCGCGTAAGGATATATAAGGTAACCACCGCGTCTATCGGAAATTTAATTTATCAAGTATTATTTACTATGTTTAAGCTAAATAAATTGCACCAATAAAACTTTTATACTGACTAACTATAAAAAGATCAGAAATACGAAACATTAATTTTTTTATATTTAAAATAAGCTATTTGAAACTCTCATTTTTACTGTATATCTTATGGTGGGATATGCAGTTACTCATGGATGGAATGTATAGCTCATAATTTAGAATTTCAACTCAAAATTTAGAAATATTTATAAATGAGACGTAAAATGACAGAATAACTCATTAAATGTATTTACAAAGTTTTAGTGGGGAATGAGAATGACAAATATACATACAAAGTTATAGATAATAACTCTAATCTTTTGCATATATTATAAGTGTTATGATATAAGACATATATTTCATGTAATGCATTTATTGCATTTAGTGCATTTGTTGCATTTAATGCACTGAATCCAATATGCGCACTATATGTGTTGTGGGTATAAATCCCACGCGCTAAAAATGTCTTGTATATCCTAAACAGGTAGGATATACAAGACATCAAGTAGAACAAAGGAAGTACTTACTAAGCACATGTATTTTGCTATACCTCATCCTTTACTATCTCTCTACACTTACGTATCACGAAGTAACTGCTAAACCTTTTACACTTCCTACAGTAATTATTTTACACGGATTGTACATGATTGCGCTACTTACTGCATTGATTCAATTCACAATGCTTTCATTAATATTAATATTAGTAAAAAAAAATCACAACACAATACTGATATAATAAAGGCATATAATAGAGTGATTGCGCGCGAACTACCTTCTTTTATTTTTTCTGACTTCTGCAATGTAACTCTTCGAGCAGCGTAAATACTTTAAGTGAAGAAACGGACGCGAGTTTTTCTCACGGGTCGATCCTTTTACTCAAGGATCCTTTTACCGAGAATCAAGAATCGAGATGCTTCGCAATCTAAAATCAGAAATACATTTATGCGGAACTATAAGACATAAAATGTAGATTTTCGATAACTATATTGTATATTACAAAATTGCTCTACATTATAATACAATAAAAAAGAGTAATAAAAAAGGTAAAGCAACGGAGTTTCTTTTACATTGTTTACATACACATATTCTTGTTAACGAATATTATATAATCAAAAAACAATGAATATTATATAATTATCTTCTTTTATAATTTACTAGAGTTTTTTTATACATTAATATATTTGACAGAGCACATAAAAAATATTGGCAATTATCGAAAACACTTTTAATATATCTCAATTTATCTGATATAGCTGGTTAGGTACTCAACACTACTTTGTGGAATAGTTCCATGCAAATGGAAGAAATGGAAGCAACTTCATTATTGTTTTATCAGTTCGGTGGAATGCCGACGTGGGATTGCTTGTTAGCAATCGCGAGAAAATCCGTGGAAGAAAAGGAGAATTAACGAACGTCACGCTAAGCGATTGTTGCCGTTATCCAATTGTATAACGATGAGATCGAAACAGTATCGGGTTAAATGATCTACAAACAAATCTGTATCATATATTCATGATTTAGTTCAATTCGAATGTGTACATCAGAAAGATTATTGCATATACAATGACATGTCACGAAGCATGTATGTGATCTTCTCCGAAGAAATTGGCTTACGACGAAAGGATTATGCCCAGTTTGGGCCGCGGCTAAACAGCATTGAGACCTAGCTAGAATTGTAGAACATCAAAAAAGGATGAAAAAGTTTCATATGCACAACTTTGTAAAATGAGTCCCTTGAGCGCTACAGCTGTTCAAAGTTCGCTTTTATGACCATATATTGTGTATCATGTAGGACTAGTTTTATTCGATTTCTCGAATCATCTAGTATCTGGAATATGTCCAATCTCGACGAAGACAACTAAAACCTTTTTTGGACCCCAAATGAATAGTTATAAGTAATATATATTAATCGATGAAGAAGGGAGAGAGACACTCAAAGTATGAAACAAAAGGTTTTAATTGCCTAATTGAAATGTGGCCAATATATGTTCTGGGAGCACTCAGGAAACCTCTCCTATAAAGTTAAGCTTATGGAGATTTTTGATTCTCTTTTGATACCTTAAAATTTTAGGCATATCTCAAAGTTGTTCATCCGGAGCCCAAATTTCCCTATAAAACTGGGCATAGTCTTTTGTGGACTAAATTCTTCATTTGCTCTATAAATTTGAAACAACGTTACCAAAACTGAACATGTTTCTAAAACTAAATCTTTGTCTCGAGAAAGTGAATACGTCTTCGTCTCGTACATCATCTTGAGAGAATGAACTTGAAATCGAGCGTACTTATAAATCATACACTTTTAAGTTTACTTGCTACAGAATGGACATCCAGCATCCGGTTATTGCGCCGCACAATGGAGGAGACGCGCGATGAACCACGCCGAAAATGACTCATCCATTCCGCTTTCAGCGGCCACCCTGAAGCCGATTGGCTTTGACGGCAGTCAAAGCCGCCACTCGACTAACTTGTCACCGATCTCGGATAACATATTATTAAAGAAAAACGCGCCTGCGACTAAAAGAAAGAGAGACAAAGAGAAGAAAAACGTCTGCAATTAGCTCGGCGAGCGCCCGCCAGAGGTCTTATCGCTGTGTCAGTATAGCTGTCGTTAATTAATTTTATACCAATTGTATATCCGTCCCCCGCGTGAAAGAAGTAACCGCAGACGGCGAACTTGCCGCAAGGTTGACGTCGACTCTTCAACCTTGGTCGATCTATTCTTTCAATAGCCTTCGACACGTCCAGCCGCATCCTTCTTCTCCCCTTTCTCATTCTCGGTTTTCGTGGTCAGTTCAATTAAGTCTTCTCGTCTCTCCCGGAGACCGCCGCGAATGTTGGATACCTTGTAATTTCGCCGTCATTGTTCGGCGATTGTGTGCTTACAGAGATTGTTACTACTTCTTAATGCTTGATTGATTGAAAAAAGTATCCATCTTCCTTGTATTATTTACACTTAAGGTGACTATTACGTTAAATGTGACATTATCAGATAACAAAGGAGCAATGGTGACTCAATTTCTTGAGTCAAATAACATTTTGTTATTTTTAACTTTTATGTGTAACAAAATATAAATTAATTGATTGTTTTTGTGGTTAATTTTAAAGTGAACGATATTCATATTAACGTATGTATTTGGTAAATAATAAACGAAATTTGAGTCAAGTTTAATATATTTTCTTAAGTTAAATTGTTTAACTCCATAGTTTTACTAAAATTAATAACATATTGAGGAGCAGTGGTGACTTATAGAAATGATTAAAAATAATTCAAATTGGATAATTTGACACTATGAATTCAACATTTGTACAGTAATAAATAACGCTATAAATGATAAAAGCTTAAACATTTGCATATCCAATGAATATCTATAAATATCCGTTGTGCCTTCTTTACTCATAAGACTAATAGCCGAGAAATGTACCGGTGGCAAGAATGCCGTCAACGACAGACTTCGAGAACTTCATTTACGCGGTCGCACACCGCCGAATGGAGATACAACGATAAATAATAATGATAAAACGGTTAACGCGCGGCTTTCTCGCTGACTCAGGAACGTCGCGAACCAGAAGCAACGGAAGCCTCTTGGATATCACCTCGAGAGAATATTTACGGGAAGAGCTAACAGTATCATACCGATGCGATACCGATGCGACTATCTTGCTGCGACGGTACCCACGGCGCGGAGGAACAATCAAGCAAGTAGCGTGAAATCGCGATACGACGATACTTCGTGTCCGTATAGAATGATTAGAGAACGAACAGGAGTGATTCTCACGAGACTCGCTTCATCAACGGCTCGTTCTTACAGTTCTTTCTTTGGTCCCACTAGGAACTGGGGACATGTCCAGAGCAATCCAACTTCATTTTAGCAATCATTTCTGATAATTCAATTTGATACAACACTGGCAAATTTTTTTATTAAAAGTTTCGGAAATTTCACCCGAGTGCCTTAATGTGTTATTCTATCTTTATTGTTCATTAGATATAAAATAAGGATAAAATGACACACTTGGATGAAGTTTCTGAACTCAGTTCTAATAAGTTCGTAAAATAAAATTAAACCAATAAAATATGCTTAAGATCAATTTACGAGTAGATAAGACTTCTAAGTATCTTATTCCGCCATCATACATGATAATGTGAAGGTAATTAGTATATAAAAATAGAATATATTATATACATATACATATATATTATTTAAAATATTATTCACACACTCGGTAATGTTAATAGACTGCGTTGTATTTCAAAATACCGTTGAAGATATCGTTATGACAAGAAGATATTTCCGAAGAGACCTTCATAACGTCTTTGATCACGCAAATAAGATGTGGTTAGGAAGGTGTTAAATGAAATTGTTGATGAAGTTGTCGGAGGCGCAGATCGTTGTTGGGATACAACGCGTGCTGAAGGCTTGCGGGTACGTGCCGCCTTTTAATGTAGACATTGGGTTGCGCGGATAGAAGAAATGCAGACGCGTTTTTCCAGTGACGAGTACACGTGTGTGCAATGCATAGTTCCCTTCCGCAATTTATGCGGAATGCAGTCTCGGGCGCCACCAAGCCCTTATACAATGAGAAATGCCGGAGAAATCGCGGGACTCATCTACATAGTTTCATTAATAATTAAACAAGCGTGCAATTTTATATTTTATAACGGATATTTAACTATTTAATTGTTGCAAGAACGTAATACAGTAAACAGAATTTTTATGGAATATTTCGTTAATGCATTTACTCGAAATGCAGATTATTATATCAAGTAGAAGATAATTACACATTACAATTATAGCATTACTTGCTATTTATACATGTACATTTACATAATAGCTATGCATTTGTAATATAATAACATTTGTAGTATAATAATTTATACAATATAATATTCATTGTACTGTATTTGTATAAACTACAATCGTGTGCTTGTAATATAATCATTTTTCACAACTAATTGTGAGTTTAAACTGTAGATACGCTGTAAAATATACACATATATTATATTGCCATCAATATATTTATCTGAAAGTTTTTATAAATTGTATCACAGTTTTCCGTCATACATATAAAGAGCGTGAGCAATTTACAAATTCTATAATCTCGCTAACTTACTGTGCAATAATTCGATTATAAAATTCGACCATCAATTCGATTACAAAATAAAAATTTATATATTACGCTTGTACTAGCTAAATATTATGAAATAGCTACGCAAACGTATGATGCGCTTCGTAGTTCTCCTGATTCACATATTGTATGTCCAAAAACATTTCAGACCACAAAACATTTCTATCATGTATTTAATCAGCTTTAATTGAAAATAAATCAAGATAACGATACATTTAATTACAGTTAAAAAAATTCACGCTACGCTTGCACGTTTTTGTCTGATCTTTTTCGAGGTGAAGACTTACGGGCATGCAAGTTTACTTACGTCGGTACATTTTATTGCACCGATCGACGAAGGTAGCGAGGTCCTGAGATCTGCGATAAAACTGCGTCCACACCAGAAGAAGCGCGGGATAGAGGGGGATGAGCATGTGGGTGAAGGCTGGAGGGCTCTCCAGGATGTGTCGAAAGTGAAACTCAAGGTCTCATGCAGTCTTTCGTTGTGTGGTGCATGTATATGCATGGCCATTGTCCGCCCTCATACGGGCTCGATCATAGCTCGCGATAAGCTTCGATTCAGGTCCTTCGAGCCTCCAGTTCGGCTCTGCTAAACGATTATGGATCCTCAAAGATGAAGATATTATTACGGAGATGATAGCAAGAAGTGAAACTCATCTTCTGCTTAAATCCTTCTTCGATCTCTCAAGATCTCATGCCGCATGCTTGTTTGTACTTGGTAGGAAATACGTAAGAAGCAAGCATACTAAAATATTAAATTAATAGAAGGTAATAAAATAAATTAATAAAATAAGTAAAATATATAGGAAGTGATAAAGCAACGTAGCATCGAATATAAGTAAATGAAACGTATTCCTTTTTTTTTCTAAATAGATTGATGCTTGGAACACTGTGAAATGATTTTTTATCATAATTTTTCAATGTTATAATAACATATTTATAAGATTTTTTTAGAATAAAAAATATACTTACACAAAGTGAAACATATCAGATTAATAATCGGTGCTACGCAACCATACTCAAGTAAAACAGGGAATATGAGATTGCCGGTCATAGATCCCAGTCTTCCTATTATCATTTCTATGCTTACTGCCATGGCTCTGACGAATTAAAAACGAAACATGTATATATTAATTACTTTTCGCTTTATGCAAATCAATAGTAATTATTTTGTATTAAATTTAAACAACAAACCTCAAAGTTGTGGGAAAAAGTAAAACGGTTGCGCCTACTAGAACGTAGAAACTCTTGCTCATTATTCCGACATATAAACACGTGAGTATAAGAGTAGATAATGTACTTGTAGACCAAATTAAAGCTATCAGACACAAAATCGAACATCCGTAGCCGACAACTATATCCGAAAAAGGTGGAAAGATAGAAATCATTAGTACCTTTTATCTTTTCTTCTGTATAAAAACTTTTTCAGTGTACGAAACAATAGAATAACATTAAAAGAAACTTACATAATAAATATTTGTGTTGCAGAAAATTAACAAAAATGCTGGCAAACAATATAAAAACACAAGAAGTAGCCGATACAATGACACTGTCCATATACATTGAATTTGATACAACCTGAAAAAATTAATATTATTAGTATTTGTGTGTGTGTGCGTGTGTGTGCGTGTGTGAATTAGTTATATGTAAAAAGTAAGAAAAAATAATGAAAAAAATATTAATATCTTTTAATTATGAAGATCTACGTAGATTACTTTACGTAGTCAAACATAATTGTAACAACAGATAAATGCATAATACAAAATGTACTAGTATATGTATTTTATACAATTATTATCGTATCTTACATTCTCGCAAGTTGACCTTTCTAATGCAGTTTTATTTGCATTAATAGACGCCGAAATATCCAGTATTTCACAAAAAGTAGGTTCAGTTATGTTCGTATCAAGACTGTAAAAATTATCTATTGTCGCAAAAAGTTGTGGCTGCCACAGGCGAAGAGTATTTAAACTGTAAATACAATAAATACATATATTAATATATAAATGTCACACTAAAGTCTGATAAACTATTTTTTATGTATAAAATAAACCGTTTAAATGTATACTATGAATAAATTAAATGCACGTAGCATCTAATTTTGAAACTTTTTGAAATAATTTAGGAATAATATTTCTTCCACCTCTTTTCAATTCAATCGTGGTAATTGTAATTTGGATTTGTATTTTATCAAATGAAAAAATAAAAAGTTTTTACAAATATGTATCGTTGCATGTGTATTCGTGCAGTCATGAAATAAACTTTTTATAATGTACTATTAAAAATGGCATTGTTTAATTTGGAAATCGTCTCGCTTATTTTGGTTGTTATCAATGCAACGATCTCATTAATGGAAAATTTTTACTAAGTTCGATAATGCCTCCGTCGTATAAAGAGAGTATAAAGAGAGAATAGTATTTAATCGCAAATTGTGTGCACAATTGCACAATTAAACCGGTAAACAGCAAATTTTTATTTTTATTGCTGTCATTGGCCTGACATCTTTTAATTTAACAGAAGATTTTACTGGAAAATTTAGAAGAGGATTTGGTAAAACATTTAGTAGAGAATTTGTAAACCGCGGATGTGTATTTAGTTACGTGTTTGTCTCCTCAGCTGACATCCTTTAATTTAGTAGAAGAATTTAGTAGAACATGTGATGTAGATACATAATATCCACAGATAATGAGAATATAGCTCAGTTAACAGCGAAATATGAAGAAACAGATGTGTGTGATATCTTCCGCGCTGATAAAGTCATAAATTCTCTGTCATTCAATCATCAACACGGCATTTATACGACTAACCAAGATCTTACATTTTTATGGCGAGTCATCTACCTACCTTGTATCTTGTAAAAAGTATGATTTTACGGGAGCATTATATAAATTCACACAAATGTTATTGCTATTACCGCGTTACTCACCATTCTGATATTTAAAATCTCATTTACAATTTCACTTTTGATTTTATATATATATATATATGTATATAAAGTTTCAGATTAATTAACTCAGGAACCGGGTCATCTGAAGCATTCTTATACCCCAACGATGAAAAAATATAAATTGTATAATGTATTTGTTTAAGATAATACATAATTTTTCTTCTTTAATATTCTTTACGAACCTTTAAATAAGCAATTCCATCGAAAACCATCAATAAAAAAGCGTCATATTTATTAAAATCTTTATTTTTTAGAGATACTGTCATAATAAGCTACTTTCTTCCGTTTAATATTCGTTTGGTTTCTACTTACTTTTTTCAGAAAATTATAATTAAATTTATATCCATAATGTTCTCAAATAGATTGGAAATCATTTAATAATATACAATATTATGTTATTAATAATAGTAATTTAATTTTTTATGCAAATATCCCAGGTAATCGTTTACGTAAAAAAAAAAATTTGTGATTATTTCCGAGTTAAGCAGCTCGCGCACGAAAATAATATGGAATAAATGCCCGTATTCATAGTAAGGCCTTATATTTAAGGCTTCCTTAAATTTATCTTCAGATACTCTACGAATTATTTCATTGGCTACTGAGCATCTAAAGATAAATTTAAGGAAGCCTTAAGTATAAGGTCTGATTATGAATACGGGCAAAAGTTACGTTATATTTAAAAAGAATTACTATCAATTATTATATTACATAGCTTGTACACATGTAAATAATAAAATACTTACCCCAACATCATACAAAATTGTATAACAACAAGTAATAAAATACATGACAGATTTGGGTTCAAAAACATGGGCTTCATCTGCCGAATTCCGTTTTTTAAGCTCGCTTTCGTACCGCTTTGACATTTTGATTGTTCTGCAGTTGTACTGTTTAAAGTGTTTAAACTTACATCGTCCAAAGTACTTATCTAACGATAAAAAATATATAGAGATACCTACATCTTTGTTGTTTATAAATTAATTAAATAATTTTATGTAAACTATTACAATTATAATTATGCTTACAGGATAATTATCCTTAGGCAGACCAGTATTTATACTGTAGATCTTTTTGAAAATTTCAAGAGCATCTTTATTACGATTTTGTGACATCAGAAATTTAGGACTCTCCGGAAAGAAAGAGAGACAACAAACACCTATCAACGACGATACTCCACAAAGGGACAGAAAGATCCTCCAGGAATTGTAAACAAAGGCACCGTTCCAAAGAATAATTGACCACGGCTGAGGAATCACTAACCAAGCCAACGCTAACAACAAGTGCATGCACTAAATATTATTTTCACGAAAAATTATATTTATATTAAGATTATTATTAATAATTATTTATATAACTTATTTCCTACAATAAATAACCTTATAAATTATTCTATTATAATAAATAAATGCCGAAATATTTTACCTGCATTCACTACACACCCAAACGAAACCGAGAAGCCAACGAGAATTGGAATCTTTGTTCTACCACTGGCGCCATAAAATTCCGCGCTGTATGCCATAAGAGTAGCATATGGACCACACACGCTAATGTGATTAAAGTTTAATTGATTATTAATCTCTTTTATATTAAATGATATAATTATACGATAAATATGAAAAATTTGTTATTATAAGATTAAACAGACTTTTTCTTTGGCTCTGATACTCATATAGTTTATTCTTATTTTGATTTTGAAGATTGTCTTAAATGTCTTAAAGTACTATTATGGCTCTGTGATTACCCAAACAACACAAAGTTTAAAATTGTGACATAAGACGTCTTTAAGTCGTCTTTTAGAAAAAACGTCTTATGACCCGATTTTAGACACTTTTTGTTACCTTTTTGTTAACTTATAACATCTTAAGACTTAAAATGGTCCTAAATACCGGCCTTTGTTTTTTTTAAATAGCAGTGTGTGCATTATTGAATTTAACACACACACACACACACAAATATTATTAGATACTAAAATCTTAACCGTATTGCCTCTTTTTTTACTTATTTGATTTATTTATATAGGGTATTATGGGCATACGGAAAAGATGGCCATAGGTTGTAATTTTTTCAATAAATGCTAAATAGAGCATTTTTGTAGTCATTCTAAAAGCCTATGGTCATCTTCCCCATATGGCCATCTTATCCTAGCAGGTTAAATTATCTTATGTAATGTAATATTTTTCTCACAGAAGGCCACTGAGAAATTTGAAGAATAAAAGCGTCTCGAAGTTCTGCGAAAATCCTGAGAGTACATTGCATATACCATCCGCCATATAGCCATATATCATAATCTTCTTCCTTCCTTTAACGTCAGCAAGGTATCCCCATATAAAACCACTCAATAGCATACCTAATATAAGTTTAATATGGATAAATTATGATAAATTTCTTGTATTTTTACCTTTCATATTTCTCTATCATTTTAATATTGCTTAAAAATAGTTTTAAATGACTTTATAATTGCTTGAAATAATTTAAATGTATTGAAAATAATTTCAAACGTCGCATTGCACTTGCCTACGTAGATAGCAGCATTCAAAAGTCCTTTGTTAAACAGTGACAATCCTAAATCGCACTCCGCCGATGAGAGTATCATCGACATATTAGCCGTATCTATACTCGATGCCCAGGAGACCGGAATAATCGCAAAAATGAGAAGACATTGAAACTTCCCGGTCCCAGCGACACTAATCGCCGTTTCAAAATCCGCAATTTTCGCATTTGATTCATCTTCGATTACAACTATGTTAACAAAATATGTATATATAAATATATAATTTAGAAAATAATGTATATTAATTTAAAAAATTATTATACACACACAATACATTGCTTTCGTCAAAAGTGACAACTCAGAAAACGTGATTTTTGAATAATCATGAACGAGTTACACCACAAATAAACATCATCTTATCAATCATTAAAAGTATATTAGTTTAACTTTATAAAAAATCATCAAAATTTTTTGTCCGGTTAAAAAATGTTTTTACATTAAAAAACTTTTTTACATTATAAAAAATATTTTTATCTCTTTTCTGGAATAAAATTTTATTGTTTGAATGGTTATTTTTTTTAAGTAAAACAATGATATGTATATGATACACCCTTGTACTAAATAAATAAGTAATAAATCAAAGTTAAATAATTATTATTAACAATAGTTGCATTTATGCTTAAAATATATCAGAAATTATATATATTTAGAATACTTTAAAATTTTCAAAATTATTTTTGAGCAAAAATTTTTTTAGTTACATTGCGTACTTACTTGAATCTCGTTGAATTTGTTCTTTGTCAGGTACGTCGATTACATTAGGTTTGTTGTTAGGTTTGTTCGACATTACAGAGTATTTATTTTAAGAAAAATATCAAACAGTGATCACACAATACATAATTCAGAAAATAACTGATTGATGCAATTTTCCCAATTTTAGCTACGCGTGCGTCAAAACGGAGCTGCGTTCAAACAACTTCTGTGTGAGTGGTGTTCCGATAACAGTGATTATACAGCATATATGCAGTACGTATAGATTCTACAAGGGTAATCTTTCATGCGCAAGCTGATGGAATCACTCTACTTGCAAAGACATTTCCTCTTGTCATATTTTCGAGTTCATCGTTTAATATCACTCAAACAATTTTATCACTTAAGTAAACTCAACCAGTTAATTTACCATGTGCAGTACCGTGCTTACGATTCTAATATTTGTCGATGGAACTCGATAATTTAATTAAATACATTCACGTGCCTGATGATCTAATTACCTAATCACATCAGGAAACGCGGTTACTTATTACCATTATGCGTTCCTCATTAAAAAAAACTCATTCCTTTGCTTATTACATAAATTATATTTTTTAAATAAGAAACAAGTGATGGTAACAAATTACTTTCAAAAATGATTATTCCAACCCTGAGGGTACTATTGTTACGTTATGAGAAATTGTAACGTCATTACTAAATCTTTATTATAAAAAAAAACGATAAAACAATAGCAGTATTACGAGTAATGCGTTTCTTACCATCCCTGCTTGTAAGTGTTAAAACTTAATTTTTCTTTAACTTTTGGCAATGATTTCTGACTTTTCTTATCAAAATGTCTTCTTGTAAAACACACGGACAACTATACGACAGTTTGCTTTATCACAAGTCATTCTACCTATGACGTAATGAAAACGTGCTCATGACGTATCCAAATGAGATAAATGTGATAATAATACATAGACTGTGGAGGCATAAATACATATATTACTGATTGTTTTGCTGAAGTTATTCGTGAAGAGTTAAAAAATTTTAAAATTTTTTATATTAATAATAAAATATACACAAGAATGTGTATCATTTATTATTAACAGCTTATAACTTATATTTCCTTTGGTTTGCTGGTTAAAATGAGTCATTGTGTTCCTAAGAATTCTTTCTCGCGTGGTAAGTTCGACAGATCTGAGTGAAAGATTGATCTCAGCTGTAACTTTTCTCGAGATTTTATCATGTTGCATGTAAGTCTTACGTTAAATTATACCGCTCATCGGTATCTTAGTTCCTTTGTTGCGTCCTATGCAGGAAATACTATATTCTTTCTGGCCTTACGCTCACGATATCTATTTAAATGCTTGGAGGATTGCGAGAAGGCTGGATGTTGTACCAGACTCTTTAACTAGACAACCTCTGAGCTCTGAACACATATTAATTACGTGCTAGTGTAATCACGTATACATATACGATTGACACTGTGATACACAGATAACATGCCAGAAAATAATTATAACAGTTGTACAATAATTTTCCGAACATCCTAAATAAAACTCCCAGAAATGTTTTATTCAAAATCATAAATATAATTTTTTCATAAGACATTTAAAAAATATACATTCTTAATATAAAACACTTTTGTCAAAAGCGTGTCATAAGTGAAAAAATATGTCAACATTGATTTAAGAAACAACCGTTTTATCCTAATATTTTTTAATTCAAATACGTTTAATTGCAGAATTATGGAGATCTACTCATTCTTTGTGTTAGCTGCACGCTGATCCCACGCGAATGACTTGGCTCCATCCAAAGAAAAGACTCCTCGACTACCTTTCATCCTACTAGATTCCCGGGCTTGTCGGTACGACATCGACTCCATATATTCAACCACCTTCGAAGAAAAAGAGAAAGAGAAAAGTTATACGCAAGGACAGAGTATCGCAAGAAAGCGAAGTTCGTTTCACCGGAGTAATTAAAGTTTCCTGCATTTGAATCGCGGAATCGACGTTGCGTGGCAAGTGGCCTGCTTTTCGACCGACAGTACTTTTGTCGAACAAGGAGAAATAAAAATCAGCGTCCTTTTACTAAATGAATTAGGGTCAGCCGATCGCACTATGAACTAACGTTTGTTATGCCGAAGGTCACGCTAAGGATGCTTGGAACTGATAAAGATCGTTAACAATGGATGTGTCGGCTAAATAAATGATTAATTAAATAAGATAGCTCACCCAAGTATGAAATGACATCCAATAGGAAGTTCGAAATATTTCCAGCAATGAGTTACAGCTATACACTGTTCAACTACACTTGTAATTAAATATTAAATATGTTGTTTCTCACAACATTTAAGACTAAATAGAAGTATTCATAGCTTGTCAATTAAAAATCGTTTAAAATAAATAATATATACATAACGGTTTAATAAGGTAGTTATTTAATAAAGTTAAGAATAATTTCTTGCTACAAACTGAATCTATAAATTTTATATGAAATTAAGAGAAGTGAACTTGCATATATACTCAAACAGAACACAAGTCATCATGATATAAAAACGACTTCAAAATAATTATTAAAAGTTATTTTTCAATCATTCAAGATTCATTTTAACATTATTTTGACGTGTTGTTCTCCTTGGATGGTATGTGATGACACTATTAAATATAGGCGGAACAAGATCGATATGAAAAACTTTATTGAATTAATGTGTTGTACGCGGAAGTATCCCGACAAGAGATGGACAACAAACTCCGGGATAGAATTACGGAAGTTTTGCTGAGTTTGATAATTAATTACATGTTCCACCGTATAAATCTCATCTGTCTAATGCACATTAAGCGAAACGTTTTATATGAACTATCTTGCGCGATCACTGTATGCTCCATAATGAATGCAGCCGATATAATTAATTAATGATACACGACGAGAGCATGCTTCGTTTTCTGACAGGCAAAATGGCTGATACTTATTCAGATTAATGAATATATTCGTTGAAATGTGAACAATTTACAAAGATACATTAATTTAAAGTGTATTATCTGCGAACACCGTTAGTTAATAAAATTTTAGAGCAAAATCGATTAGAGTTAAAAAAATGTTAATTTGTTTATAGAAAAATTCTAAGTAACTTAATAAGCTTAATTTATTTTATGATTATCAAAATTAATTATTATTTCTTCTAAATTATACAAGTTAATTACATGTCAAATGGTGTTTAAATGTATAACCTTATTGTTGTAATCAATGTAGCCCATTAAAATTTCATATGTAATCGCGCTGCTAATGCTTAGAAGAAATATTCTTTGCAATAATGTGTTGTTTAGAAGCCACTTAAACTTAACCATGATGTAGCTGAAATATATAAACATATAATTATAAACTTTGTATTATCCAATTGGTTAATAGATATCTTACTGATTGTAAATACATCGGATGATCCGTATCCATCAAAAAATTATTTATTAAATAAATAAATCTTGTGTATTATAAGCACTAAATTCAAATAAAGAGATATACAATAATATTAAGTGTACTGAAATATCAGTTAAGGAAATTTTTGATACAAATATCGATTAAAATTAAATATTTTTATGTAATGTGAACAAGGGTAAATGTTAAAACTTATCGAAATTGTGGCAAGATTTTGCTACAAAATTTGATTAGCGACGAACTTCGTATTCAATGAGGCTTACAATATTATTTGTGTATGCGAGATAACAACAGTAGAAATAAATAATGTTAGACAAATATTGAAATTATTAATTTTTATTTATATAAAAAAAAATTGTAATTTTTATTTTAGATAAAATGCAATTTTTATTTCGGATAAAATGTTAAAATGACTTTCATTGTTATCATTTTTATCCCAATAAACACCAACTAAAAATGATATAATAATGTTATAATTTCACATATATTAATACAATTTCAATAATATATTATTATGTAATAACACATGTATTATATTATACTTATATTGTTGAGAATTGTTGTGAAATTATAACAATGATGTTATGTGTTACTTTCATTTGATGTATACTTCTACTGAATATTATTCATAAGATTATGTAGACATTGTCATTTAGAACACATTTCGCATTTTTATTTCAAAACACGCATATAAAAAAAATCTAAATTTATTATTTATTTCTCTCATATTTTAATTTTTATATAATTATTTGTTCAGAAGTTATAAAGAAAATATTCATAATTTACATACAAGATATATTAGCATTGTGTTATACGTAATATTATAAACCATATTTTTTTCTCTAATTACCAGATACATAAATATTCATAATGCAACCTCGAGAAAGTAAATTCCATAAAAAATTTCGACACGTACATCGACATTTACATTAATCAAAATCATTACATAAACGAGGAAACGTTCTCGTAATCGAAAGCGATTACTGATACCCGTTTCTATCAATATAAATTAACTTTAATTTAGATTAAACTTACTCTTTATTATTTTCTAATTTCTAGAACTAGAAAAAGATGAAGAGTTAGTTAAGTCGAAATTAAAATTAGACTACATATATTGATAAAAATGGGCATAAAAAAAAGAATAGCGTGATCTTCGAGTGTATATTAACAAACCCTAAAATTTCTCTGGTTATTTCGGTGCTCCCTGTTCTCTAATCACACCTTCCGCTTACTTTCGCTTCTATAATTACGTGCGATCAGTGCGCGCACATGTCAGAGCGCGACGAATTCAAACGTAACGACGCGACGCCGCGCTGCGACGGCACTTGGAGTTCGCCGCGCGGCCGTCTGGCGGCGCCAGTGTTACGACAGCGCCGCGATGACGTTCGGTCGATAAACGGCGGGACACGGAAGGGTTCTCTGGAGGCGCTCTCTCGGGACTTTCGACTACTTTCGACAGCTCTCGCGAGTGTCGTCAAGCAGTCGTCAGATATCGTGGCGTTCGTGTTCTGCCGCTGTCAGGCCGAGGCTGGAGATTAGCAACGCGGGACTCTAGGCAAGGTTCTCTCTTTCTCTCCGCGCGCGATTCGAGGAAACCGTGAGTGAGTCATATTAGAACGAGCGGCGGAACTAACCGCGGGCGCGCAGCGCGACTGATGTCGCGCGCCGGACGGCGCTTCTCCGACGACGACGGGTCGCGTAATCAATCGTGATCGGCCGCGCGCGTCGTCTACAACGAACGGGTGGCCGCCGCCCGCGGCACGGTCTTCGCGCGCCAGCAGTCCGTTGAAACATGCGTCCGTTGCGGGGCGACGGGGACCGAGCGACAACCGAGGAGGCTCCTTCGAGGAACTGTCAGGGGGACCGTCGCCACCATCATCGCCGCCGACGCCGCCACCACCACCACTGCCGTTACGCGTGAGTCAGTGCGAGATCGGACGGAGGCGACGCACGCAAAATGGCTTCGGGCGACAATGTGGACGTGATCGAGGTGGTCGAGACGAGCTTCCCCGTGCCGGTGCAGCCCGCGGTGGATCACCTCAGACCGGAGCAATCCACCATCGAGGAGGACTGTGAGTGAATGTGACACCCGTACTCCGTTTCGTCTCGACCCCCTCCTCCTTACCGCGTGCCTGAACCATCCATTGTGACCTAACCTATACGGCGTGATCCCGGACGCCGCGTCGGGCGTCGTTTCTCGCTCGACGATGATTTCCTCAGCTTTCGCGAATCACCGTGGCCGGTGCTGGAATCACGTCCTGATCGCGGTGCTCGCGCCTCGTACGCGACCTTGCGCTCCTCGCGTTCGATCGAAGATCCGTTTAATATTAGCTGACCGTTTGACAGCTAATGGGTGTCACCCGACCTACAAAGCGCGAACGTGAGAGTCCGTACGTGTTGTCCGAGACGTAGGGAACGTTTGTTCGAAATGCGCTCCGCGTGTCGACGACGTGGCTCCTTCCTGCGAGCTGCGAGGTAATCGATCGATGGATAAATTTGACGGTCTCCGAACCATTTCGGTCCTCTTGTCGTCTTCAAGATGCAAATGGGTACTTTCTATTTGGTGACACAATTGACACGAGCAGGTATCGTTCTGTCTTTGTTATTCATAAAATGCCAAGAAAGACGGGACGACATTAATGTTAATTTGTGTTACTAATAACGAATTTGATCATTTGCATTACACTAGATTAGTGCATACTAAAAGCTGTTATACACGAATTAGCAAAGCTAAATGTAAAGCATAATGAGTATTTTAAATATACCTGATAATGATGTGTTTTTTTTACCCAACGAAAAATGGCTGTCAAATTGAAATGTCGAAATCACTGATATTATATATTCGATATTGACTCGACATCAATTCGATGAATCATTTTATCGCTAGATATCTGAATTTCTTGGTTCATCTTTTCTCCTTTTCGTTTCGTTGAGAATATAAAGAGAAAAAGTAAACTATGCAAGAGAAGTTTACCTGAAGAGAACACCTATTATCTTGTTATTTAACAGAATATATATGTATTATTTCATTGACAATGAAATCAAAGTTGATTAAATTATGCCACTGTACTTGGATACTTTATATAAAATAGCCTTACAATAATACAATAATGTGTACTAATCCATTGTATAATAGTGTGAATGATCGAATTTATCATAAATGAAAAGCACTCAATCTCGTAGTGGAATATCCGTATCATTTCGCTCGCATCACAAGACAGTAGAGATTCGTTTCGATTGCGAATAATAAAAGCTGCTTGCCAAGCCGCGATTTCTTCTATATTTGATCGCAATTTGACAGCTGATAGCTGTCAATCGCGACATCGAGTAACATGGAACGGCTTTCGCCTCGTGGCTTTCGGAAAATTTTAAATCCCCGATGTATGCTCCACTAAAAAGATCCGACGCTACGAAGACGAACAACACAGTCGAGAAACTTGTTCCAGCATGATCGTCTGCCGTGTATTTAGAGGTGATTAGTTTTTAACGCACTGTTAACTTGCGTTAAAAACTAATCTCCTCTACAACACGCACACAGCGATACTATCGCTACGTAGCAAAGGGTGCATTTAAGGACGCGGAGAATAACGTCTTCAGTTTACTCTCCGAGACTTGTGTATCCTTAGATAAAAACATCACACGTTCCACGCATGACACACTTTCCTTCCACGCGGCACACATTACGTAATTACAGAGATATTCAGCATTGAAAACTGCACAGTGAAGCTTTACTTGTAAAAATAACAAATACAATGAATCTTTATTCTCAATTCACATTCGGTAAATTCTATTCTATCGGGATGTCCGAAAATTGGAAATCCTCGATTGAACGGATAATGCCATCTTTCCTCGAAGAGCCATCTTTCCTCGTCTCTCAATTCGTTAAAGAGGATACACTAGTTAATGTTTTACGTGAGAAGTCCCATATGTTCGTGAAATTTTAATACGAGAGTCAGGAAGAAAGAGACAAAATTAGGGACATGTACGAGTTTCGATGTCATCGACCGCGCGCGAACGTTATTTAGCGAGTACGTTCGGGTTTCATTCTCGCCATCGTTGCCGACTCCAATCGAGTATGCGAATTCCACGCTTGATTTTCACTCCGTGTTTCGATTTACCGAACGATCCGTCTGATGCACTGCGATTCATTCGCCACGACTTCAACACTGTTAAATTCATAATGTCAAATTATACGCAATTTGAGTTATAATTATACTCAATTATACCCTATTTATTTTTAATCATTTTTATAGGTCGTCATTGCTCCTATTTAATATGTCGTTAATTTAACTGAAACAATGGAGTTAAATATTTTAATTGAAGAAATGTATTGAAGACTCGAATTAATTCATTATTTACTAAGTGCACACGTTGGTATGGACGTTGTTTCTTTTGAAACTAAACAGCCCAGGGTTGGAAAAACCCGGGCTTTTTTAAAAAAATTCAATCCACTCTGGGTTTTATGGGGGTTTTATTGGGGTTTTTTTGGGGGTTTTTGGGTTTTTTGGGGGGTTTTTTTGGCAAAATTGATTATTTGATATTTTTTTTCACGTAATATTTAGTTGTATTTATCATTATTCACTACCTTATTATCACTACCTTAATACTTTTATATACAGAATGATTAGTGGAGGACCATAGTGTACAAAAAAATTATACAATTTCGTTTAAAAAAATGGAGGTGACCTATATATCTTTTTAGCGCCTTCACCTAGAAGAAAGACAACATGATCAAAATACTCTTGAAACCATTCCACTTTCGTCTGAAACATTTTTCCTATCTCCAAAACTGTGGATGTTATTCGGGTGGCCAGTCTTAAGTGACTCACCCTGTATATATCTTAAAATTGATATATGTTAAAATCATCACTTCAGTTATAGTTTACATATATTCTTATACTTACAGTTATAGTATACATATATTCATTAAATATTTATAAATACGTTCCTTTTATGTGTTTAAAAAATTTATTTTTTTACAATTCCAATAAAACCCAAAAAAACCCCCTGGGTTTTTTTTGGGTTGGGTAAAATAATGCCAACCCTGAAACAGCCTAGCAAACAAGTTGACGTTATTTATTATTTTGTCGTTATTTTAATATTAAAGACGTCATCTGAACGTCAAAACAACGATAAAGCGTTCACTTGTTTGCTGGAAATTCCACCATAGAAATGAATTAATTTACATTTTAACACATATTATATATAAGTAAAAATAACAAAATAATTAACTCAAAGGATTGGATTATCATCGCTCTTTTGATCTTTATCGGATGATGAATTCGGTCATTCGCACTATACTGGATTAGTTCACATTAAAGGCTGCTTTATATAAAGTACATTGGCATAATATAATCAATTGTGACAATGAAACAACACATTCTACCAAATAACGAGACAATATCATTATTGGATATTTAATCGTTTAAAATATTTATATGCTTTTACATTTAACTTTGTTAATTTCGTATAGAGCAGCTTTAGTGTGCACTAATCTAGTGTAATGGAAGTGACCGAATTCGTTATGACAGTGAAGATGACAGCACACGTGGTTTGACAGCTGATGGGGCATCGAGCCAACGACGCCGCGAGACGGCACGTGGAAACCCGTGCTCCAGAATTCGCGTGGAGTTTGCCACACGGTCGCGATAATGCCCACCATTATCGGATTCGCGCTATCCGAAAAATAGATTATTTTCCCTGTCGTAGGAAAACATCGCCTACAAAAGTGGAACGCACATTGGAAGACGATACTGCATGCCCGAACTGTTTCTCTTCTTCGAAAGATAACTTCCCCTTTATCAAGCGAAAGATTCTTCCTTCGCCTAGAAAATCCTTCGGCGCTGTATTCGTTTATTGACACGAATTGTATTATACTTTTACAAGCAAATAAGAGTTTTGTTAAACTTTGGATTATTTTTTTATTTCATTCTTATCTTCCGAAAATGGAAGAAGTTATATTCTCATTGCGTTTTATTTTTGAAGCTTAAAGTTCGTGAAATGTCTATATATATTATATATTCAGTGACTTTAGTTCCTTCTTCCTTCTAGACACTTCAGATGACATCTCTTTGTTCGTCTCACATATTCTTTCTCTTAAGCACTATGTGAAATAAATACTCGAAATGTATTATTTCTTGAGTTTTTGATAGGAATTGTGTTAAACTTTAGATTATTTATTTCCATCCCATCCTTGGCAGATAAAGGAAGTTGTATTCTCATTACATTTTATTCTTAAACAAATTTAAAATTTGATGTGAAATATCGTGTTTAGTTTTTTTTAATTTTACTCTCGCTTCTGTCTAGACATAACTGAGATTTCTTTATTCATATTTTCTCTCTTATTACATGATATATAATAATCGAAACGTATTATTTTCTAAGTTTTTAATTACATTGGACAGGAAAGAACAAGAGGATATTATTTCGCTGAAGAATGTCTGTATTATCTCAAGGATGAGAACCTTAAGCGTTTACATAACACAATTCATTCTATCTGCTTCGAAAGAAAATAGTTTCACACGTTTTTTCGCAATGTATGAAACGCGACGGTTCACAAACGTACTTAGATTCTTCTGTGCAAATATCGCGTATCATGCATAGCTTTGAGAAATTCATTGATGGTATATTTTGGTGATGGTGCTGTTATCGGCGCCGCTTTTTTGCGTTTTTTGTTGTTGAAAAAAAAAATGATTTTCAGCCGAATAAAGACCACTACACGCGTTTGAATCATGAGCTCACAACGGGAGACGAGGGTTAAAAATAGAAGGCTAAGTAAGGATATATCTTGACTCGTTGTACCCTTATTCCACAGACTGTGTCATCCCAGGGGCCTTTTTCGCTCGATATCGCAAACCGCTATTTCCTCACACGTACACGTGCCGCTTTTTCTGCAATATCATACTGGATACTGTACGCAGTAATTAGTCAATTCAAAATTCACTTGAAACGATAAACAATTTGTCATTCAATAAATCTATTGATGACTCACAGACTTGTTTTGAGGACTTTTCATCTCTAAAAGTGGCTTCGTATTTTGATGTTTTATTTTAAGAAGTCATTATTTCAAATAGATATGTGAGATGCTATCTTTTTATTATAATAAAAACATTAACACGTTCACTTTACATTTATTTATGAAAATTAATGACTTGTAAATACGAGAAATTGTGTATATAAGATGATATATAATTATATAATTCATACATTCATGTTGCTTCTTCAATAAAATATAGAAAAGCAGAGATGCAGTAAATTTTAACAATTAATTAATCACGTTAAGTGTGCAATAGAAATATAAATCATGGAATGTCAGAAAACCGTAAATATTTTTCGAAAGTTTAATGATTACTGTAATACATACGTGTTGTATTATAAAAGAAGCAATCTCGCTTCGGTGAATCGATCGTGTAAAAATATAGTTAAAATCATACATTGTTTTTAATATCTAATATTCATTTTCTTGAAGTACATTTAAAAAATTGTTGATTTCGCGTAGAGACTCAAACTTTTTTTATACGTATCAATGTTACTTATTATACGTATATAATACATATTATATTCGTATACGTACATTACTAAAAAAAATTATTTTTGGAAAGTCTTTTTAACAAAAAATGTTGAATTTCCTTATTTATTATACCAGGATATTTATATAAAATAATATCTAGTTCTTACTTACAATTAATTATTTAATAGAATTTGTGCATGTAAAATTTTAATTTTATTGCCATATTTTTTAGTTTTATCAAAATTTCTATTATATGACAAATTGAATTACATATTTATCATTACTTTATTGATAAAAAGAATATTTCTACGAAATTTCATATATTATATGCTTATTTTTACGGAATTACATCGCGTTATCTAACTTGAGCGCTGTTTGTTATCAAAATACATAGGTAGGTATATTACTTCATACGACGTGACTAAAATACCTTTGTTTTTTTTACAGATAAGTCGACCGGAGAGAAAATAACAGCATTTGACGTAAGTATCGATTTTTCCTTAACTAAATAAATGCTACTTTTAAAATATTCTCCCAAAAAATGCATGTGTTTCAGTTAAATGACAAAATCGATTTTATTTGAATATTTTATTAGACTCCAATGATCTAATGTTTAAATAATTACTAGCAATTAATGTAATCATATAAATGGAAATACACGCATACATATATCTTCGTGCGTTCATGTCAAACGTCAACTCGTAAATAATAATTTCATTCTTGATTTAGCAATTCAAATGAAAGAATTACGTTCGTTCACTACGAGTTTCAGACAAAATCCTTTGTATTCTGTTATGTCTTAATTTTATACCATGCATATCTCCCTTTGTTTTCTAATAAATAATTAATAATATTTTTTATATAGATTTGCCAAGTTTTTATTTCTCAAATAATTTAAAAAAAGAAGCATCTACGAAAAAGCCGCTCTAATTCGTAATGTTGCTGCATTTCATCATCTTTTAATTATTTTTCATTAACACTCGCTCCACTTTTACTCGGATCGACGTTCATATATTGCATTTATTACTAATCGCGATCGCTTAAATATATGCTTTTTATTTTTATTCTATAAAGACATTCAATGCGCGATCGTGCATTATTACCTTCCAAATAAAATTCATGTCAAGCGCGTAAGATAAGATGGGAATAAAGATAATAATCTGGAACAAGTAAATTGCCTGATATCTTTTGAATTAATTCGAAATAGATCAACATCGACCATAACATAAGATTTCTTTAATCTTCTATTTACAACCAGTCGCGCCAGATATATCCTAAGTTTACTCACGAAATCATTTCTATTTTTGTACGACGTACAGATCTGCCCGTCATGGATAATTTACACTCGAGCGTCCGCAGGATCGATTCTTGTACGCTTGCGAAAGAGTACAAATTGTACGCAAAACGAGTTCTCGAATTTGTGACTTGATCTTGTTATTATATACGACTCGCGAGACACACTTAAAAATATAGACAAGAAAAATATATTATAAATCAATGTTGCACGTGAACGATTATCGCGGATATCATGCTTCGATAATCACATATTTTTGCAAAATGTATGACTAATCGCAGCGATATCTATCGCAAAGAAACTCTATGAATCCCCTTTTCTTCACAGTTCTTATAATCATTCGTGTGAATCGCGCGTAACCGGAGACATCTTCGGTATTTCCTCCATATGGTGCTAAATACTACACTCTGCTACAACAGATAGTTTGTGACATGCATATACTGAGACCTTGCGTAATGCGAGCTAGCCGGAACACATATAACTTGTTACATATAAATTCTTGCTGTGCGCATTTTAGATTGCATTGAATTATTATTATTCAAAGTGAAACTATTTTCCTTGAGTATATGTTCGGTGTTAATAAAAATGTGTTATGTACTATCAATTATCTTTGCAGAGCTCAGTAGTACAACATGGTACGACAGGTGGCAAGACCCTCGTGGGGGTATCAAGAAACAAATCGGAACGAGAGAGGAAGATTGGGCATCGAAGAGTTGGAGTGGGAGGTGAAATCACATATAAGAAGGTATGGGAAGAATGCCAGTGTAGCACTCCTAATAGATAATTTCTTCAGATTTTGCGCTTTGTAATCAAAGTTAAAGAGTATTATTAAGTGAAAGAGAAAGACTTAATAAGCTTATACTTATATTATGTTTAGCAGTATGAGTGGTAAGATCTTTTGATAAAAGAGATAAGCTACTTTTCTTATTTAGCTATCAATGAGAGCTACACATGTATTTACTACACATGTATTTACTGATTCAATCACCTGATATAAGCTTATTGCAGGAGAGACTAGACTTTCTCTATTTAATAGTATGAGACATTACTGTCTTTTTCTTTATTAATATTATAGGCATGATAACCGTATAAAATTAAAATTAATAATATCTATAATTTTATATCTTCACATGATTAATTTAAAAAATATATATTTTATTTATTTTATACAGATTCAAACGACACAAATTATGGGATCTATTCAATTGGGTATACAACATGCTGTTGGCGGTCTTGCAAGTAAACCGGAACGTGATTTATTAATGCAAGACTTTATGACGGTGGAAACAACGAACTTTCCTAGCGAAGGATCAAACCATACTCCAGCCCATCATTTCTCCGAGTTTAAATTTAAGAACTATGCACCCATTGCATTTCGTTATTTTAGAGATCTCTTTGGCATTCAACCGGATGATTTTTTGGTAAACAAATCTCAGAAATTTTTTTCTGTATAAATTATAACGTTATGTACTAATAATAAAACTTACATTTTTAGATGTCAATGTGTAGTGCACCATTGCGTGAGTTATCAAATCCTGGCGCCAGTGGGAGTATCTTTTATCTAACAGATGATGATGAATTCATCATAAAGACTGTTCAACATAAAGAAGGAGAGTTTTTGCAAACTCTACTTCCAGGATATTACATGGTATGTTCTAGAAGTGGATAATTACATAATATAATATTATTTTTAACACAAAAAACTTTTTTCATAACAACAATCTTATTTCCTGCAGAATCTAAATCAGAATCCAAGAACATTATTGCCAAAGTTTTTTGGATTGTACTGCTATCGATGTAATAGTAAAAATGTTAGATTAATTGCTATGAATAATCTTTTACCTTCATCTGTAAAATTGCATCAAAAATATGATTTAAAAGGGTCTACATACAAAAGAAAGGTTTGTAATATTTTTTATAAATATATATAAGTATTATATCTCAATATATATAATTTTATCATTAAGTTATATATTAAAAATTCTAGGCATCGAAAACAGAACGTTCGAAGTCTTCACCAACGTATAAAGACCTAGATTTTATAGAACATCATCCAGAGGGTATCTTTTTAGAAGCTGATACATATGGTGCACTAGTAAAAACTATTCAACGGGATTGTCGTGTATTAGAAAGTTTCAAAATTATGGATTATTCTTTACTTGTTGGAATCCATAATCTTGATCAGGCTGCAAAAGAAAAAGCTGTAAATATCATGTGACATTTTTCATCACGTAAATGTCAGTATATATTTGTCTTTACATACATACTATACATATACATAATATATTATAGCAAGAACAAAGATTATCGGCAAGTGCCGATGAAGAAATTGATGAAATGGGTGGCGAAAGTGACGGATTCATTCAATCTGAGAGAGAAAAGCAGAGAGAGGATAGAATAGGCGCTGCTGCTTTAAATCGATCACGTAGTATAAATCGTCAAAGGTTGGTTGCTCATAGTACAGCGATGGAAAGTATTCAGGCTGAGAGTGAACCAATAGATGAAGAGGATGATGTACCGTAAGCACGATACATTTAACTCTTACATGAATGTGTTAGTATGTTATTTTTGATTATAATAAATTTCATTTTTATGTTCCTAACAGTTCAGGTGGCATTCCCGCTAGAAACGCGCGTGGTGAACGTCTTTTATTGTTCCTTGGAATTATCGACATTTTGCAAAGCTACAGGTTGAAAAAGAAACTGGAACATACGTGGAAATCGATGATACATGATGGGGTAAGTGACGTATATATAGCACACATGCGCGCGCGTGAATTTATAGATTTCCTTTTATAATTTAATTATCATACACTCTTTGACCTCCTTTTATTGGTCTCAACGTCCTATTGTTAATATAGAAGAAATGTTCTTACTTTCTAAGGACACTGTATCAGTGCACCGGCCAGGATTTTATGCGCAACGCTTTCAGGATTTCATGGCCAAGACAGTATTTAAGAAAATACCATCACGTAAGTACCATCCGAATCAACCTGTCCTAACAAGTTTGACTACAAGATTACACTCAGCAAAACTCGCTAATTTATGAGTAATTTCACGCTTACTTATTGGTAGTCATTGTTTTCTGATCGATTACGTTAATTCAATGCTTTAGACAGAGATAATTGACTTCCTACGAAGACAAAAAACAAGTATTAACTTTAATTAGGAAAACTAGTCATTGTGAGATGTTTAAATTGAAAATCAGAATCTTTTTTTTTTATAACAATATCGATATTCAACCATATACAATGCTATCGAATTGTACCTTTTATTGAGGCATTTGAGATATATTTTAAACATTTAATGAGATGAAAAATGAGAGTAGGACAAAAGTATTATAAATGAAGCTCAAAATTGGTACTTACAATATATGTATATATAGTGTTACAATGATATAATTAGTAAGGTATTTATATTGTTACTTAAAAAGCATATACCAATCCTCTTAGACAGCAGTAAGTCGTAAGCTAGAAACATATATTTTTCTTTTTTTACAATTTGCCACAAAACTCGTTTACGTAATTTACTTTTATAGTTACATGTTCTTTTATCTAGCGTGTAACAAACTTATTAATGAATTGGAACATTTAGGAGACACAACAAAATATTAGCTTCCACAAACATCTTACTCATACTACTATTGTCAGGATTGACACAAGCGATGCCAGTTTTAATAAATACTCTAGTTATTTGTATTTTAAGAGTGTTGAAAGCGCAGGTCAGCGAATCAATTTTGTCCTAACAGATTTTATCACAGATTTAGCCGTCCAGAAAAATGTTCTAACGATTATAATAGCGTTATAAGATATTTGAGTGACTGCAGAGAATGCGACAAATACTGTGCGGATATCCGAAAATTATCTAGACGTGGTGCTTGCATCAATATCATAATTATATTTAAATTTTATTCATCTATCGGTGCCTTGCGTAAGTTAATGAAATATCATGCATAATTAGAATTATTTGTTGTAAATAAGAATAATGCGTTTTTCATCTCAACGAATGCGATATCAATAGAATTCAATCCGATCCAAAACAGAGCTTTTCGGATACCTGCATTCGTTTCAAATCAATGCTGTGAATAAGATATATTTTGGGTTTATGAGTGTCAATTGATCATTTTTGGGTTTTGTTTTGGTGTAACTAATTGCTAACACAATACACGTTTGTATATTTTATTATATATAATTTTTCTATAATTTATGATAATTTTTGTTTTTAAGTTCAACCGTATTGTGCATTTCATATTTTCTTTCGATACACAATTTTTTTTGATATATTTGTTAAAAAAAGAAATAGTGAATTACCAATCACTGGTGTCCACAGATATAGCTGAGTATTTTTTATATATCGATATTATATTAATCTTGACTTCCATTAGCATTCTTATATATATGTTAGATTTTATTCCGAGCCATGTTTGAAAAAAACAATCATCTTAAAGCAAAATTTTTATAAAATGTTATATAAAAGCTAGAATCAAATATTTTTTGCTTATTAATAACTGTTTCTTGATATAGTCTATAATATAGCTGAAGATATGTATGCATCTGTTAGTGTACAGATTATCACAATCACAATTTTTATATCGGTTTAGATTTTTCAATCGATCAATAAATATCATGTGCCAAAATTTTATATGAAAATTTCTTTAATGTCAAGGATAAATAAATCATAATAAGAAAAGTTTCTATTTTATCGATGCACCAAAGCAATCATTGATATATTTTCCTTCATCAGAGCTTATTAGTAAAAAAAGATAGTAGAACGCACGAAATACATCCGAGCATTCAAGTAGTGTATTTAATAGTTTCAAAAAGAAAAAAAATGCATGCCATAATTTTATCGACACAAAGGTTCTTTGTAGAGGTACTAGTTTTGTGCGATCTATATATCTGTAGAAGAATCTCTGCGATATATAAATAATGTTGAACGTATATATTTTTGGCAATAGTAGCAAATGTAGGACCGCGTGGGTGTACGAGATTAATTACCAAAAGAGTGCGAGAGTGTGAGAGCGAGAATAATCGGTAGAAGTAGAATTTTTTTTATTGTAAAAATATTCAGCTATTGACTGAACGTGGGCACCATTGTACATATTTATATATTTTACAATAAACATTTTCGCTGTTTACAACTTCATTTCATTTATGAGCCCACCCGTACACTTATAACTTACTGTATTATTACTATTACTTTTACTACTACTACTACTACTACTACTACTACTACTACTACTACTACTACTACTACTACTACTACTACTACTATAACTATTATTACTACTACTATTACTGTACTGTTACTATTACTACTAATGCTATTACTGTTACTATCATTACTTTTGCTATACTAGTACTATTACCATCATTATATTGACGTCGTTCCTTATTATGACATACATTCCCTTGTAGTCGTTATTCATATTAAGTTTTTTGCACCATCAGCGGGTTACACTTTGTATATTGTCTTAATATTGTATCGTGCAATGTGTTTGTTGTGTTACGTACGTTTGCGTTTTGTTGATCACCTATCACTTATACTTTATCATATGACTAAACAAATTACAATTGACAGCCCAAACATCTTAGGGAAAGTCATATAATTAGTGTAATATATTTTTTAAATTATCATATGTTAAAACATCATTGAAGCAGCAGTAACTTGAGTCGCATAAATCTTCGAATGCAATAAGATTCAATTGATCTACATAATAACTTGCAACGGTATCTACGATATTAATTTTTCCTATCCGAGTACACAAAGGAATACAAGCTTAAAGTCGCTTTGTATTTCAACTTTCAACATGTTTGAAGATTAAGTGTACCCTGACTTTTCTTTAATGTTTCTATTCTCGGCAGTCCCTATGATTTTGTCATTCGTTCAATGATTCGGTATACATAATCATATTATAAGCGGTATTAGTTAAATGTTAATGTTTCTCTGTGTCCCGTGCACTTCTTTTCGTGTCAACTCCCAATGACCTCATCTGACCTGCTACCGATCGAAACTCGAAAATTGAATACCAAAAGTGGACCTGCCCGAGATTAAGGGGAATCATCGCAAATTCCGTAACCTCGTCACCAGCTATATAGGTAACTCTGTCTATGTGTGTGTCCATCTGTCCATTTGTGTACGAATGTATGTTTGTTTTCACAAGGTCCTCTGCCTTTATATGTATTTCTTCTTATGAATGATCTGTTTTTCATTGATTTTACAATATGTGGATTTACAATATGTGGTTTATCTCACCTCTTATGTACACACAATTTTGTATTGAACAGATAAAATCTATCACAACTTTTATCTATCACAATTTTTTGAAGAATTTGAATAATTGTTTTAAAATAATTGCAAAAATAATTTAAAAGCAAAGTTAAATGTTATGTTTCTCTGCATGTGATATATTCAAAGATAAAGTGTTATTTATTATATTAGAATGTCACATGTTTATTTTTATATTTTTTACTTGATGAATTAAAATTGAAAGGAATATAATAGATCAATTTATTTATAAAAATCAATTATACACACATATCTCAGAAGTTTGTTTTATATTTTACAATATGAATATATTTTTTACACACTACAATTTTAAAAGCAATTTTTTATGTTTGTTCATTAACACACGATTTTTAAACTTGAATGTTTATACTAAAAATATTTGTTAAGCAAACTAAGTGAAATTAAGCAGCAGAATTATGTAAATGAATCTTTCGAATATCTTTGTGAGTGTGTTTCTTATTTCTAATTTTATCGCTTCTGCTTATGAGAATTGTATGCCTGATACATGTATTTTTTTATCACTCTTCGCACATATATCCGTTGTCTGTTTTTCTGACATACATTTTGCAACACAGCTCAAGAATGTTTTTATAAATCTAGGTCATTCTTCTCTCAATATATCCAAGAATAACATCTATACTAGTTATAGGAATGAATTACTTAAAAAGATTTCGGTAATTACGTTTTACTCAACGTATTCCACTTAATTTCTCTATCTATAAACTCTACAATCCTAAAATTTCCTTATCACATTCGGTATCGTGCAGCAATTAGTTTAGCCTAGACATACCCTATAATCACAGCACGGACCGATAAATTAATGGAAAAACGTCTGCGCAATTTACAATGAAATCTAGTTGTTACGTATGCATAAAATGTATATCTACAGATTCCAGCACAATTTTCTCATGTACGTATATTCTTTTTCTGTGTAATTAATTAGGCATGGAGTTAAACGTAGCACATACAGGTGATAATTGCTAATCGTAAAGAAAGTTTTCGCTTAAAAGCAAGCGAGGTCATTAAATGTTGTCCGCTTGACTATATTCTCATTTATTCATAATATGTTAGATATTTTATGCCTGCGATTAATAAAATATAAGTATTTTTATACAATAAGTACATATACTATAGCTTAGAATTTGTTAATAAATAGTAGAATAGTATAGTCATAGACTGAAAAAAGAACTAAATTTATACACAGGCTTGGCACAAATGTAGTGCTATAGTAAGATTTGTCATTCAAACAGAAAAGTTAAATATTTAAAATTAAAATTATAGGCGAAAGAACGATTAGAATTAATAAATAGATAAATTGGCTATGTAACGTAAAAGCACTTACTTAAAATAAATAAGATAAATTACGTATAGATAGATTGCGATTTTAGCTGTGTATTTTTATATCTTTTTGTAATTTTCTTTAGAATTCATCGTAAATATATTGTGATGCAGCAAAGTAAAAATTATTTTATATACATATGTAATTATAGTAAAAATTGAATAACCCGATTGATGATATTCTAACAATTAAGTTTATATGATATTTTTGTAAACTAAAACAAATTAACGAGACAAAGCCAATAAAATGTCCTTCGATCCTTGCTGATATCGGCTTTTGTAGCGTTTTGAATCCTTTTGATAGGCGTACTTAACACGTATAATTTTTACAGCAATTTTTAAAAATAAATTTATTTAGTTCGCACAGCTCACGCAAGAAATTATAGCATCGCATACTTTATGTTACAGCTTTGAAACATTCCCCGTCGAAGAGAAAAAGTATAAGCAGACCACTGAGGCCACTGGAGGGTGACTTTGATTCAACCGGTGAGTTAAATACGTTTCTTTCAAACTCAAATGATTTTTTCCAATTTTTTATCATTCAAAAGTTCTCTACGCTTGTTCATGATATCACGCGAGAAATTGATCGGTTTTCGGAACGTCATCAGTAACAGACCGTAAATAATTATTTCGCGTTTTTGAGTAACTGGATATTTTTAATATTCATCTTCAGCGCGTCTAAAATAATAAATTGTGATGACAGAATTGATTAAAATAACGTCCAATTTTAAGTAAAATATATCAGCATCGCGATTAGAGGTTTGGACGTGAATTCCGAAAATCGTGCCGAACATTTCGACAGAACGTTTTTTTCACACGGTTCTATCATTAGCTTTGCGCTGGATTTCACTGTAGCCAGGCACAGCGATCAGTGCAATAAACTTAGTTGCGGCATTCCCACGTTACCCGCTTCTAAAGCATTCACGACAATACCGATATGCGAAGACATCGAGAGTTCTAGGTGAAGTTCTGTCCGATCCTATCCGATCTTCCTGTCCCTTGCTCCACGTTGGCTTCCTATGGATACTTCACTACAAATATGAAAAACGTATGTACATTTATTATAATCTCTAATTGTTTAGTAGATTTTAATTCGCACCACAAAGGCGCACCTTGTAAAGAAATCGATATTCAATCTCACGTTTTTCTCTTACTGGTGAATCAAAAGTTTAGAGAATTTTGTCATCAGAAATGTAAGTCTGTACATATCCTGCATATCTTGCACGGGCTCAAGTCACCGTCAGCGACGAACGAACGTAAAATCGGTGTAAATACTAAATGCAAAATTATACATTGTACATAACAGAGAGAGAAAGCAGAGAATTGCTGCGTTTTATACCTTTTAAATTTATATTTCACCTAGCAAAAAGTGATTCCACTGAACACACACCTCTGCACCTCGCGCTATCCTTCTCACTTCATCTCTCCTTGTATTCCCATTATCAATTCGTTTACCATCCTATATATATATATAGCTTTTTACATCGTGAATGTCCGTTAATCGTTTTGTTTCCCTGCCACATAAACGTCCCTCGTTCGAATCCTCGGGTTTTGCCTCGGGACTCTATCGGCCAACGAAATGTGACAGAGAAACTGGAACCGCAATTTCGATGGGGTTTGCTTTTATCGTGCTTCGCTGCAAACGAAATGCTTGAAGGAACGTTGCGTACCCAATGACGAAGCAGGGTTTGAATGACAATCGCAGACAAGTCGCTGGATCTCGATGCTAGATATATATGCAAAAATAACTCCTACAATTTTATCGGAAATAATTGACAGGATCGAAAATATGAAGCGCATATTTCTTGTGCAACATCGATAATTCTGTCGTTGCTCTCACCGTTTCAAACCCTACGACAAAGAAATTTCGTGACTGAATATGAAATTACTTTAGTGGTACAATTATTGGCACAATATTGTTCAAATATTGGTCCAATATGTTCCCAATGTTTAACCAATATATTGCCAATAAATTGCTATTAAGACATCTTGTGCTTGTAACGCGCTTTCGGCACTGATGAATGGCTTCCGCGTTTTCGGGTACTCTCGAAATCCGTGGTGAGTTTCTCTGTCCGATTAAGAGCTGGATACGTATCACAGTACGGTAATGGTACATGGTGTTATATGGTGGTTTAGCGGTGGCGGCAACTGGAGGTTCGACAATGCATGCTACATCACCTACAAAGGCCGGTGAGTCTCGTACAATCACTTACTCTCGTAATGTACAGTTGTTTATAATTGTCATGTGAAACTATTTTCAAGATTGCGTCGCGATGTCGCGAAAATGTACCATTATCTTTTTAGAACGGTGTTACACTCGAAAACCGAATGATGTCGGCCTTTTTTCAATCGTACTTTTTTTGTTCAAAAAGTAAAAACAATAAATATGAAAAAAATTTTAAGGATTCGTGTATATAAATTGTTCTCTAACATAATCTATTTAAAATTGAGTGTATTTAAAATTAAAGATGAAAGTTAATGAATTGAAAATAATTTAATTAATTCCGTATTGCAACAATATTTATTATAAATCATGTGTCATTTATCGCTTTAATTAGAATTGCAAGTAATTTTTTTGAACTGTGCAACGTAAATTCGACACATTCGTGAATCGCGAAAATGTTATCAAAGAGATTTTATTTATTACATTATTATGTAATAATCATAGGACAAAGCGAACTTCACATATTACACTGATCAAGAACTTATTTATAATTACAAACATATGTGTATTATGATAAATCGCGATATGTATAAAATATTACACTCGCGGACCACTCTCGTAAAATGAACCAGCCAGAGAAGAATCGACGTTGCACGGTTCTCCAATCATTCGACTTCTCTCATCCGGCTTCTCTGTTTCTCTCTTTTCGCCTGTCTTTCTCTCTGTCTTCCCATTCCGCGCCATCGCGACGCGGCACACGCGACTCCCTCGTTGAACCCTTGGATGGCCTCGAACTACCTTGAACGACCATGGCAGCAGTTAGCCCGCCCGATCCTGCGATCAGCGCGATGAACGTGGCGGCCTCGGTGCCGATTGCCACCTCCACCCCGGTTAACCTTGCCGCCGGCCCGCTGAGCCCGCCCCCGTTGACCTTAGCTGCCGGTCAAGGTCCGCACCACGAGCATCCGCCCGGGGCCGCCCCCACGGTCAAGGTCACGAGTTACCCGGCTGTACTGAAGGGTAGAAGCGCGGCCAGTCCGCCGAACCCGAACCTGGTGCCGTCCGGCAAGATCCCACCTCCGGTGCCACCGCGGGGCACAGGCGCCTCGAGGACCGCTAGGTCCTCCGAGGATCATCGGGCGGCCAGCACCGCCGCCTCGACGACGTCGTCGGTGACTTCCAGCCGAGGTGATGAAGCAGCCATAATCACGAGATACCGCTTGCATGACAGTTCGTGCGACCTGCACCATTCGCTCCTACCTGACTATTCCTCTACCTCTACTTCTGTCATCACCGCTAAAACCGTGGCCTCTACTATCACTGCTGCTACTTCTATTAAAGCTACCTCCGCGACCTCGAATGCGTTGCATGTTCATACATCAACATCCAATACTTGCCGTGTCACTCGTCGCGATCGTGTCGGTGGAGAAGCCGGACGGATTCGACCGATGGACTCGATTCAGCATTGGCATACCCAAGAACTCGACGAGGACGAGGAAGAGTTCGTCAGCGTGGTGAAAGTCGAGGACGCTTACTTCATTAAGACTAGCCTGCATCCTTTCAAACCAGATAGAGGAATTCATCGATCCAATCGCTTGAAAGATTTCAGTGGAATTACGAGTAACGATAATTATAAAGTCTCAAAGAAAGATAAAGAGAAAAGAGGCGATACCAAGACGGATCATCTAGCGAAGTTTACATACTTTTTAAATCCAAGCTCTCGATCTGATCTCATGAATTACAAGATGTCGCGAAAGGACAAGAAACATTCGGAGACATATTACGAGAGAGTAAAGAGAAAGCAAAAGAACCTTGAAGCGTCTATCACAACGATCACGACAATGTCGCATCTTTGTAAGCCAGTGGAAGATGCGAGAACGCATCATATGTACACATCTCGTATGGAGGCTGCTGAAGAATGGACTGATTGTAAGCAAAAGATCTTAAAATTCACGTCAATTAAAAAAGATAGTATTTTGCTGCAAAAGATTCGAGAGAAATCTAAGAGAAAGAAACGACTTGCGCCGGAACCGTCGATAAAGAAACGAATACCTAAAAAGGAAACTTTTAATGGAAATTTAGCTGAAAATGAGAAAACAGATGTAAAAAGAAAAGATGGAAATTTGTCTTTGAAAATGAGTTCTCTAGGAAATAAGAGTGGTTATCATATTCAGGAGAAAAGTAATAAAATTGACACAAATTTTACAAGCAAAAAGAAGGAATCGGCAATCAGATGTGATGAAACGAAACAGAATTGCCCTTCTGGCAGAGATAATAACTATCTTGATAAGAAGAAGAATATCTCTAAGAATATAAATGATGAGCAAATAAATAATAGAGGTGGATTCAAAGGAATTTTTGCAAACAGTTACCGTGGTAAAGTTGAAAACATAGAAGATAGGATAGTTCATGAAAGGATTAGTAAATTCGATCGACAGACTAATGAGAGATTAAAAAAATATAAAAACGAGTCTTCGAAATCCGACTGTAAAAGCTGCGATGGAAATTCGTATTTTCGTGAAGAAGAATCTTTATTCGATATTAAGAAGACCAACTCGAAAGATGTGAATCGAGATAAATTGCTGAGTACAATCGAGAGAGAAGAATTTATATCTTCCAGTTTCGACGATATTCGAAATAGGAATAACGATGTTCTAAAATGTTCCGTTTTCGAAAAACTGAAGAACTTTGAGAAGATTAAGATTGATGTGAGAGATAAAACGAAGGATGCTCGGCGAGAAGACGTACACTTGGATAATTTGAACTACGGAAATGAAATGAACGCTATTAAACAAAAATTTACGTTACCGGTTAATGAAATTCGATTGAATCAAGAGGAAGAAAAAATCGTATTGAAAGGAAGATTATTAAATACCGATGTTAAACACAAGAGACAAACATTTAAGTCTCTTTCGAGTGATTATTGCGACGATTTATCTAATTCAGAGCTTGGAATGCTAAAACCGAATGTTTCCTTCTTACATACTTATCGAAAGACGCGATCGTTTACATAAAGACATAAATTTCTTGATTGCTAATTTTAGCAAAGTGATTTAAAAAGGTATTAATAACGATAAGTCTTGATGCCATCCAACTGATAATGATTACCAACTGCGTAAACGATAGTATACAAAATTTCTTTCCGAATTTATAATCTTATAAAAGAGATCCGCAGCTTCCAACTTTATGAAGAAACTACAACTTTCATCTTTCTTCACTGAACACTTATCACGTAAAATGTTTTTGATCTCTTTTATATCATTATTGCATGACAACACAAGCATACGTTCTAATAATTATTATTTCCTGTATATCGTCATCTGATCTCATATCTCAGATTGTGATAACAGTATTTTCGGTAATTACCAGGATTAGCGAAGATGGTGTGTTATGTTTACCGTTAAATGTTTGACTATCATTATTAATAGAAGAGAGTAATCTGTGTTGAACTAATATCTTTTCCTAATCTCTTTTCCACGTCTGCGACGTTTCAATGTCAGTCGATTTAAGACATCGACGAGGTATCGTTTATGTATAGCAAAAATCGTTGTCGAGTTCTCCCTGCTTATTGTGTAAAATTATCGTTATGTGATTGATTGACATCTCTATTAGCTTAAGTATCGTTCGAGTTTTATTAAAAACTGCATGCATAGAATTTTATTACCAACAACGAGTGAATAAACGCAACGTGTTTTACAGGAAATGAAATTTTGCTTATACCGCGTTATTATTCTCAGAATAATATCTCTTTTGCTTTTGTTGCTAATTTATTTCGTGTAATCCGATATCCGTCCATTTAATTGCGTTTATTTACCTCCTAGTCGTATTGTGCTATTTAATCGACTCGTTCTGAAGTTTAATAAATTGTTTAGTAATAATTTGTCTCATGTAACACAAGAGGATGTTCATACGAATACATTGATGATGTAGTAACCGCAACGTATAAAATTGTATCTATTCTGCATACTTTAATTAAATAGTTTATGTTGTACTTTCATAAATACGTATAAGTGAATACTTTAATACTCGTCCGAATTTGTTTCTATCATTTTTGAATATAGATGCTTTATATTGACATTTTCAACATTTTTAAAAATGCAATATTCTTAGATAAATGATATTATCGCGATTCTTAAAATTTGATTTACGATATTGTTGCTAGCTTGCCTTCTTAAAATTGTTGGAAATGTAATTTTGCTCTGCATAGTTTTCTCGCTGCGGTATATACAATCGCGCTTGGAAACTTTATATAATTATCTTCCTCTTTATATCCTCTTTATCTTTCTCTTTGTATTAAATATCAGAAGTTGTTCATCCTAAGCTTCCTCAACTATATTTATATACAGACGGGCAGAAGAATTAATTCATTGTGGAATTAGAGGAAATATCATTACTATTTTTCATACACACGTTAAAAATTTCGATTGATCAAAGATTGTGCTACAATTAAATTCACATATAGAATGGTTTAAAATTTGGAGTATTTGTCGAATTAATTTTTATAAATCTGCATAAATATGTAAAATTAACAAGTGGTATGTAGATATTAACTTTAAACCATCTTATATGTCGACGAATTTTTCTTATAATAATAATCAAGTTGTCAACAAATTAACATATATACAAGTCAATATAATATTATGAAAAATGTTTCCAAATCTTTCAACTTTTTTTTGCAAATATGAGAAAATATATTAGTACCTCTCAAAAAGTCGTGATAAGAAATATATTTTTATCCTAAAATCACAATTCAAGGAGTAAATCGTAATTTTCTGCCAGTCGTTTTCGTAAGCATATTTAGGTGTGATTACTATTAGTGTAAACACTGTAAACGAATCTCTTATCTCAGCTATCCTTTGCCATTCCATTCTTGCCTACTATTTCAACATTTGATTGTATTAATTAGGGCTAATTGTAGCGCGCTTTTTGTAGGTGGCACCCTTCCTTCCACCTGCTCCACCCCGCCCCCGCCCTTTGATGATGCAGTCCACTCGAACGACCAAACTTTGGCTTCCGGTGGTCACCTTCAACAAGGCGGCACAACCCCTATTCTCACAAGCAATCTGTTCTCTACTCATTCCAAACAAAATAAGGTTGTTCATCACGTTACCCTCACCAAGACGTATCACGACACTGTAAGGTGAGTACACTCTTTTGCCAATTGCTATCATTGATAATTTTGAAGTATCTCAATTCTCAACCCCAGTAATAAAATCAATAGAATAATATTATTCATCATTTTGTATATTTACACGAATAAATTAAAAATAGCTAACAAATTTAGTATAGAATGACAATTTTAGTGATGCATGCAGCTAAGAATAGATTGACGATCAGATGCAATTGATAAGACACGTACACAGAGATACGTCTTATACACTGCTTGAATTTTTTTTATATTACCTATATTTAGCCTGAAATATATTTTATGCTTATCTTCGCACTTTGCACGCATCTAAACAACATTTTTTTCTTTGCTTTATCACGGCAACCTCAGGAAAAGGAGAATGTTAGTATTTGATTTTAATTTAATCACACATGATTACTCGATTCCTTCAGCTTATCGGCATTAAACATGACAAACAAATTTATCCTCAGCATATCGGACGTGCATTTGGAGAGCAGCGGTAGCGGTAGTGGCAGGGGGGGGGGGGGGAACAAAACCGGCCGGAAGTGCTGAGGGCTCGACGCCAACGTGGACCGAGGGCACGCCGTCCTTCACCGAGAGCTCCAGCAGCGGCGACATAGGTAAGTTGCTCTACGCGCTGAACATCTACTATGGCTCCTGAAGGATACTGCCACGAGGACTTCTCGACTTCTTCTGCTGGTACCTCCCCTCTCTTCTATCTCCTTCGAAAACTCCAACGAGGAGTCGCTCGTGCGAAAACAAACATAGACATTATATTGATTCTCGCTGTTGTTTAATTATCGAGTGTTAACGTAGATCTTCTAAACTCTCTAAGTGATTTTTTTAGATTGTTGCCTTTCTGTGAGAAAAATATTAGGAAATCGACTTACTGTTTTAGAATTATATCACATTGATTCTATGAATCTGAAACTTTTTTTATAAGCCTTTTTTTATTTCTGATTGATATAAATTGAATGATGTAACAGTCAACAACATTGACAATCATGTTGGCGATAAATCTTTCTATCTCGTTAATATCATAGAGTTATTGGACACTTGAATAGTGTGTATTGAATGTTTAGTTCATGAAAGAATTTAATCTTTCTAAATACTAAACATCTTATTTTTTAATATATTACATACATATACATTATTCTCATCAATTTTCAAATCATATTATATATCATTATATGTGTATATACACACACATGTATATACATATATGTATATGCAATTATTAGATTATTACATTTTAATATCAATTTGACAAAAAATCTTTTTCAATGCCGAGAAAAAAACGGAGATTCTTAAAATTTTTGTCTACAACGAAATAAACATAAAAACATAAGATTTAACATATAAATTAACGTATCAGAAAAATTGAAACGTAAACTATAAATTAGAAGTTCAATTTGTTGTATATAATATATACATGTATGTATACATCTTTGTTTTTTTATTATGATTTTTATTTATTGTTATAATATTTTTTTAAAAGGAAAGCGGATTTTTTGAAATTAAAATAATATGACATAATTGTCTCGAAATACACACATACCTAAAATATGTGAATGCGACAATTAAAAATAAATGTTTAACTTTAATGTTATTGTAACTAATGTTATTGTTGTGTAATATCGATTATGCTTCAAGATTGTTAGTCAAATGCGAAAATATTTTCATTCGATTATGATTTTATAACAGCTATAATCAATCAACATTGTTGTTCTGTCTAGTCCTGTCTAGCTAATTTAAATAAAGCTTTGTTAAAATGCCTGATAACTATGAAAAAGACAATAAAGGAAAAAAAATACCAAACGCGAAACCTTCACTTCTTCGTCACTCTTCATTGAATCCTGTCTACACGTTGATTTTATTTTTCTGTTTTCATCTGTATACGTTTTCTGATCTTTGAGAATTTCTTAGGACCTCTGGCAGATAAGTTTTGATCTTTGTCTGTATTTTTTTATCTCTTCTATTTTTGTATCTTTCTTTATTATTGACTCACACAATCAATTAGTTCACACGCTTCTTCTCATGCATAGACAACACAGTTTCTTAAATTCACATTTCATGTTTCGTCCCAAAATTGCGAAACCTCGAGAAAAAAAGGCACAAACTCTGAACTACTTTTCATTTATACGAATGCTATGCATATGTCTCGTATTTTGCACGGCGATAAATATATATTTAAAAATTTAATCTCTCACGCAGTTACGACCGCTTTTTTCAAATATAGAGCTAATTTGGAGATTACACTATCGCTCGAGATACCTCTTGCCTTCCATTAATGGTAATTTGCGAGGACCAATGATATTTTTAGCACGATGACGATTAACGATAATTTTAGGTTGCCCGACGACACCAATCAAGGGTAACCAACGTCAGGATGACGGTGGAAGGATCGCGGCCACTGTGGAGGAGGCCCTAGCGAGTCTCACAACTGAGATGGTAAGTCCTAATTCATTTTGTTGACCGATCGGACACAAGAAGATACAGCAAAGGCAATGGAGAATCATGCTGACATTGTATAAAAATTTATAAATTTATTTTATATTTAATATGCTTCCATGAAACCAGCAACACAGGAGGGGGATTACAAAATTGAGTTTTTTAAGACAAAAGTTCATTTTGAAAGAATCTTCTTTTCATATAATTTTTTTATTTCAGTAATTCTATCCTTCTATTAATATGGCTCCGTATTTATATCTTTCTTTTATTGATAAATGTACGCATTTATTGATACAAGTGAAGTGTGAATACGAACTATAGCCTGTACTGTTACCTACGAGTATAAATTTTTATTTACAAAGCAATTTTACTTAAATTATAATTTTATTGCTATTGATATGCACGTTCTAGTCTCTTATCACATGCTAATAATACGAGGGTAAGTCAATAAGTCCTTAGAAAATCTGTCAAAGGGCACTCGCAGTGTCGTCACATTACTTTTTGACAAGTAGCATCTTTCAGCTGATTACTGTCAAATTTTGAGCGGAATTCATCGCGTGGTTTCATTTCTGTAGACGATTAAAGCGAACAACCTTTGTATTTTTTGCAAAATGGAAAAAAATGAGTTTCGTGCAGTGATCAAACATCTACATATGAAAGGTTTAATGCCGAAAGAAATCAAAGCCGAGTTGGATAATGTTCATAGCACATCTGCATTTGCGACTGTATATAATTGGGTGAATGAATTTAAACGTGGTCGTACATCCACATGTGATGCAGCTCGTTCGGGACGTCCAATCGAGACTGCTATACGCCAGAAATCATCGATAAAGTCCACGATATTATTTTGATTGACGAGTGAAAGTGCGCGAGCTTGTTGAGGCCACAGGCATATCACATGGCACCGTGATTTCAATTTTGCACGAACAATTGGGTATGAAAAAGCTATCGGCAAGATGGGTGTCGCGTTTGCTCACTGTGAACCATAAGCGCGACCGAGTGACAATTTCAAAACAATGTTTGAAATTTGGAGATGTTTCAACGTAATCCAGATGAATTTCTGCGTCGATTCATTACTGTGGAACAGTCAAAACAATAGACTTCACCGGGTGAACCAGCTCCGAAGAAAACGAAGACCGTGAAGACGGTCGGAAAGGTGATGGCCACAGCTTTTTGGGATGCACGCGATATAATTCATATCGATTACCTTCTGTCGAAGCAAACTGAAAGAAGACTATGTTGAGAAATAAAAATGAATCGATCAAAAAAAATGTGTTTTACTATGTTTTTCTAAAAACTTATTGACTTGTCCTCGTATCATGATTGTCTATTGCCACCGCTATATTCACGAACAGACGATTTATACGAGATGGTAAGTTTGCTATCGTCAGTGGCCGATTGATCGAATTATTTAAACGTGTTTTCCCCGAGTGACCGAGGCTTACCGTAATTATTAAAGATAGACTGCGACGTGTCATAAAAACTTATCTAATGGTAATTGCATCGTCTTCAAGTCCTTTTAACGTCCCCTTAAGTATTGCAGGATTTTCCAGGATAAACCGACTAATCGCGATCCGCATGGAGCGTCCCAAGCTGAATTTCATTCCTAAAAATGAGATAAAAGCACGCGCTCGAAAACGATGCTACTGTCGATATTATTCTCGAGATGTTTCACATCGAGATCACTCATATGACAAACGTGTCGATGGTGTATATTCTTTGTGGCATATTTTCATTACGCTACGTCAGGCATTTTTATTAAAAAGTAAACAAATACTTTATCAGGACTGACGAAACGCAAAAATGCGCGTGAAGTGTACATGTCAGCATGATTTACGTTTCGCGATATTCTTATCGCTTCCCGAAGAATCGCGTCGAACATTTCACAGCTGAAACATTCAACAATTCTATACAACGTAACTGTTCTGAATAAAAAAAGAGTATTGCTTAGAGGTCGCGGAGGAAACGAAGTATCTCGCATAATCGTCTACAATTCGGTAGCGAGAATAGTTTAAAAGTATTCATCAATTCTGAGAGAAAGAGAGAAAGAGAAGAGAGATAGCCACGAGCTACTCTCCTCACTTTTGAGGACAGGTCTGTGTCTCAGCTCTCATTAAATTCATTCTGACAGAAACGAACGGCCGCTTTGGAACGCTCCATGCGAGAGAGTCAAACTGTCTGAACGCTTTGTCTATTTTCCTGAATCAGGAGATACTGCAGCGCGAATGAATGCACGACTCTCGTCCTCCTTCGATAATCTCCATCATCGTGCGCAACGTGCTCTGTGGGTGATCTGCACCGCCGTAGCGACAAATCTTCGAGAAAATGAGAGAGAGAGAAAGAGAGAATGGGTGACTGTGTGAATGCGGGGATGAATTACGGATAACGAAATACAGTTTAACCCTTGATTGGTCGCGTTGGAATAGGTTGCTAACTATGCCCGTGTAATTCAAGCTTTTAACAGTCGCATTTAATTTTACTGTTGGTATCAGTGTTGGTAGTTGGATTTCTTTTCACGGAACATGTAACACTATGCTTTTTTGAAAATCTAATCTGTCATTCTTCTCATGTTTCACCCTTTTTTGTCGTCATTGTCTCTACCGGATCCACTTAATTCTTCTCGTTTTAACTTTTTGCTTGTCAGTTATTCATATTTACACTCTCTACTTAAGTCACTCTCTATTAGGCAGAGAATGACTCAAAGCAATTAATTTAGAATTGATATAAGAATATTTGTTTAATCCTAAAAGCCTGCATTTGATCGCAAGACTACTTAAGGGTTAAAAATAGAGGAAAATGATACGGAATAGCTTCATCGAGGATCGAGGCGAATATGTGATCTGTTCTGAATCGAGATTGCAAGGATTATCGACCATTCCATTTTGATGACGAGTTTATGTTTTATTCATTATATATATATATATATATATAGAACGTTTCGCTTATACGAAATGTTTGTACTTAACGTGATTTTCATTAACGTCTGTTCGGTAGAGACATTCGTCTCGATCCGCGATTTCTAGCATTAATTTGTTATCGACATGTATATCTGTACACATAAACATGTGGGCGTATCTCATTCGAATATGGTTCCCACTATGATAAGGGAATACTTTCGACATCCTTATATGGGCATCCTTGAATCTTCCTGAGTATAGAAGAGTCAATATCATTATGGTTACGTATTTAACAAGAACGTGATACTCGTCGGCCTACAGTACTCGATAAAGTTTTTGACATTGTTCCAAATCGATATCAGGGAGTGATTAAAATGCCATTTTTCCAACGAAAGTTTTCATAAAGAAGATTCATTTTTTTATTAGCCTGTTCGGAAAGATCATCTCAAATTTCGGTTGATGAAAGGACCTCGCTTCTTAAGGACCTCGTGCACGAAAATCCACGAGCGATTATTAGAAAATTCGCCGACACTCGGCACAAGTCCATCTCCACCGCTACAATAAAGATACTCTTTGAGTAAAAATTGCGTCCTGAACTGACAGAAGATTTGAAACGAACTTTCCAAACACCTAATATTTTTAAAGAGGATCGAAAATGACATTCTTAATTCTTTTGACGTTGTATTGTTCTATTTAAATTGATACATATCTTTTTATTCTGTTCTTTTATTTATCAGCAAAATTTTTAATTGGTCTACAGAATAGAACAGGCCAATTATAGACCATATAATTATCAAAGACATTTTATGCAAATTTAAAATATAAATATGTTGTAATTTTAATTTTCTTGTATATCTTAATCTTTTATTTTAATTTCTACAAAAATTAACGTCAAAAAAATTAAATATTTTTATAATCCGTCAAAGCTGAAAACTTATTTTGAAACACAAGAAAATAAGAAGACAAACGTACTAAAATATTCAGCTAAATAGAATATATAAATGTACTGAAAAAAAAGATGATCTTTTAAGATGATCGCAAAAATTGTATTGTAGCGAATTTATGACATACATTTCTAAGAGATGAGGAGCTGTCAAAATGGCATTTTGTTTACTCCGGACGTTTTCACGCGTCTCTATTGTCCATACATAATTCAAACGTCTTTTTCCTAATCGAGTCGTCGCCGTCGATAAATTAATATCATATTTTACTAACATGTGAGAGGCCGTGCGACTACAAGACAAGTGTCGTCGACATATAATTGACACATGGCGAACGGGGGAGCTTTGTAAATAAAGTATGCTTGCGCATAGTTCGGCTAGCAGAAGGCCCGCGCGGTTTCTTTTTATTGCGAGATATATAGTTAGTGTTATGTATCTATATGTGTCTTACGTTCTGTCTGTCTCTGTATGTACCTATACATACACATACGTATGCACACGCACAAAAATCGTGTGTAACGTGTATACATATTATAAATACAACGTGCTTGTGTATACTCGCAAAGGTAACATATATCGAGTTGTTCCTCCCAAATTCTGATGAACTACGGATCGCGATAAAACAAGCCTGAGAAAACAAGAGAGACATATTTTTTATACGAGTCTTCGCCATGGATATGACGAACTCTTGTAGTGTATGCGGTGTATCCTAATGGTCGCAGCAATCGTAACATATCAGTGGATGATTCGAAGAAAAAAATATTTAATATTTTTCATCGTTTCTTATTTTTCTTAAAAGCGCCTAACGTCAAATTTATTCCTACACAAAAGCTTTTTGAAATTTTTTATATAGTGCGATGATATCTCTCTCTCTCTGTTTTTAAACCAAAAATTTTTTCCGATGTACAGATAGAACTATACGTTTGTCTGACAAACATCAAAGTTGTGTGGATACTGAAGAAGTTATATTAAATGTGATAACAAAAATATAAAAGTGCGTTACAAGCGATATATTCTGATAGGATAAAAGATATTTTATTTAACAGAAAAAAATGTCCAGTACTAGTAAACGTAGCAAATTTGCAATAAAAGAGATTAATCTGCAATGCTAGATTCCCTTGAAAATTTTCCGTAACATATCCGACGTTCATCAGAATCAGGGTATACGAAAAGTTGTTGCCTCTTGCCAGTATTGTATTATATAATACGACGTGATGCGTGGTGTGAAGTTGATTTTGGCGAGGAAAAAAAGAAGAACTTAGTGCCGTGTACGTACAATACCCCGTAGTAACAGAGCATTCAGATATGTAATCGCGTTGCTATAATAGTACGTGAGATTTATCGCGAACGTTTTGAAACGCCAGAATGTTGTTCAATTATACGTATTACTATTATTATAAAACGCTTCTGAACATGTCGGTGTAACATTTATGATTGGCGGTAAAATCTCACCGCATCTCGGTAACGGATCTTTAAAATATCTCGAGACATCTTTAACATACTTTTGATTTTAAACATTGGTACATTCCGTCGCGTATTTCCACGATGTACTATCAACTGAAAAAGCATTTAAGATTTTTTCCAAGAGACCTCGAAGCATTCCGAATGCATTCCGAGATTTCATTTGTCTTTTATCAGAACGCGTACAACGACGTATGAGAGTATTAGTGTTGCAAATGATATTTTTATGGTCTAGATTGACTGCACTTTATCCAGCGAAATCGACAGAAATCCACGACAGTTATTAAAGTTTTACCGTGGATGCAGATTTTACTGCCGAGATAGCTTCATGACACAGTAGCTTTGTTAACTCAATACCTCCTCGCGGGTATTGCTATTGTAATTGTTAGGATCCCGCGTGAACATACCACTAACAGCGTTAGCAATTTCAAAAGTGTGATATTTTTTTAACATATCCTTGGGAATTAAATATTGAAATCCGGATTGTGTGTGACGTTGGTGCAAAGTAATTTTTATTAGATCGCGCGGAAAATTCAGGGAGGATGAGAATCATCGTAAAAGTATGTGTGCGCGAGAAAGATTGCGCTGTGTTGCTTATACAAAATACTGAGATTGTCCTAACATAATGTATGTCCGTTCTTTTTCTTTTGTGAAAAGTAAGAGAGAAAATTTTTTGTCACTTAAAAATTTTTCTTTTTAATGTGATTTTCAGCGATTATCGTGCTCAAATACTTACATACGAGTACGTGTGTGCACGTTCCTTCTTGATTAATATAAATCTTTTTTGTTTTCAAAGCGTCATGTGTTGGGCGTAGATGTTTCTCTGTGTGTTTCGTGTGTGCTTACACAAAAGCTGATGTTAATGCCATTCGTGAAATAACATTTGTAACTTTTCGACTCTTATTTAAAACAGATCAATGTGCTTTGCCAAGTTACAGGTTTAGCAGTCTCTCTCTCTTCTTATTACATAATTATTTAAGTCTTTACCATGCCACATATCTCTCATTACATGATATCATGTTCTCTTTTCGTCCTTTCCGATTCAATTATATTACATTCGTACATTATGAGTCGTACCTCATAATTTACGACACCAGTAAAAACATTTGAGAGTTAAATGTTTAATTTTTATTTTCATAACAGAAGTATCATACAGCAATGTATTTAGCCATTATTAGCGAATTATGCTTATGGCTCGTCTTCTAATTGAATACTACACACATTACCATTTTTTACGATTTTATGCCTTTATTAAGCAAATATAATCACAAAAATGGTAATGTGTGTCCCAAATTGTAAAATTTATATACAGGGTGTTTCCAAATTAAATCGCAAAACTTCGGGAGCGTGTAGAGGAGTAAAAAACTAAGAAAAAAAGTCCTATAGACATATGCTCGTTTTTGCTCCGTTTCAGAGAAATCGAAAAAAAATGTTT
>NW_017257203.1:414534-437233 GCF_001594055.1 Mycetomoellerius zeteki
TATATATATATATATAAATCTTATAATTCTAAAAATTGGTTTAACAGAAATCTTTCTTAATAATGATCGGAGATATCTCTACATGTTCTTAATTTGATTTAATTTAATTACATTTTATTTTTAACAAAATTTTTGAAAACATATTTGAAAACTCAAGAAAAATTATACACATATAGATAAACGAAAGTGATACAGTATATCTTTCTGTGTTCGTATCATTCAGAGACGAACCAGCCAAGGCGGGCAGCATCAATTGGAGCAAAGCACATCCTTTTCGTTGTATCGTCAAATCAGGACGAGCTTGAAACGCGGTAGCTTGAACCACGTTGCGATCATGAGGAATGTGCAAAGGGCATTAAACATTCATCGAGCATCATGACGCACGCAGAGTTCATCAGAATTAATTTAAATTGTTTCTTTGCAAATTTCTCTATCCAAGATTTTGCAAAACTAATGACTTCATTATAATGTAATATGTACATAAAATGCATCGATAGCATGAATCTTCAGTTGAAATATGTCGAATTATATAACATCACATGACGTTGAAAAATGAATTATTGATAATCTTATCATAAAGCTGATTAGATGAAAATAATGTTAAATGCAGAACGCATCGATTGAATATTAATTAGATATTTTAGTGATTTAATATTAATTTAATATAATCTATCTTTAATGTAATGTGATAAAAATGAAATATTATATGACGAATTTACAATTATTTTTGTTTTAAACTCTTTTTTATAAATAAATATAACAGTAATACAATTAAAAATGCATTGCTAATTTCAACAAAGTACAATTTAAAAAGTAAATACATTACTTTAAACTAAGAAGCGCCACTAACGGTCTGAACGTTAAAATTGAAGTTAAACTATTCTAAATTCATTTTAAATGAATTAATTTCAGAAATTATTTATGCGTACGAACAATATGTAAAAATAGAAACATACATTAAATTAAATTAATTTTTAAAAATGTCATCAATAAAATCATTAAATACTACCACGAATTAAACACAAACATAGAATTATATTATTTAAGGTCTCGGTAGTCTAAAGGCTTAGGACGCTCGCACGGAATGCAAGAGATCCGGGTTCGATTCCCGGCCGAGGCATTATTTTTCGCAATAAGTTTATTACAGTTTTTAAGTTGGGAAATTTGGGGGGATTATTAATATTTCAGATTTGATTGCGTTGAAAGTCCGACAATTTAAAATGAATTTAGAATAGTTCAACATCTTAACATTCAGACTGTTAATGGTGCTTCTTAGTTTAAAGTAATGTATTTAACATAAGCGGTCTTCCAATCTTATTATTGTTTATACACGCGCGTTAAAAAGTAAATTAAAAATCAGTACTCTAAAACTTTAGAGTAAATCTCACTCTTAAAGATGTTGAAAACTAAGTCACTCTTTTTCAATATTGGCTCAATTTTCACTCTTTAAAGTGAGATTCCACTCCAAAGAATTTAGAGTAAGTATTTATAAATATTTTTTCGTTTTTTTATTTATAAACATATTTGTATAAAATTTTATTTTAATTTAATATTAACTTTATAAATTTAATAATATTAATATTATTATTTAAAAAATAATGAATGACATTCAGCTTTAAAAAAAATTATGGTTAACAATAATTGCATGTAATTCGCATAATCCTGTACAATACATAATAATGCGCGCTGCATTTATAATATGTCTATTCTTTCGGTGAAGGAACGATAATCTCGCTGAGAATTAAAATTAAATAGAAATTTATGTTGCAGATGTGCATAGTGTTTTTAACTGTACAAATATGCCAAGATTTTGACAGAAGGCAAATAATTTGATGTAGACACGTGTCTGTTTGTGATTTATTAATCCACGCGTCTCTTCCATTTTTGCATTTCTTCGCTATTATATCATTTCAATATAAGATTCTTTTTAGTACTGTCTGAATTTTGTCCGCCAATACAAATCAGCAATCCGTATTACGTTTAATTAACATATTAATAAAATTTAACCATCCAAATACTACCACTAAAATTACTAATATAACTCTAAAATAATATAACTCTATGCTTGTGTTTAATTCGTGGTAGTATTTAATGATTTTATTGATGACATTTTTAAAAATTAATTTAATTTAATGTATGTTTCTACATACTGTTCGTACGCATAAATGTAGATTAATTTATTTACAAAGTAACCAATTGGTTTTCAGAATTCGCGTCTTGTAAAACGAAAATAAATGTATTATTTTGTAATATAATAATTTATTATGTGTATATCTTCAGTGTCTGTAAAATGTCAAAGAAACTATATTTTCTACCATTTTTTAAATATTTTCCCCAGGATATCAGTTCGCATTGTGACTAAAATAATTTGTTAGGTACTCAGATAAAGTTATGTACACAGCATGTATTATATATGGAGAATTTAGGATGGAAATTGGGTTGAGAAATTACGTGCGTACGGCAATCGATAGCGATGGACTAGCTGTACCGATTTTAAAGCTTCAAACACTCATGCATTAGATTTAAACGAGATATTCGATGCTTTTTCCTCTTAATTGTTAAACAATCTTTGACGTCAATGTTATTAGAAGAAGTATATTGTCGACCGAATTCATGACGCCTAGTCCATTCCTATCTGCCTGAAATTACATGATAATTAGTTAATTTCAGTAACAGAGCGATCGTTCAATTGTGTTGTCACGAATGAATTGTCACTTAATCAAGGTGTTCGGCAATATATAATATACGTATTATTGATATTATTTAAATAAAGTAATTATTATTATTCTTATGATTGCTGCTGTTATCGTCGTCGAGTAATTTACAATATTGGCCCTTCGTATATCATTGTACTCTTTACTGATATTTTTCCTTTGCTAAGAAATCGCATGTTTTCCGACATTGAATCAGTGAAAAAATATTACATTATCACAATATATGACTCTCTCTCTCTCTGCTAAAAACGCAGAAGCCTAAACTGTTGAAACGTTTTATCGTTATAAAATATTAAATCGATCATCTTAAAAGAATTACTGTAGTATTTTTATGATCCTCCCTCGGTCCACACTTTATTTTTGTTTTATTTTATCGAGAATTTCTTATCCTGGTTTCTTTATTTGCTCCCTTTCAGACTCACCTGTAGACAAGCGAACACGGAGATAATTGTAAAAAAAAAAAACGAAAAAAGAGCGAGACAGAACTGATTACGGAACATGACTGGCCTGACGGGCAGTTGGTGCATTTAGAAATCTCTGGAAATAATGAAAGAGGCATTAGGATTATTAATGTAAGTCCAAATGTAGCAATAAGCAAATGTACTCGGATCTGTACGAGGTGTTGCCGATGCATCCCTTTACACCGAGAGAAAAATTAGTGCAATTATAGATTCTATATATTAGAATTTTTACAAAACAATTAGAAAATACAAGTACAAAATTAATGAAAAAGGAAACATTTTTTAATTTAGGCAACCATAAATTATTGTAGATTATCAGCTCGAGAAGAAAGATTTTCCTCTCGGTGTTTTCTGTTATTTTTGTTGTTCATGAAATCCCGAGAAGGTCTTTATTTATTTTAAATTACTGATTTTAATCGTTTAGTTGAGTCATCGTGGATTATAAATGTTTAATAATTTTGGTTGAAATTTTGGATTTTTCAAAAATAATCCAAAAAATATTTCGAAAATATATCATATATAATTTCATAATAATATTTCATAATAATATATAAAAATTAAGATAATTTATTTATTTATAATAATTCTCTTGGATTTTTCTGAAACTGATCGACTGGAAAAAATTGAAAACACGTTTTTCGAGTCGATCGCCTCGATCTGCTTTTGGCAACGAGTACGCTACTTTTAAGTTATTTATTTTTGCTACCGTTCGCTGCCTTACACATCTATTTAAGGAATTCTTACGCGGCTATCGAGTACACGCAACGAGCATCATTTCCGGAAGTCTATTTATGAAGACTGCTTTCACATTTCTATTGTCCTTAGAATATATCCTTCTCTATCCAAAAATCTCTTTTACACTTTCGTGTATATATAATTATGTGCATAAACTGTCGTGAACAGCGGTATTTTACTTATGCAGATCATTTCATTAAGATGCGCATTTTATGATTGCTTAAGATGGTTTGTCATTCGATAGTGTGCGCATTTAAATACATTGAGACGTGTCTAACATGCAGATGCGTTTTCCGCCGGAAGCTATATCCGCGAAACGTGGATGAACAGAGATCGTGAGTGCCGAGATAAGCATAAATTGCACTAGAAGATATTAGCGGTAACTAGCAATTACCTCAATAGATCTTGGCATAGATATTCTAATGCGAAACTTGCCTCAATTTCCACGAGTTAATTGTCATAACAGGCACAAGTTTTCGCTGCATTTCTCTGCCAATAAAACTATCGAATTCGCCACGTTATCATTCCATATGTATAAATATGTGCTTTCTCGAGACACATTCTTGCATAAATCTGAGTGACCTTATCTAAATTATAGACAATTTAATGAAGTGTAACTAATCTAGAATTATAATAATATATCTTCCTTTTATATACATATGTACATATTTATATTTACATATGTATGTATGTATATATGACTGTTATAAAAAGATTAATTCGGAAAACATTCCTTTTCGCACTTATGATCTCGCACGTTCCGATTTTCGAGTTTCGCATTTTGCATCATCGCAAGCGAATTATGCGGTTCTTTTGGGTTTCTTGTGAATGCAGTATTAAAATTAGATGTTTTTTTCGAGGAACAAGAAGCGACCGTGCGCATATAATATAATTCACGACAGCGGCAGCAATAAATCTCCAAAAATAATTTGGAGATAGTTTGAATTATGTAGAAAAGCAATTAATATCACTAAGGCACAAGCATAATAATGTAATAGTTGAGAAAAATAAATAAGAATGGTTATTGACTTCTTAATAACATCATGCTGATTTTTTTATTACTTTTCTTCGTCTCTAATTTACTATTAATTCTATTTTAAATAGTCTAATACAATGAGAGAATTAGAGATTAAGAAGATAATCATAAAATTGCAAACAAACTAATTCGGCATGATGAAGAATATACTATTAAATTATAAATAATGTTGTATATTTATTAAAATTATACATAAATTACATAAATTATATTGTAAAACTTTTTATAAATCAAGTAAAATTAGGAAACTTAGTACTGTTCAAACAACTTAGTATTGTTTAGTGTTGTTTTTATAACTTAATTGTTCAATTAGCATGACACATGCGACTGTAAAACACATAGAAGTCAATAACTATACGCATTATATAGCAAATTTAATAATATAAAATATTAATAAAACTTAGATAATAGAGAGTATCAAAGAATCTCATTACAATTTTACGTATCCCCAACGTACGATTCAGTAATGGTTGTAATCTGCGATATGGGTGATATTATTGTGAGAACTCGGCGCTCTTGAAGTGTTCAAGTGTTGCTCTCGATGTTCGTTCTATACATATTCACAAAAAAATATTATTTGCAGATGCGAAAAAAATATATTTATATATGTATATATACATATAAATGATGCACTTATCCAGACATAGATATATCAGACAGGATATACGACAACAAGCGTATTTTGTGAATAAAACAGTATTTTCTTATTGAAAAAAAATGTAATAATCTTACTCTCTCTCTCTCTCTCGACGAAAGCGTCGACACGATCTTTTTAATTTAAGCAAGTAAAACGAAAGGTTTGCGACTATCTCAATAAAGTGATATTCAGTTCATCACAAATATGCTTATTATCGAACATCCTCTATATGCCACGTGATTACACGCGGTATTTTGCATTTTCTTTCTTTTTTTTTCTTTTGCGACATCATGATGTCTCGATACCTCATTAGGCGGATACATTAAATCCAGCCAACTGATGTACGATAATGGAGAATAAATTATTGTTGCGTCCTATTTATTTATAACGAAATTGATTTACATGTTTTCTGTTCGATTACCAAAAGAATCCCGAATCTATCCCATTATTACAAAACGCAATTATATATATTTTATAATAATTAACATTATAACATGGCGTTATTTATTAATGCTTGTAACATTACGCTATTTATTTGTGTTATATCTATCAATGGGTGTATCCTCAGCCACATAATTCTTGAAAAATTGCAATAAAAATGTCGTTATCCAGAAACGAAGGTGAGTATGTGAAGTGACACGTGAGAACAAAACACATGAACGCAAAAATTTATGTCGTGCAACTCATCACATTCTAACGCACTGGCACAATTTGATTTTTAAACTCTGTGTCTATTCAAGAAGATAATAGGACAATTAATACGTCATTAAATATTCCGTGTAAAGCCGACGAATTTCAAGTCATCGCAGATCATTATCGCTATTATGTCAATTAGAATTATCCTATATAATAACGTTGAAGAAAAAGCTGTTGGCGAAATTGACAAAACACAACGGAGCCGGGGCTAACGAGATGATGACTCAACTTATCATATAAAGGCTTGTGTCGATGAGGAATTAGGACGGAGTGTCTATCTGCGGCTTTCTGCAACATATTCTGCATATGGTAAGTGTTATTTCGCAATACATGAACGTTAATCTGTAAACAAATCTCTACAATGAGGCTGCTGATTTGCTATTGAGAGATCAATCGCTCGAAGTATATTAAAAATATTTATATTGAATAGCTTATGTTCGATTAAGATATTTCGAATATTACGTTATTATGCAGCGCTCAATCTCGCATTAAACATATTTCTTGAAATTCTTAAAGACCTACTTCTCGAGTTTCACGCGATATTAAGCGATACATCTGATGGTAAATGAACAATTAGTTATATCCAGGAATAATTCTTTCATTAGAATCAGTAATTATCAGAATCCTAATAAGTAAGTAGTTTTTCTGTGCCTAGCGAGACGATGATCGCGTTTTCCTAATTTGTAACGGATTGTAATCGCATACTTTCTCAAGCTGCTCGTGCTAGTTTCACCCGTAATTTCATAGCGCGATATACAATGAATGATAAGCTCCAAAAACGATCTCAAATACCTGAAGAATGACATGAAAAGATAAATAAATTGATATTTGTATAAAGGAGTAATGAATACACGGAAAGATCGATTTTGTCGAAATAAATCTAAAAATTTAAGTGCAGATCTGAAAATAATTTTTTGGAATATCAAAATTTGTGTAGGACATACAAATTGGACGTAAAAACGTCAATTTTTTTACAGCATTATCATCGCGCTTAAGTATTCTAGACAATTATTTTGCAAATCCAACAAAATTCTTTGTAGATCTGTATTTAGTTAAATTTTCAGGTATTTCATCAAGATCATTCTTTCCATATTACCCAGAGAACAGCATGTCCAAAATCGGGACATAAGACGTTATTTAGGCATCTTTTAGACATTATCTTGACAGTCATTTTAAAAGTCTTTAAAATGTCTTATGTTCTGATTTTGAATGATATGCATGCTGTCTAAAAAATATAATAAATTCACGATCCTTTTTCACACATCGTATTTAACAAGATGAAAAATATATAATATTTATGAAATTACAATCGCTTAAATAGAAAAATTTATGAAATTACGATCGCTTAAATAGAAAAATTTATGAAATTACGATCGCTTAAATAGATAGCAAAATTGAGAAAAGAGAAAAGATCGTGTGGTGTATCTACTTTTGAGTGAAAGATGCCGATAGCTGCGAAAGTTTAAATATACGTAGTTTATATATTATAATATATGCCGGTGCGTTTAGGTCGCCTCATCGAGCGCGACAGGCAGACGCTTGTATGCGTTGTATTTATCGACCTCTTCGGACGATCAGTGTTTAAAAAGCGTATACTCGGGCGAGCATACTCGAGCAAGTGTTCGGAGAGACCCAGCCGTATATGAGTCAAGGCTGTTGAGGGACCCTTACCTACTTTTTCCTTATATGGTACTGAAACAGACCGATGACTGTAACTGATGAGATATAACGATCGAGATATAACTTACGCAAAGCGTACGTGACGATTTTGTGCGACAATTATTCGTGCAAATTATACGCGAATATTTGATTTATTGATACGAGTTCTCCGTTGCATCATCGCGGAAAACGACATTCGTCCCGGTAAGGCTATACGACTCGATAACGTCACTCAATTTCGAGGAGAATCGAACTGACGATTGACCCTAGGTAGATGGAATTATTGACGAGATTATTTCGCGGAGAAGAGAGAAGAAAAACTCAGAACGCCATCCGGTGTCATAACGGATCGACCGTGACACGAGTTAACTCAAGGAGATCGGGTTAGATGGCTATACATTGACCCCGATGCCAAAATTACCAATGCGGCCGATTCCAAACGCTTTCTTATTAAAAATGAAGGTGTTGTTTTTTGACGGTCTACGTCAAAACCTTCTCCCTCTCGCTATTGTACTCTCGCTCCGTTTATTTACAGACAAATTTTGAAACGATCGTTTTAAATGTCACTCGCATGATCGCTATAATCTTCCCGAAATAAATAACTTATGAGATAATTGATTACGTTTGACGACTGAAACAAATCTTGATAAATCAAGATAATAAATAGTAGAGACATGTTAATAAAGATATGCTAATAAAGTGTATTAATAAGAAAGTAGAAAAATCTATTCATTTATCCCACATTTATCCTGCTATTTTTTTCCCAATAAAAAATCAATTTCTGTGTAATCAATTTCTGTGAATATAAATGAGGAATTTAATTTTACAATAAGTTTTATCTTCCATCTCAAAAGAAATTTAAGCGATTATTCATGTGTACAAATTGAGAATTAAAAACTCGGTAAGTAATATTTTATAACTCTCTCATTAAGAACGATTTTGAATTCGTCATAGCGTAAATCGGTGCTATTAGAAAAATATGATACTTTGCTATTCGCTGAAAGAGATAAGGTAAAATGGGATAGCTGTGTGTAATCAAATTTGATAATTCTCAGACAGCACGCGTGTTAAAATCGAGAAACATAAGATCGGTCTTGAAATTATGTCTTGATTTTGAATATGCGTGTTGTTAGGCATTTTTTTTAATTTAAAAAACAATAATAATATAATGTACGGACAATGAGAGCGTTACAGAGCGCGGTAATTGGTGCGCAATTTAAAACAAAAGTCTAATAATATTCACATAATATATATATTAAACATGTACAGTGACTGTTTTAAAATTTAGACCAGTTATCTCGACTGGACCAAAGTTACTCCATTTTGCGCGTTTCTTATGCTCGCCTATTTTCCAACAGGCCTATGAGAATCATCGAAGAACGTCTTCCTCGCGAATGCGCATGTATCATTTCAGGAATTGCGATGTGACTTTGACTTTGCTCGAGTTTCGCGGACACTGGCAACCGATTGGATCGTTCGAAGTCCAACTTTGAACCTTTTTTTTCCGCTCTGTGCCGTTTTCTGCGACGATACGAAGTGCTCCCCCATCGCCGTTGTCGAAATAGAGCATTCGGCACACACGCACGTCCGTCGTTCGCGCGTCTGCGATCTAAAGATAATCCGCGGGCGGTGGCCGGTGTACGTTTTCAGAGATCCGTACGTAGAAGATCCGGGGGGTACATGCCGGTGGCACACGGCGATGTGGTAGGGATCGCGGGGCAGCCTACGTCGTCCTCGACGATCTCGAGGAGCATCGCGAGAAGGTGGGAGCCACGACGAAGCGAGCCCCGAGCGCCTCTCCGTCACCCAGTCGTGACTTAGCCCGCAGATCGGACGCATCCCGGACGAACGGATACGAACGTGAGTACTTACGCGTGAGTACCATGTGGTACCCTATGCGTATTAAGGCCGAAGAGAGCCGCGAGAGAAGCCGTCTTCTGGAGCGTGTCACTGACATCCGCGGGGACACCGTCCTACATTCTCAGAAAGAAAAGGAGTCTCTCCTAGACAGAAAAAGAAAGAAGTGTGGTATTTGCGTGATAAATAGTGGCGAGTGACACTTTCGCAAGATTTGCCTCATGTTTGCCGCGGCAAATTGCTTGATTTTTATGTAAATGTCACTTGTCGTTTGTACATATGTACACATTCTCAAACATCCAAGTTTCAACGAATTCCGACGAACTTAAATAAATACGCTCGTAAAGGACGAGTCTCGCGATGAGAAGATATGGTTCGACTTTGTACAGAGAGAATATTACTAATTCATCATGGAAAGAATTTCACGTATAGCAAAATTGGTTGCCTGTGAAAAACGGACGTGAAATCATAATAATCAGGTCTCGATTTTAGTGCGCATAGAAAAAAATGACTTCAATTCGGTGGCTGCCAATTTAATGTGCCACTGTTGTTCATTTTTAACATGTTTTCGAGAGAGAGTTGTCTTATACTTGGATATATCAGTTGATAGTGGATGATTCCCAATTATTGGAATGATAAAAATCTTTAATATTAAGCTTTTAATTATTGTATGACTCTAAATAAATTCATCTTATTAAATTTTTGTAAATAACAAATTATTTACAGAATAAACATATCGTTAAAAGCTTAATATTTAAAATTTTTAATATTTTATCTACTAATAATTCGATCATGTCTGCTACTTGGTACATTTATCTTATCAAATTATTTAACGTTAAATTGATGCTGCTGTAAAAATTAATTTCAAATGCTCATCGAACGAACACGTTTCCAAAATTATTCAAGACAGGAATAGTACTGCTAAGCGAATCTATAAGTAATAGTCTGAAGCATTTTAAACTGAAAATATGATTTTAAATTGAAAATGAAATATAAATTTTAAGATAAATTTAAAATAATAAAAAAGGAGATGAGAATCTCGTCAAAATCGTGTAAATTGCAAATTTGATTTCCTTTACAAAGATAAAAAATATGAGAATTGCAAATAATTTTTAGCAACGACATTTAATACATTGAAGATTTTTAACGTTTTACGACGTTGTTTGAAGAATGATATCGCTCGGTTTTATGATCTAATGTTGATATAGATATCGCTTGGACGCTTGGATAAACGATTACGTCCAGGAAGATGACTTAATCATCAAATGAACAATGAATGACGTATGTGTCTAGGCGCAAAAAGTGAAGTAACTCAATTGTTGCAACGACGTCGAGTAGAATTATCTTTGTTCTTATTTTGAAGTTGAGCGAGGTTGCTATCGTACAATCGATAAATTTAAAACTATAAGAAATATAAATCACAGAATTAAAAAAAATTGTTAAGAAATAATCTATTTGTAATCTCGCAATTTTATCTTTATTTCACGAAACAAAATTATTTAAATATTAAAAGTAAAAAAATCATAAAAAGAACGATTATTAAATCTCTGAGGATGTTTCAATTATTATAGTTTACTATACCTATTTAATAAAATAGTGTTATAATCTGACAGCTTCAATAATCGCCGAAAATGAAGGAATTTCGCAGAAATGTATTACGATAACGGATCATCGTGAGCCATGGAGGCCGCTACCTTCCGGAATGCAGTGACTCACAAGAATTTTTTTCGCGTTTGCGAGTAATCACTGTGACTACACAGTGCACAGACTTTTGATCTTTTCGTAATATGGAGACAAATTTCTTTGGCGCGTTCCATCAAGAGTGCTGAGCTAAGCACGTTTGACTGGGAAAATAAGCTAACGTTACCATCGATTTACGATACATGCAAACATGCAAAAAAGAAACGACGATGTGTCACTTCGAAATTACATACATATAGAATTATATATATTAATATTTATTAATTGTATTTAGCAGCTCGAAAAATATTTGAAATCTTCAGAAATAAGCATATAAAAATAATTTTTCTTATATATGATGAAGAATTATCTTGAATATTTAATAGTTATAGTTAAATTTTAGAAAATGTCTCGTTTATTTCTTAAAAAATATACGATAAATTTTTATAAAAAGAGAAATGCATAACAAATACCCTTTTATCTTTTTTGCAAAAAAATACTTATGCATGTGAGAGACTTTACGCTAACATTATTTAACGATATTGTAATTTTATTTTGTTTTGTTCCATTTTACAATCACGGAAACAAACGTTCTCAGTCGCGATACGAGAGAGATATCCGATGGTTTGCAATCGGTTTTTTTTCTCGAGCGCGTAACAGGACACCACCGAGTTAAATCACTCGGTCGGTGCGTTTGGGAGTCAGCGTGATGTTCGCTATGCGTAACCCGAAATGGCCTGGCCAGGCAGCAACGAATCTTGCCCTCTCCTCCTCTTGACGCGTAAAAATAAACCCGTTGGTTACGATACGCGCGTTTTTGGATTCGTGGAACGCGCGTCCCATCAAATCGAATTTCATGCAATAGCCTATCTCGAGAGATTCCGCTTTACAACGAATTTTTGTCGTCGCACCCTCCTTGCCATCCATGATCTCGGAATCTTCACGCCTAAAATATTCTACTTGACGTAGAGATGGAAGACTGGATCAACGAGTGCAAATGAAACCGATCATCTTGCGAGAATTTTGTTTCGTTGGAATTACGTATAAATGTTTATAATATGATTACACGTGTATTTGACTCCGCGTTTAACTTCGCAGAATCTTTCGGCTAACGTTTTCGTTTCTACGAACATCACACAAGCTTCATTTCCCTTTCGTTCTCTGCTTACCAGGCATCTCTGATTATCAGCGAGCTCGGAATCCCGTGCGTATTCGCTCGGTAGAAACAGAGACGCGATTCTGAGACCGTACATGCAATTGCAGTGGCGCAGGCACGAGATTCTTTAAGATTATTCTTTAAACAGATATTTAATAATACATTGATACAAACGACAAATTTCGTTTGCATCAATGCATTATTTCAAATTTACGTTCTTAGTAATTTGTAGATTTTTATTTTTGACAGAGAATGCAAAAGTTACTAACTCATGAAAGAGGATGCATTTTACGAAAAATATATCTGGCGTGAAACGTTACTGCTCCTTTTAATGAAAGAAAGAAAGAAAAGACAAGTGAAAAAAAAAACAAAAGTCGAGTATATTTGTATATAAAATAATATGGTATAGTAATAATAATAATAATAACAATAATAATAACGATTTCCATGAAAAAAGATAAATAAAATCAAATTATCGCAGCGTGTCTCCAGTAGTCAGTATTATCGATATCAGTTGACTATCTTCAAGAAACAATCAAGTACATAAAGTTTTCATCATATATCGCGATATCGATAAAACCAAATTGCTTATGGTCCTTATACACAGCAGAGACGCGTCGCGATTGTTTTGTCATTGAATTTCAAACCATGTTTATTGTGTGATACCGTTCCATAAGAGAAGTTCTTTAAAGTTATTCGCGACTCGTAAGGGCGGTGGACCGTCCCCGAAGCGTCTTCTCTGATCGCATCGCAGAAATGTTCCGCCATTCAAGAAACGATTTGTACAAACGACCACGGATGCAGTCGCGACGGATTTTTGTTCTCCCTGCCCGTCCGTGCACGGGGATTGCATACCTGAGCGGCATGACGTCACAAGACGAAAAGAGGCAGCGAAGCGCGAACGTTTGATATCGCCTTCCTCCGCGGCCCGGGCCCTCCTCAGCGAGGAGCCGGCTCTATAAATAGGATATCCGGTCGCTCGCTAATTATACACCTATGCACGCCCGTTCGCCGAATGGCGAATCCACGAGAAAGCAAAGCCCGGAATTTTCTTGCTTTCGGGAGCGCCGCGAGAGAATCCCATTTCCGCGCCCGTGACGACTTTATCCTCCCCTTCTTATCCTTGAAACGTCGTAAGTTGCTGCGGAAGGATAACGGATCGTACGATCGCACGAACGATCGTAGCGTGCGCTATTTCACCCTATATCGTTGCGAGAAGGCTGTAGAGGCCGCATTCCTCCGCGAACAAAGAAAATCACTACGCGCGAGGAAAAAAACGGAGCATGCTTAATTGCTCATCGGAGCGCTTTAGGATTCGGTTAGTGAAGGCGTAAAAGCGAGGCGAGCAAAAAGTCTCGCTAATTGGATGATTTTATATGTCACGGTAAATTTACGGAGAATTTTTCGTGACATATAAATCATTGTCGAGTAGAATCAATAAATTAGTATACCTATGTCTTTTGGTCGAATACATAATTATGATAATTCTGGTCAATGCATTTAAGTCAATATATTGCAATATTATAATACTTAAACAGAACGCAAATCATCATGACAGCAAAATAACGTTAAAATAGCTCTAAAAATATTACTATAAAAATTACTATAATAATCACTTTTTAATCGAAAACGCTCCATTTTAACGTCATCTTGATATTATCGTGATTTATTGTTTTGCTTGGGTAGTTTTACGATTTTACGCGCAATTAATTATGATTGACAAGAAAGTACATGTCGATATTTTATTTATTTACATATCGATTATTTTATTCCATTTTGTTATACAAGAAAAGAATAAAAAAGGGCGTGTGCTCCATAATCAAGTCCGTGAATTTTGTATATCTGTCTATAATCGCATTCTTGTTCGATGCCACAGATTTTCTTCTGTACGAGTGAGGAGACACAAACACCACCATGGACGCGATCAAGAAGAAGATGCAGGGAATGAAGCTGGAGAAAGACAACGCGATGGATCGCGCGTTGCTCTGCGAACAGCAAGCTCGTGATGCCAATGCGCGAGCTGAAAAGGTATAAAAAATTACAATATTATTCTTCACGACAATTTGGAAATCAATCATAATTGTTCATACACATGCAAAAATATATACGTCAGAATATGATAATTGTGATAAACTTAAAAATGATTGAATTGATTGACAATTTATTTATATTTTTGAAATAACGATAAAAGTACTACAATTTCATGCTGACGCTTGACGTTCACTTTTAGCGTCAAAATAAGCAACGTAGTCAAAATGAATATCAAGTGTCAATTTTGATCGCGTGATCAGTTTTGATGCTAAAAATGCCAAGCGTTAGCAGCTTAAGTTAAATTACCATAATCCATTTCTAAAATAATAACGATAGGACGAAGAAATAATGAGATATTTTGATTTATATAGGCTGAGGAAGAGGCTCGTGCCCTACAAAAAAAGATCCAGACCATCGAAAATGAGCTTGATCAAACTCAGGAAGCTCTTATGCAGGTTAACGCGAAATTAGAGGAGAAAGACAAAGCTCTGCAAAACGTAAGTTAAGCAAATATTTTTATTATTCTATAAACGAAGAAGTATTCGGCATTATTGCTCGATCAAACCAGAAATGAATTTCAGCAATAATTTTGATTTATTAATTAATTAAGATCAAATATAATTAGCATATGTTACACCTGTGGACAATCTAGTTCTTCTACCTTCTACTTTCTGAAATATTAAAAAATTTTCTATATATATATAGAACTTTAGTTGTCTTCAGTAACAGCCCAGATAGTAAGATGCTAGTAGTTTGCTGACAGATTGACAGTAAATCAGATTCCAACTGTAGATTCATAAAACTATCTGTATTCTCATTAAACTCAGGATCTGTCGATAGAGTCTGCTGATATGCTGATGCCAACAGAGTGGTAATAGAAATCGAGCAGGATCTGCACGTGCGGCAATCTGACAGCAGACTGGCAGCAGAAACTGATGTAAGAACTGCAAATTTTGTTCGGTTTCTATTGCCAATCTGCTGACAAAGTATATCAGTATATCAACAGGATCTTTATTTTATTTCTGGCGGCAAGTTGCTGATATCGTTAGATAATATTTTAGATTCTGCGTAGACGCTTACTCAGCGAAATATGAAATATCAAAACGAAAGATATTCAAAGAGTTCCAAATCCTTGGAATTATGACATATTCGATTTTCGCATTTCGCATTTATTCACGCTAACAAAAACAAAAGACATAATGTAAATTTTCATTGATATCCAACTAAAACAAGAAGAAAAGATTCTGAAATTTTGCGTAACAGGAAAATTCCATTTATATCAGTTATTTCATTCAAGCTCAGAACGTTAGATTTGAAAAAAAAAACTGTAAAATTGGCTTTTACGAAACAAAACGTTAGCAAAACTTGACATAATAATCCAGGACCTCTTGACCCGCAAAAAAATGCCGCCTCAACAATAGTTACCGGCAGCGCACAATGCGAGCGCGCGCGCCGACTGATGGCGCCACTTGTTCGCGCAGGCGCATCACGTCACAACAAGCGGCGCGTCCGCTTGTCCTCCGTGAACGGTTCATCTGCGATTCGCGCAGCTTCCGCGTTGCACGCTCGTGAACCTTCGGCTATCCCCACTCGCGCCGCGCGCGTCGCTTAACCGCGTGGAGGGGACGTTGCTCTCGCTCGGTGTGCGCGCGAGCGAGACAGCAGACACAGCGTGCCCAGTGCACGGCGTAGAACGGCGCGATCCTCATTCTTTGTGTACGCGCCGTCGTATCGCGTATGCGGCGTGTGCGTGACGTGACGGTGCAACACAACCGGTGGACAGTACGTCGTCGGTGCGGGGGAGAAACGTGCGTCTCGATCAGTGACAGACAAGATGGCGGAGTGTCTGGTGCAGTGGTAGTAGAGCGGTGCATATCGCACGGGCCGCGTCAACGTGTTGGGCAACGCGGGGGGTTTCGGTTGTTGACCAGAGCTTGACAACAGCTGGACGCGACATGGAGCGGGCGGTCTCGGCGACTACCAGACGCCGCGGTCACCAGCATCATCCGCGGCACACCACGCGACGACGTCTCGACGCCTCCAGCAGAGGACCCGCGCAGTGTGGCCCTGCTGATGCCGTCAGGAACACCACGTTTACCGGCGACGAGACGTCGATCGCCAACGTGACCGTCGACGACCGATCTGGCGCGACGGATCCGTCCGTGCCGCAAGTGACACTCGGCACGAGATGGCCCACGAGGATCAACGAAATCGAGACGAAAGACTCGAAAACCCAGGTGCTCGAAGAGGAGAAAGAGAAGAAGGACGATGAAGGAGATCGTAGAGACGACGACGTCCGACAAAGGCTCGCGCAGTGCAGCCCGGACGTTCCCGCGCTCAGCGAGAGTAAGGACGCCGAGCACGACGAGATTCAAGATCGGCCGGGTAGAAAGAGAAGAACCCACCGATTCAGTCCTCGTAGGAAGAACTCTGCCGAGGATCGCGAGGAGCGCGATCCGCGGAGCAAGAGCAACTCGCCCGAGCCCGAGCACGCGGTCGCGAGGGCACGCGGCGACGGGAACTCCGATGACGAGTCTACCAACGTCGAGGAGGACCCGGAACTGGCGGAGCTCGCTAAGCTACGTTGTCCCAGCGAGCGTACGGAGGTCCAGGCCGAGAGAGAGGCCCGCAGGCGGAAGAGATGCGCCGATTATCCCGGGCTCGCCTTCGGCTGCTCCATATTCTCCAGCGACACGATGATAAAGTTCAGTCTGATAAAGAACGAACTCCAGAATATCATGGGCAATCAGCTGAAGCGGGTCAGTATCGCCGTATGACAACGGCGCACCGCCGAAATAGCGGCCGTGATAGATAAGCGGGTTTCAAGGTCGTCGAAGACCTTGATAACGCCGGTCAAGAGGTCCTCGGGGGTCGGCTGGTATTTCGTCGGATTCGCTGAAAATATTAAACTTGTAACTCTTTGAAAACTTTCCTTTTCTTTCATCGATATTTTTGTTCGAAGATACGAATGTATTGATGAGTATTTTATAAAATACTCCTTAAACATTTGATAAAGTCTCGTTACTCATACACGAATTCAATTAAAAAACTTGACGCTAATGAAGCGTGAACGAAGGTGGTATAACGCTCGTAAGATCATTGCCTTCAAAGTAAAATCAATGATTATGGCAATGTAATTTGATGTTATCAAGTCATTCATTTCCTTCTACTTTTGATAACATCGAAGTATTATTAGTATATTATATTGCTGCGTAAAATTAATGATGCAATGAGAAATAATTATTCGATTCTGACAGCTTGAATATTATAAGAATTTAATATGAATTCGTTATCCAAACTTATTTAGAATTTGATTCTAAAATTGATCGGTTGAAAAATGCTAATATTTTTACTTTATAATTCATTCTCTTTTATCTACGACGTATACACGTTTCTAGTTGCAATAATAAAAATGCATATAGAATTACGTAAACGGCAACATCAAGATCGCACGCGACTCCGAAGATGCGGGCGATATCTCGAATTTCGTGTTAGTAGAAAATAGCTTCTAATGATAATTAACGCCACTTGTAACATACTTTTTTTCGAACGATCAATTGATACCATGATGATTATGAAGCAAGAAAACGGACGGATTTGCTCGTCGCGTTATTGAGCTTAGTAGGCGTTTATTTGCAATTAAAATCACGTCGGAATTGTCGCAGTCATTTTTATTCACCAAGATATGAATTCGAGTTGGAACTTTTGAGATTACAAATACCCGCTCTGATTAAATGATTAGACAACAGTTTAGCTTACATAAACTTTCAGGAATGTCATGTTAAATTGATGTTCAGTTATCTTTACAGGTATATATAGGTATCCATTATTATTTTCATGTAATACTATTTTCTTTCATGGTTACAACATCAAATCAAAATTCTGCAGGAAATGTAATGAAAAATTAAAAAGTTTGAGATATTTTTCTTCTGCTTAGTATTAATAAATATGACAATCATTAATTATCGCGATCTGGAATTATCAAATTAACATTGTTTGCATCGATTGCGACTACAATCAAATAGTAATCGAAAGCTCGTGGCAGCAAAGTGATGCAAGTTAAGTTTTTACAGTAAAATTAATTAAATACCTTATTGAATGACAATATAATAGCCTAAATTGTTCAAAGCTACATTCCAAAACGTCCTCTCCGAGGAAGATTTTGCTCTATATGCTATAGTATATGTTACGTGTACTGTATATTTCGAGTAAAATTTTCTTCGGAGAGGACGTTTTGGAACGTACTCCAGGATAAATAATTCTGGCCGTTTCTTCCCGTTATTTCCTAATCTTTCAATTGATACATAGGTGAGCATAGGTCGCTTCAGTATCTAATCAGATAGTTTCTACATCTCAATATCTATTGTAAATATTTATTGAAATCTATTGGAAAATTTTTGGATTCTAGATTACCGTTATTTATTGTATCAAATGTTTCTTATAACATGCGGAGGTATATCGAATAATATACGTAGGTATGAATTTTTGGATACTGTTAGTGCTATAAAAAAAACCCCGTTGCAAGCAACGTCCCTGAAACGACAGTCGAGAAAGTTGCTGCTAACGACGCATAAACGCGAGATCCTCTTGGCGACAAATAGCATTTATTATTAGGGTTACTGAACGAGGACAATAGGTTACGCGTACACGATTCTCTTGCCCAATACATTGATAGAAAGCCATTGCCCACTAGTGCAGCGTGTTGTTATCTACTCTCGAATTTATTTCGAATTTATATTCGAAAATGTCAAATTGTTCCAATGTTTTTCTGAATTTATATTCGAAAATGTCAAATTGTTCCAATATTTTTCCGAATTTTTTTCAGTATTCGGATAAACATTCATATTCAATGTTTAATTTATAATATTTATTAATATTTTACGAATAATTACATTGTTCGAATTTAATTTGCCTTTTAATGCCAAATAATGCACATATTGTGCGTTTTAATTCATAAATATTAACCCATTTTCTCTGAATTACTATTTGAAATAGAAACTGTAACATTTTATATTGAGCTTTGTACTATTATATATTTGTCATTCGATTATAAATACTTTATTTAATTCCTCTACCACGTATGAATTTTAATTTGAATATGCGTCAATTCGTTCAATGCAATTTCTCTTTAGTGGTTTTACTTCTGTAGTGAAAGCGGATAAATCATCCTGTGTCTCATATTTTATCTGTGATATCAATTAATATATTCCGAATACAATTAATTAATCGCAAAAGGTCGTGTATCTGTTTTTGAAAACGTATTTTCCAAGTCTTATTTGATATCGTCATATTTTGTTCCAGGATCCATTAGGTTTTATTAATCCCTATCTAATTATAAAAATTTTTTTAAATAAACAGATCATCTACCTTTGATTGTAGAAAAATGATACACCTAAGAATAACTTAGTTAATTTAATAATAACTAAAATTGAAAATAAACCAAAGGAAAAAAAGTATCTCGTTTGCGTCAATCTCTGCATTACATTGGAACACGCCAACCGCGTATAATGGGATATACCGCATTACGGTACATCGAATCGTAAGGTATTGAAGTATACTACGTGATACTTTGATGACATCCGGGATCGGGACACTCTCCCCACTTGCAATACATGAAAACCAGTTTCAAGAATAAGATAATTGTAACGGGGCAAGATAAAGCATCTTCTTTATTTACATCATACGGTACTTGCATAATTCTTCATTCAGATTTGGTCTTTGAATTTAAAAATCTCATTATAGCGTTCAATAATTCGAGTTTCATCAAACTTTCTTCTTCATTGCGACAATTGAATTTATTCAGTGTCGTCAACTGTCTTTATCCTCGCCGATAATAATCAATTGAATCTCTCTCGACGATGGTCGACGGTGCTCGTTGTTATCGTTATAGAACAATGGAAATTCCTGACTCCGGGATGCTCTTCTCGACGACGCTTCTGTCACTCTTTTTTCGGGGCCCCGCCCTTTTACATACGTGTCTGGCAAGTCTGCTCAAGCTTACACCCCACGATCTAACTCGTCAACATTCTAAAAATACATGACGGCCGTGATCCAGCGAGACTTTTATTCGGGAGTGCGAGACCAGATTGCGTAAGCAATCCGTTCCCGGAGCTTCTGCACGAATAAATCCGGTGCGCATTTAAAGAAAACGTATCCCAAAACGTCATGCAAAACACGCCATCTCAAAGATTCTAGACATATGCACACAGAAAAATATAATTCCATTATTTTAAGAAAAGTGATTATTCAACTTTCTTTTTTTTAGGTAACGATTATTTTTAATAAAGAATATTATCTTGATAATAATCTTAAAATGATAATTATCTTGATAATATACTTATTATAAAAAGTTTTTAATAAACTTTTTAGAAAAACTCATTAATGTGTTTGCAAAACAAGAATTTATTTTCTTTTGACAAATATTATAAAATTGATTAAAGAAGCGACGTTTTTTAATGTAATAAGCAAATTGAATTTGTTTTAATTTAATAATTTTGATATTAAACTTATTAGAATTCAGAATATTTTGAATAAATTTGATGTTTGTGATGAATTTATGATAGATTTGCGGATATATAAATTTTTAAAATATTTGAAATAAGTAATTATTATTTGCGTACAGTATTTTTCTGTGTGTGATTCCAAAAGTCTTCCAAAAAGTTTCTTATTTATTAATTACATTAATCCATCTCCCTCTGTAAGTTATTGTTATTTATATCCATCTAATAAGCTACAATTTGTCACAAAAAGAAAATCCATTTTGGATTGAAGTAGACATTTGTGGATTACATTTAATCTTAATTTTTAGGAGATCCAAAACTGATCTTGACCTTTTAGCTGAAAATATTATAAGAAAAACGTTTTCGCTTCATGAATTGGAAATTTCCGTGACAGAGCGTACGTGTATTTGTTCTTGAATTATCGTAGAAGAGAGGGAGTATTAATAGATTTATTGCACACATTAATCAAAATTGCCAGACATGTACAAGATTATACATTAGTATTTTTTTCTTTGAGTGATTAGGACCTTTTCCTCGAAGAACCTGACGACACGGCTCACAATTCATGTTTTAAATCATGTTTTAAAAACCACTTAAAGATTCGATTTAAATGATGAGATAGTATTGGCGATCAAAAACGCATCAGCATAAATTAAAAACCCATTTGTATCGTTATTCTCATTGCAAAGCACCGTTGCGAAACGTCTACGCAGGGATTTGGAACGCGCGCTAATTTCGTTCGCCTTCGACTCTTTGTCGCGCAACGACCTTTGAAGCTCTTTCTCGTGACTTTTCTTCGTCTTATCGGTCGATGTTTGCACGCCACATTTTGCAATGTCTCGTTGTTTCAACTTATTATGATTATCCACGATCGATGTTCGATGACTATGCGATTTGCGACACGAATGAATGTTCTTTCTTTGCTGGGTGAAAGCCAAGATGATGTTCGCGGTCGAATGTTTTACAAATAACGTGGACCTTCTTTTCAGCTACATCTATCTTTTACTTTGTGAGAAGAAAGGAGATAGGAAGAAATCACGAGGAAAAGAACAGAGATCTTATATTTGTTTCTTGCAAATCTTTCCTAGCAACATTGAAACAATGCCAAGTCGTATACACCATTTGGGAAACAGGTGCGAATGCTTGTTATTGGAATTTCGATTCCACGAGCTATTAAAAAAATCAAATCGAAACCAATACGAGTCTGAAAGAGCGAATATGCGATAATATAATAGTGCACTTTTAACAATTTCTATATATAACTCTCTAAATCTGAATTAAAGTGGATAATCATTGATATCGATCCCAAATATGCTACTGGGTAATTAGTGAATTCACAGTAAAATTCAATTAAAAATCAATGAAATGTGGAATTCTTAAGCTAATTCTTCTTAGCTAATTTTGCTTTAGTGTATACATTCAATGTATATGGTATTGAAACTGACACGCAAATATCGGTATTTTAATTATACACAGAGAGAAAAATGTTTGGTATTTGTAACTATAATTATATATTACTATAATTATGATTATTACT